>NC_143135.1:112585000-112912500 GCF_059928025.1 Delphinapterus leucas | reverse complement strand
CCCGTCCCCTAATCCCAACCCGTACACTAACACTAACCCGTACCCTAACACGTACGCTCACCCTAAACGGTTGACGTACCCTAACCTGTACCCTAAACCGTCCCCGTCCCCTAACCCTAAACCTAACCCTAACCCTATCCCTAACCCTTACCCGAAGCCTTACATTCACCCGTCCCCTCATCCTAACCCGTACGCTAACACTAACCCGTACCCTAACACGTACGATCACCCTAAACCGTTGTCGTACCCTAAACTGTACCCTAAACCGTCCCCGTCCCCGTCCCCTAACCCTAACCCTAACCCTAACCCTAACCTTTACCCGAAGCCTTACCTTCAGCCGTCCTCTAATCCTAACCCGTACGCTAACACTAACCCGTACCCTAACACGTACGCTCACCCTAAATCGTTGTCGTACCCTAACCTGTACCCTAAACCGTCCCCGTCCCCGTCCCCTAACCCTAACCCTAACCCTAACCCTTACCCGAAGAATTACCCTCACCCGTCCCATAATCCTAACCCGTACGCTAACACTAACCCATACCCTAACATGTACGCTCACCCTAAACCGTTGTCGTACCCTAACCTGTACCCTAAACCGTCCCTGTCCCCGTCCCCTAACCCTAACCCTAGCCCTAACCCTAACCCTAACCCTTACCCGAAGCCTTACCCTCACCCGTCCCCTAATCCTAACCCGTACGCTAACACTAACCCATACCCTAACACGTACGCTCACCCTAAACCTTTGTCGTACCCTAACCTGTACCCTAAACCGTCTGCGTCCCCTAACCCTAACCCTAACCCTAACCCTAACCCTAACCCTAACCCTTACCCGAAGCCTAACACTCACCCGTCACCTAATCCTCACCCGTACGCTAACACTAATCCGTACCCTAACACATACGCTCACCCTAAACCGTTGTCGTACACTAATCTGTACCCTAAACCGTCCCCTAACCCTAACCCTAAACCTAACCCTAACCCTAACCCTAACCCTTACCCGAAGCCTTACCCTCACCCGTCCCCTAATCCTAACCCGTACGCTAACACTAACCCGTACCCTAACACGTACGCTCACCCTAAACCGTTGTCGTACCCTAACCTGTACCCTAAACCGTCCCCGTCCCCGTCCCCTAACCCTAACCCTAACCCTAACCCTAACCCTTACCCGAAGACTTACCCTCACCCGTCCCCTAATCCTAACCCTTACGCTAACAATAACCCGTACCCTAACACGTAAGCTCACCCTAAACGGTTTTCGTACACTAAACTGTACCCTAAACCGTCCCCATCCCCGTCCCCTAACCCTAACCCTAACCCTAACCCTTACCCGAAGCCTTACCCTCACCCGTCCCCTAATCCTAACCCGTACGCCAACACTAACCCGTACCCTAACACGTAAGCTCACCCTAAACGGTTTTCGTACACTAAACTGTACCCTAAACCGTCCCCATCCCCTAACCCTAACCCTAACCCTAACCCTTACCCGAAGCCTTACCCTTACCCGTTCCCTAATCCTAAACCGTACGCTAACACTAACCCGTACCCTAACACGTACGCTCAACCTAAACCGTTGTCGTACCCTAACCTGTACCCTAAACCGTACCCGTCCCCGTCCCCTAACCCTAACCCTAACCCTAACCCTAACCCTAACCCTTACCCGAAGCCTTACCCTCACCCGTCCCCTAATCCTAACCCGTACGCTAACACTAACCCGTACCCTAACACGTACGCTCACCCTAAACCGTTGTCATACCATAACCTGTACCCTAAACCGTCCCCGTCCCCGTCCCCTAACCCTAACCCTAACCCTATCCCTTACCCGAAGCCTTACCCTCACCCGTCCACTAATCCTAACCCGTACGCTAACACTAACCCGTACCCTAACACGTACGCTCACCCTAAACCGTTGTCGCAGCCTAACCTGTACCCTCAACCGTCCCCGTCCCCTAACCCTAACCCTAACCCTAACCCTAACCCTAACCCTAACCCTAACCCTTATCCGAAGCCTTACCCTCACCCGTCCCCTAATCCTAACTCGTACGCTAACACTAACCCGTACCCTAACACGTTCGCTCACCCTAAATCGTTGTCGTACCCTAACCTGTACCCTAAACCGTCCCCGAACACTCCCTAACCCTAACCCTAACCCTAACCCTTACCCGAAGCCTTACCCTCACCCGTCCCCTAATCCTAACCCGTACGCTAACACTAACCCGTACCCTAACACGTACGCTCACCCTAAACCGTTGTCGTACCCTAACCTGTACCCTAAACCGTCCCCGTCCCCTAACCCTAACCCTAACCCTAACCCTACCCTTACCCGAAGCCTTACCCTCACCCGTCCCCTAATCCTAACCCGTACGCTAACACTAACCCGTACCCTAACACGTACGCTCACCCTAAACCTTTGTCGTACCCTAACCTGTACCCTAAACCGTCCGGTCCCCTAACCCTAACCCTAACCCTAACCCTTACCCGAAGCCTTACCCTCACCCGTCCCCTAATCCTCACCTGTACGCTAACACTAACCCGTACCCTAACACGTACGCTCACCCTAAACCGTTGTCGTACCCTAACCTGTACCCTAAACCGTCCCCTAACCCTAACCCTAACCCTAACCCTAACCCTAACCCTAACCCTAACCCTTACCCGTAGCCTTACCCTTACCCGTCCCCTAATCCTAACCCGTACGCGAACACTAACCCGTACCCTAACACGTACGCTCACCCTAAACCGTTGTCGTACCCTAACCTGTACCCTAAACCGTCCCCGTCCCCTAACCCTAACCCTAACCCTTACCCGAAGCCTTACCCTCACCCGTTCCCTAATCCTAACCCGTACGCTAACACTAACCCGTACCCTAACACGTACGCTCACCCTAAACCGTTGTCGTACCATAACTTGTACCCTAAACCATCCCCGTCCCCTAACCCTAACCCTAACCCTAACCCTTACCCGAAGCCTTACCCTCACCCGTCCCCTAATCCTAACCCGTACGCTAACACTAACCCGTACCCTAAAACGTACGCTCACCCTAAACCGTTGTCGTACCCTAACCTGTACCCTAAACCGTCCCCGTCCCCTAACCCTAACCCTAACCCTAACGCTTACCCGAAGCCTTACCCTCACCCGTCCCCTAATCCTAACCCGTACGCTAACACTAAACCGTACCCTAACACGTACGCTCACCCTAAACCGTTGTCGTACACTAACCTGTACCCTAAACCGGCGCCGTCCCCGTCCCCGTCCCCGTCCCCTAACCCTAACCCTAACCCTTACCCGAAGCCTTACCCTCACCCGTCCCCTAATCCTAACCCGTACGCTAACACTAACCCGTACCCTAACACGTACGCTCACCCTAAACTGTTGTCGTACCCTAACCTGTACCCTAAACCGTCCCTGTTCCCGTCCCGTAACCCTAACCCTAACCCTAACACTAACCCTAACCCTTATCCTAAGCCTTACCCTCACCCGTCCCCTAATCCTAACACGTACGCTAACACTAACCCGTACCCAAAACGTACGCTCACCCTAAACCGTTGTCGTACACTAACCTGTACCCTAAACCGTCCCCGTCCCCTAACCCTAACCCTAACCCTAAGCCTAACCCTAACCCTTACCCGAAGACTTACCCTCACCCGTCCCCTAATCCTAACACTTACGCTAACACTAAACCGTACCCTAACACGTAAGCTCACCCTAAACCGTCTTCGTACCCTAACCTGTACCCTAAACCGTCCCCGTCCCCGTCCCCTAACCCTAACCCTAACCCTAACCCTTACCCGAAGCCTTACCCTCACCCGTCCCCTAATACTAACCCGTACGCCAACACTAACACGTAC
This sequence comes from Delphinapterus leucas, assembly GCF_059928025.1. Taxonomy (NCBI): domain Eukaryota; kingdom Metazoa; phylum Chordata; class Mammalia; order Artiodactyla; family Monodontidae; genus Delphinapterus; species Delphinapterus leucas. The sequence continues at coordinate 112,908,658 of NC_143135.1, read as the reverse complement.
CATAACACGTACGCTCACCCTAAACCGTTGTCGTACACTAACCTGTACCCTAAACCGTCCCCATCCCCTAACCCTAACCTTAACCCTAACCCTTACCCGAAGCCTTACTCTTACCCGTCCCCTAATCCTAAACCGTACGCTAACACTAACCCGTACCCTAACACGTACGCTCACCCTAAACCGTTGTAGTACCCTAACCTGTACCCTAAACCGTCCCCGTCCCCGTCCCCTAACCCTAACCCTAACCCTAACCCTAACCCTTACCCGAAGCCTTACCCTCACCCGTCCCCTAATCCTAACCCGTACGCTAACACTAACCCGTACCCTAACACGTACGCTCACCCTAAACCGTTGTCATATCCTAACCTGTACCCTAAACCGTCCCCGTCCCCTAACCCTAACCCTAACCCTATCCCTTACCCGAAGCCTTACCCTCTCCCGTCCCCTAATCCTAACCCGTACGCTAACACTAACTTCTACCCTAAAACGTACGCTCACCCTAAATCGTTGTCGTACCCTAACCTGTACCCTAAACCGTCCACGTACCCTAACCCTAACCCTAACCCTAACCCTAACACTTACCCGAAGCCTTACCCTCACCCGTCCCCTAATCCTAATCCGTACGCTAACACTAACACGTACCCTAACACGTACGCTCACCCTAAACCGTTGTCGTACCCTAACCTGTACCCTAAACCGTCCCCGTACCCTAACCCTAACCCTAACCCTAACCCTAACACTTACCCGAAGCCTTACCCTCACCCGTCCCCTAATCCTAATCCGTACGCTAACACTAACACGTACCCTAACACGTACGCTCACCCTAAACCGTTGTCGTACCCTAACCTGTACCCTAAACCGTCCCCGTCCCCTAACCCGAACCCTAACCCTAACCCTAACCCTTACCCGAAGCCTTACACTCACCCGTCCCCTAATCCTCACCCGTATGCTAACACTACCCCGAACCCTAACACGTTCCCTCACCCTAAACCGTTGTCGTAACCTAACCTGTACCCTAAACCATCCCCGTCCCCGTCCCCTAACCCTAACCCTAACCCTAACCCTAACCCTTACCCGAAGCCTTACCCCACCCGTCCCCTAATCCTAACCCGTACGCTAACAATAACCCGTACCCTAACACGTACGCTCACCCTAAACCGTTGTCATACCCTAACATGTACCCTAAACCGTCCCCGTCCCCTAACCCTAACCCTAATACTAACCTTAACCCTAACCCTTACCCGAAGCCTTACCCTCACCCGTCCCTTAATCCTAACCCGTACGCGAACACTAACCCGTACCCTAACACGTAAGCTCACCCTAAACCGTTGTCGTACCCTAACCTGTACCCTAAACCGTCCCCGTCCCCTAACCCTAACCCTAACCCTAACCGTAAACCTAACCCTTACCAGAAGCCTTACCCTCACCCGTCCCCTAAACCTAACCCGTACGCTAACACTAAACCGTACCCTAACACGTACGCTCAGCCTAAACCATTGTCGTACCCTAACGTGTACCCTAAACCGTCCCCGTCCCCTAACCCTAACCCTAAGCCTAACCCTATCCCTTACCCGAAGCCTTACCCTCACCCGTCCCCTAATCCTAACCCGTACGCTAACACTAAAACGTACCCTAACACGACGCTCACCCTAAACCGTTGTCGTACCCTAACCTGCACCCTAAACCGTCCCCGTCCCCTAACCCTAACCCTAACCCTAACCCTAACCCTTAACCGAAGCCTTACCCTCACCCGTCCCCTAATCCTAAACCGTACGCTAACACTAACCCACACCATAACACGTACGCTCACCCTAAACCGTTGTCGTACCCTAACCTTTACCCTAAACCGTTCCCGTCCCCTAACCCTAATCCTAACCCTAACCCTAACCCTAACCCTAACCCTTACCCGAAGCCTTACCCTCAAACGTCCCCTAATCCTAACCCGTACGCTAACACTAACCCGTACCCTAACACGTACGCTCACCCTAAACAGTGGTCGTACCCTAACCTGTACCCTAAATCATAACTGTCCCCGGCCCCTAACCCTAACCCTAACCCTAACCCTTACCTGTAGCCTTACCCTCACCCGTCCCCTAATCCTAACCCGTACGCTAACACTAATCCGTACCCTAACACGTACGCTCACCCTAAACCGTTGTCGTACCCTAACCTGTACCCTAAACCGTCCCCGTCCCCGTCCCTTAACCCTAACCCTAACCCTAACCCTAACCCTTACCCGAAGCCTTACCCTCACCCGTCCCCTAATCCTAACCCGTACGCTAACACTAACCCGTACCCTAACACGTACGCTCACCCTAAACCGTTGTCGTACCCTAACCTGTACCCTAAAGCTTCCCCGTCCTCTAACCCTAACCCTAACCCTAACCCTAACCCTAAACCTTACCCGAAGCCTTACCCTCACCCGTCCCCTAATCCTAACCCGTACGCTAACACTAACCCGTACCCTAACACGTACGCTCACCCTAAACCGTTGTCGTACCCTAACCTGTACCCTAAACCGTCCCCGTCCCCGTCCCCGTCCCCTAACCCTAACCCTAACCCTAACCCTAACTCTTACCCGAAGCCTTACACTCACCCGTCCCCTATTCCTAACCCGTACGCAAACACTAACCCACACCATAACACGTACGCTCACCCTAAACCGTTGTCGTACCCTAACCTTTACCCTAAACCGTCCCCGTCCCCTAACCCTAATCCTAACCCTATCCCTAACCCTAACCCTAACCCTTACCCGAAGCCTTACCCTCAAACGTCCCCTAATCCTAACCCGTACGCTAACACTAACCCGTACCCTAACACGTACGCTCACCCTAAACAGTGGTCGTACCCTAACCTGTACCCTAAATCATAACTGTCCCCGTCCCCTAACCCTAACCCTAACCCTAACCCTAACCCTTACCCGAAGCCTTACCCTCACCCGTCCCCTAATCCTAACCCGTACACTAACACTAAACCGTACCCTAACACGTAGGCTCACCCTAAACCGTTGACGTACAGTAACCTGTACCCTAAAACGTCCCTGTCCCCTAATCCTAACCCTAACCCTAACCCTAACCCTTACCCGAAGCCTTACCCTCACCCGTACCCTAATCCTAACCCGTAGGCTAACACTAACCCGTACCCTAACACGTACGCTCACCCTAAACCGTTGTCGTACACTAACCTGTACCCTAAACCGTCCCCGTCCCCTAACCCTAACCCTAACCCTAACCTTTAACCGAAGCCTTACCCTCACCCATCCCCTAATCCTAACCCGTACGCTAACACTAACCAGTACCCTAACACGTACGCTCACCCTAAACCACTGTCGTACCCTTACCTGTACCCTAAACCGTCCCCGTCCCCGTCCCCGTCCCCTAACCCTAACCCTAAACCTAACCCTTACCCAAAGCCTTACCCTCACCCGTCCTCTAATCCTAACCCGTACGCTAACACTAACCCGTACCCTAACACGTACGCTCACCGTAAACCGTTGTCGTACCCTAACTTGTACCCTAAACCGTCCCCGTCCCCTAACTCTAACCCTAACCCTAACCCTTACCCGAAGCCTTACTCTCACCCGTCACCTAATCCTAAACCATACGCTAACACTAACCCGTACCCTAACACGTACGCTCACCCTAAACCGTTGTCGTACACTAACCTGTACCCTAAACCGTCCCCGTCCCCTAACCCTAACCCTAACCCTAACCCTAACCTTTACCCGAAGCCTTACCCTCACCCATCCCCTAATCCTAACCCGTACACTAACACTAACCAGTACCCTAACACGTACGCTCACCCTAAACCATTGTCGTACGCTTACCTGTACCCTCAACCGTCCCCGTCCCCGTCCCCGTCCCCTAACCCTAACCCTAAACCTAACCCTTACCCGAAGCCTTACCCTCACCCGTCCCCTAATCCTAACCCGTACGCTAACACTAACCCGTACCCTAACACGTACGCTCACCATAAACCGTTGTCGTACAGTAACCTGTACCCTAAACCGTCCCCGTCCCCGTCCCCTAACCCTAACCCTAACCATAACCCTTACCCGAAGCCTTAACCTCACCCGTCCCCTAATCCTAACCCGTACGCTAACACTAATCCGTACCCTAACACCTACGCTCACCCTAAATCGTTGTCGTACCCTAAGATGTACCCTAAACCGTCCCCATCCCCTAACCCTAACCCTAAACCTATCCCTAACCCTAACACTTACCCGATTCCTTACCCTCACCCGTCCCCTAATCCTAACCCGTACGCTAACACTAACCCGTACCCTAACACGTACGCTCACCCTAAACCGTTGTCGTACCCTAACCTGTACCCTAAACCGTCCCCGTCCCCTAACCCTAACCCTAACCCTAACCCTAACCCTAACCCTTACCGGAAGCCTTACCCTCACCCGTCCCCTAATCCTAACCCGTACGCTAACACTGACCCGTACCCTAACACGTACGCTCACCCTAAACCGTTGTCGTACCGTAACCTGTACCCTAAACCGTTCCCGTCCCCTAACCCTAACCCTAACCCTTACCCGAAGCCTTACACTCACCCGTCACCTAATCCTCACCCGTACGCTAACACTAACCCGTACCCTAACACGTACGCTCACCCTAAACCGTTGTCGTACCCTAACCTGTACCCTAAACTGTCCCCGTCCCCTAACCCTAACCCTAACCCTAAACCTTACCCGAAGCCTAACACTCACCCGTCCCCTAATCCTAACCCGTACGCTAACACTAACCCATACCCTAACACGTACGCTCACCCTAAACCGTTGTCGTACCCTAACTTGTACCCTAAACCGTCCCCGTCCCCTAACCCTAACCCTAACCCTAAACCTTACCCGAAGCCTTACCCTCACCCGTCCCCTAATCCTAAACCGTACGCTAACACTAACCCGTACCCTAACACGTACGCTCACCCTAAACCGTTGTCGTACCCTAACCTGTACCCTAAACCGTCCCCGTCCCCTAACCCTAACCCTAACCCTAACCCTAACCCTTACCCGAAGCCTTACCCTCACCCGTCCCATAATCCTAACCCGTACGCTAACACTAAACCATACACTAACATGTACGCTCACCCTAAACCGTTGTCCTACCCTAACCTGTACCCTAAACCGTCCCTGTCCCCGTCCCCTAACCCTAACCCTAACCCTAACCCTAACCCTAACCCTTACCCGAAGCCTTACCCTCACCCGTCCCCTAATCCTAACCCGTACGCTAACACGAACCCATACCATAACACGTACGCTCACCCTAAACCGTTGTCGTACCCTAACCTGTACCCTAAACCGTCCCCGTCCACTAACCCTAACCCTAACCCTAACCCTAACGCTAAAGCTTACCCGAAGCCTTACCCTCACCCGTCCCCTAATCCTAACCCGTACGCTAACACTAACCCGTACCCTAACACGTACGCTCACCGTAAACCGTTGTCGTACACTAACCTGTACCCTAAACCGTCGCCGTCCCCGTCCCCGTCCCCTAACACTAACCCTAACCCTAACCCTTACCCGAAGCCTTACCTTCACCCGTCCCCTAATCCTAACGTGTACGCTAACACTAACCCGTACCCTAACACGTACGCTCACCCTAAATCGTTGTCGTACCCTAACCTGTACCCTAAACCGTCCCCGTCCCCTAACCCTAACCCTAAACCTAACCCTTACCCGAAGCCTTACCCTCACGCGTCCCCTTATCCTAACCCGTGCGCTAACACTAAGCTGTACCCTAACTCGTACGCTCACCCTAAATCGTTGTCGTACCCTAACCTGTACCCTAAACCGTCCCCGTCCCCTAACCCTAACCCTAACCCTTACCCGAAGCCTTACCCTCACCCGTCCCCTAATCCTCACCCGTACGCTAACACTAACCCGTACCCTAACACGTACGCTCACCCTAAAATATTGTCGTACCCTAACCTGTACCCTAAACCGTCCCCGTCCCCTAACCCTAACCCTAACCCTAACCCTAACCTTTACCCGAAGCCTTACCCTCAGCCGTCCTCTAATCCTATCCCGTACGCTAACACTAACCCGTACCCTAACACGTACGCTCACCCTAAATCTTTGTCGTACCCTAACCTGTACCCTAAACCTTCCCTGTCCCCGTCCCCTAACCCTAACCCTAGCCCTAAACCTAACCCTAACCCTTACCCGAAGCCTTACCCTCACCCGTCCGCTAATCCTAACCCGTACGCTAACACTAACCCGTACCCTAACACGTACGCTCACGCTAAACCATTGTCGCAGCCGAACCTGTACCCTAAACCGTCCCCGTCCCCTAATCCTAACCCTAACCGTAAGCCTAACCCTTACCCGAAGCCTTACCCTCACCCGTCCCCTAATCCTAACCCGTACGCTAACACTAACCCGTACCTTAACACGTACGCTCACCCTAAACCTTTGTCGTACCCTAACCTGTACCCTAAACCGTCCGGGTCCCCTAACCCTAACCCTAACCCTAACCCTAACCCTAACCCTTACCCGAAGCCTTACACTCACCCGTCACCTAATACTCACCCGTACGCTAACACTAACCCGTACCCTAACACGTAGGCTCACCCTACACCGTTGTCGTACCCTAACCTGTACCCTAAACCGTCCCCTAACCCTAACCCTAAACCTAACCCTAACCCTAACCCTAACCCTAACCCTTACGCGAAGCCTCACCCACACCCGTCCCCTAATCCTAACCCGTACGCTAACAGTAACCCGTACCCTAACACGTACGCTCACCCTAAACCTTTGTCGTACCCTAACCAGTACCCTAAACCGTCCCCGTCCCCTAACCCTAACCCTTACCCGAAGCCTTACCCTCACCCGTTCCCTAATCCTAACCCGTACGCTAACACTAACCAGTACCCTAAGACGTACGCTCACCCTAAACCGTTGTCGTACCCTAACTTGTACCCTAAACCGTCCCCGTCCCCTAACCCTAACCCTAACCCTTACCCGAAGCCTTACCCTCACCCGTCCCATAATCCTAATCCGTACGCTAACACTAACCCGTACCCTAACACGTACGCTCACCCTAAACCGTTGTCATACCCTAATCTGTACCCTAAACCGTCCCCGTCCCCTAACCCTAACCCTAACCCTAACCCTTACCCGAAGCCTTACCCTCACCCGTCCCCTAATCCTAACCTGTACGCTAACACTAACCCGTACCCTAACACGTACGCTCACCCTAAATCGTTGTCGTACCCTAACCTGTACCCTAAACCATCCCCGTCCCCGTTCCCGTCCCCGTACCCTAACCCTAATCCTAACCCTTACCCGAAGCCTTACCCTCACCCGTCCCCTAATCCTAACCCATACGCTAACACTAACCCATACCCTAACATGTACGCTCACCCTAAACCGTTGTCGTACCCTAACCTGTACCCTAAACCGTCCCTGTCCCCGTGCCCTAACCCTAACCCTAGCCCTAACCCTAACCCTAACCCTTACCCGAAGCCTTACCCTCACCCGTCCGCTAATCCTAAACCGTACGCTAACACTAACCCGTACCCTAACACTTACGCTCACCCTAAAGCTTTGTCGTACCCTAACCTGTACCCTAAACCTTCCCCGTCCCCTAACCCTAACCCTAACCCTTACCCGAAGCCTTACCCTCACCCGTCCCCTAATCCTCACCCGTACGCTAACACTAACCCGTACCCTAACACGTACGCTCACCCTAAAACATTGTCGTACCCTAACCTGTACCCTAAACCGTCCCCGTCCCCTAACCCTAACCCTAACCCTAACCCTTACCCGAATCCTTACGCTCACCCGTCCCCTAATCCTAACCCGTACGCTAACACTAACCCGTACCCTAACACGTACGCTCACCCTAAACCGTTGTTGTACCCTAACCTGTACCCTAAACCGTCCCCGTCCCCTAACCCTAAACCTAACCCTAGTCCTAACCCTAACCCTTACACGAAGCCTTACCCTCACCCGTCCCTAATCCTCACCCGTACGCTAACACTAACCCGTACCCTAACACGTACGCTCACCCTAAACCGTTGTCGTACCCTAACCTGTACACTAAACCGTCCCCGTCCCCGTCCCCTAACCCTAACCCTAACCCTAACCCTTACCCGAAGCCTTACCCTCACCCGTCCCCTAATCCTAACCCGTACGCTAACACTAACCCGTACCCTAACACGTACGCTCCCCCTAAACGGTTTTCGTACCCTAACCTGTACCCTAAACCGTCCACGTCCCCTAACCTTAACCCTAACCCTAAACCTAACACTTACCCGAAGCCTTACCCTAACCTGTCCCCTAATCCTAACCCGTACGTTAACACTAACCCGTACCCTAACACGTACCCTCACCCTAAACCGTTGTCGTACCCTAACTTGTACCCTAAACCGTCCCCGTGCCCGTCCCCTAACCCTAACTCTAACACTAACCCTAACCCTTACCCGAAGCCTTACCCTCACCCGTCCCCTAATCCTAACCCGTACGCTAACACTAACCCGTACCCTAAAACGTACGCTCACCCTAAACCGTTGTCGTACCCTAACCTGTACCCTAAACCGTCCCCGTCCCCTAACCCTAACCATAACCCTAACCCTTAACTGAAGCCTTACCCTCACCCGTCCCCTAATCCTAACCCGTACGCTAACACTATCCCGTACCCTAACACGTACGCTCAGCCTAAACTGCTGTTGTACCCTAACCTGTACCCTAAACCGTCCCTGTCCCCGTCCTGTAACCCTAACCCTAACCCTAACACTAACCCTAACCCTTACCCGAAGCCTTACACTCACCCGTCCCCTAATCCTAACCCGTACGCCAACACTAACCCGTACCCTAACACGTACGCTCACCCTAAACCGTTGTCGTACACTAACCTGTTCCCTAAACCGTCCCCATCCCCTAACCCTAAACCTAACCCTAACTCTAACCCTTACCCGAAGCCTTACCCTCACCCGTCCCCTAATCCTAACCCGTACGCTAACACTAACGCGTACCCTAACACGTACGCTCACCCTAAACCGTTGTCATACCCTAACCTGTACCCTAAACCGTCCCTGTCCCCTAACCCTAACCCTAACCCTAACCCTATCCCTTACCCGAAGCCTTACCCTCACCCGTCCCCTAATCCTAACCCGTACGCTAACACTAACCCGTACCCTAACACGTACGCTCACCCTAAACCGTTGTCGTACCCTAACCTGTACCCTAAACCGTCCCCGTCCCCTAACCTTAACCCTTACCCGAAGCCTTACCCTAACCCGTCCCCTAATCCTCACCCGTACGCTAACACTAACCCGTACCCTAACACGTACGCTCACCCTAAAACGTTGTCGTACACTAACCTGTACCCTAAACCGTCCCCGTCCCCTAACCCTAAACCTAACCCTAACCCTAACCCTAACCCTTACCCGAAGCCTTACCCTCACCCGTCCCCTAATCCTAAACCGTACGCTAACACTAAACCGTACCCTAACACGTACGCTCACCCTAAACCGTTGTCGTACCCTAACCTGTACCCTAAACCGTCCCCGTCCCCTAAACCTAAACCTAACCCTAACCCTAACCCTAACCCTTACCCGAAGCCTTACCCTCACCCGTCCCCTAATCCTCACCCGTACGCTAACACTAACCCGTACCCTAACACGTACGCTCACCCTAAACCGTTGTCGTACCCTAACCTGTACCCTAAACCGTCCCCGTCCCCTAACCCTAACCCTAACCCTAACCCTAACCCTAACCCTTACCCGAAGCCTTACCCTCATCCGTCCCCTAATCCTAACCCGTACGCTAACACTAACCCGTACCCTAACACGTACGCTCACCCTAAACGGTTGTCGTACCCTAACCTCTACCCTAAACCGTCCACGTCCCCTAACCCTAACCCTAACCCTAACCCTACCCCTTACCCGAAGCCTTACCCTAACCCGTCCCCTAATCCTAACCCGTACGTTAACACTAACCCGTACCCTAACACGTACCCTCACCCTAAACCGTTGTCGCACCCTAACTTGTACCCTAAACCGTCCCTGTGCCCGTCCCCTAACCCTAACCCTAACCCTAACCCTTTCCCGAAGCCTTAACCTCACCCGTCCCCTAATCCTAACCCGTACGCTAACACTAACCCATACCCTAACACGTACGCTCACCCTAAACCGTTGTCGTACCCTAACCTGTACCCTAAACCGTCCCCGTCCCCGTCCCCTAACCCTAACCCTAACCCTAACCCTAACCCTTACCCGAAGCCTTACACTCACCCGTCCCCTAATCCTCACCCGTACGCTAACACTAACCCGTACCCTAACACGTACGCTCACCCTAAACCTTTGTCGTACACTAACCTGTACCCTAAACCGTCCCCGTCCCCGTCCCCTAACCCTAACCCTAACCCTAACCCTAACCTTTACCCGAAGCCTTATCCTCAGCCGTCCTCTAATCCTAACCCGTACGCTAACACTAACCCTTACCCTAACACGTACGCTCACCCTAAATCGTTGTCGTACCCTAACCTGTACCCTAAACCGTCCCCGTCCCCGTCCCCGTCCCCTAACCCTAACCCTAACCCTTACCCGAAGCCTTACCCTCACCCGTCCCCTAATCCTAACCCGTACGCTAACACTAACACATACCCTAACATGTACGCTCACCCTAAACCGTTGTCGTACCCTAACCTGTACTCTTAACCGTCCCTGTCCCCGTCCCCTAACCCTAACCCTAGCCCTAACCCTAACCCTAACACTTACCCGAAGCCTTACCCTAACCCGTCCGCTAATCCTAACCCGTACGCTAACACTAACCCGTACCCTAACACGTACGCTCACCCTAAACCATTTTCGCAGCCGAACCTGTACCCTAAACCGTCCCCGTCCCCTAACCCTAACCCTAACCCTAACCCTAACCCTTACCCGAAGCCTTACCCTCACCCGTCCCCTAATCCTAACCCGTACGCTAACACTAACCCGTACCTTAACACGTACGTTCACCCTAAACCTTTGTCGTACCCTAACCTGTACCCTAAACCGTCCCCGTCCCCTAACCCTAACCCTAACCCTAACCCTAACCCTAACACTTACCCGAAGCCTTACACTCACCCGTCACCTAATCGTCACCCGTACGCTAACACTAACCCGTACCCTAACACGTACGCTCACCCTAAACCGTTGTCGTACCCTAACCTGTACTCTAAACCATCCCCTAACCCTAACCCTAAACCTAAACCTAACCCTAACCCTAACCCTTACCCGAAGCCTTACCCTCACCCGTCCGCTAATCCTAACCCGTACGCAAACACTAACCCGTACCCTAACACGTACGCTCACCCTAAACCGTTGTCATACCCTAACCTGTACCCTAAACCGTCCCAGTTCCCTAACCCTAACCCTAACCCTAACCCTAACCCTAACCCTTACGCGAAGCCTTACCCTCACCGGTCCCCTAATCCTAACCCGTACGCTAACACTAACCCGTACCCTAACACGTACGCTCACCCTAAACCATTGTCGTACCCTAACCTGTACCCTAAACCGTCCCCGTCACCTAACCCTAACCCTAACCCTTACCCGAAGCCTTACCCTCACCTGTTCCTTAATCCTAACCCGTACGCTAACACTAACCCGTACCCTAACACGTACGCTCACCCTAAACCGTTGTCGTACCCTAACTTGTACCCTAAACCGTCCCCGTCCCCTAAGCCTAACCCTAACCCTAAACCTTACCCGAAGCCTTACCCTCACCCGTCCCCTAATCCTAACCCGTACGCTAACACTAACCCATACCCTAACACGTACGCTCACCCTAAACCGTTGTCGTACCCTAACTTGTACCCTAAACCGTCCCCGTCCCCTAAACCTAACCCTAACCCTAACCCTAACCCTTACCCGAAGCCTTACCCTCACCCGTCCCCTAATCCCAACCCGTACACTAACACTAACCCGTACCCTAACACGTACGCTCACCCTAAACGGTTGTCGTACCCTAACCTGTACCCTAAACCGTCCCCGTCCCCTAACCCTAAACCTAACCCTAACCCTATCCCTAACCCTTACCCGAAGCCTTACATTCACCCGTCCCCTCATCCTAACCCGTACGCTAACACTAACCCGTACCCTAACACGTACGCTCACCCTAAACCGTTGTCGTACCCTAACCTGTACCCTAAACCGTCCCCGTTCCCGTCCCCTAACCCTAACCCTAACCCTAACCCTAACCTTTACCCGAAGCCTTACCTTCAGCCGTCCTCTAATCCTAACCCGTACGCTAACACTAACCCGTACCCTAACACGTACGCTCACCCTAAATCGTTGTCGTACCCTAACCTGTACCCTAAACCGTCCCCGTCCCCGTCCCCTAACCCTAACCCTAACCCTTACCCGAAGAATTACCCTCACCCGTCCCCTATTCCTAACCCGTACGCTAACACTAACCCATACCCTAAAATGTACGCTCACCCTAAACCGTTGTCGTACCCTAACCTGTACCCTAAACCGTCCCTGTCCCCGTCCCCTAACCCTAACCCTAGCCCTAACCCTAACCCTAACCCTTACCCGAAGCCTAACACTCACCCGTCACCTAATCCTCACCCGTACGCTAACACTAACCCGTACCCTAACACATACGCTCACCCTAAACCGTTGTCGTACACTAACCTGTACCCTAAACCGTCCCCTAACCCTAACCCTAAACCTAACCCTAACCCTAACCCTAACCCTTACCCGAAGCCTTACCCTAACCCGTCCCCTAATCCTAACCCGTACGCTAACACTAACCCGTACCCTAACACGTACGCTCACCCTAAACCGTTGTCGTACCCTAACCTGTACCCTAAACCGTCCCCGTCCCCTAACCCTAACCCTAACCCTAACCCTTACCCGAAGACTTAGCCTCACCCGTCCCCTAAACCTAACCCTTACGCTAACACTAACCCGTACCCTAACACGTAAGCTCACCCTAAACGGTTTTCGTACCCTAACCTGTACCCTAAACCGTCCCCGTCCCCGTCCCCTAACCCTAACCCTAACCCTTACCCGAAGCCTTACCCTCACCCGTCCCCTAATCCTAACCCGTACGCCAACACTAACCCGTACCCTAACACGTACGCTCACCCTAAACCGTTGTCGTACACTAAACTGTACCCTAAACCGTCCCCATCCCCTAACCCTAACCCTAACCCTAACCCTTACCCGAAGCCTTACCCTTACCCGTCCCCTAATCCTAAACCGTACGCTAACACTAACCCGTACCCTAACACATACGCTCACCCTAAACCGTTGTCGTACCCTAACCTGTACCCTAAACCGTCCCCGTCCCCGTCACCTAACCCTAACCCTAACCCTATCCCTTACCCTAAGCCTTACCCTCACCCGTCCACTAATCCTAACCTGTATGCTAACACTAACCCGTACCCTAACACGTACGCTCACCCTAAACCGTTGTCGCAGCCTAACCTGTACCCTAAACCGTCCCCGTCCCCTAACCCTAACCCTAACCCTAACCCTAACCCTAACCCTTACCCGAAGCCTTACCCTCACCCGTCCCCTAATCCTAACCCGTACACTAACACTAACCCGTACCCTAACACGTACGCTCACCCTAAACCATTGACGTACCCTAACCTGTACCCTATACCGTCCCCGTCCCCTAACCCTAACCCTAACCCTAACCCTTACCCGAAGCCTTACACTCACCCGTCCCCTAATCCTAACCCGTACGCTAACACTAAACCGTACCCTAACACGTACGCTCACCCTAAATCTTTGTCGTACCCTAACCTGTACCCTAAACCATCCCCGTCCCCGTTCCCGTCCCCGTACCCTAACCCTAATCCTAACCCTTACCCGAAGCCTTACCCTCACCCGTCCCCTAATCCTAACCCATACGCTAACACTAACCCATACCCTATCATGTACGCTCACCCTAAACCGTTGTCGTACCCTAACCTGTACCCTAAACCGTCCCTGTCCCCGTCCCCTAACCCTAACCCTGGCCCTAACCCTAACCCTAACCCTTACCCGAAGCCTTACCCTCACCCGTCCGCTAATCCTAAACCGTACGCTAACACTAACCCGTACCCTAACACTTACGCTCACCCTAAAGCTTTGTCGTACCCTAACCTGTACCCTAAACCTTCCCCGTCCCCTAACCCTAACCCTAACCCTTACCCGAAGCCTTACCCTCACCCGTCCCCTAATCCTCACCCGTATGCTAACACTAACCCGTACCCTAACACGTACGCTCACCCTAAAACATTGTCGTACCCTAACCTGTACCCTAAACCGTCCCCGTCCCCTAACCCTAACCCTAACCCTAACCCTTACCCGAATCCTTACGCTCACCCGTCCCCTAATCCTAACCCGTACGCTAACACTAACCCGTACCCTAACACGTACGCTCACCCTAAACCGTTGTTGTACCCTAACCTGTACCCTAAACCGTCCCCGTCCCCTAACCCTAAACCTAACCCTAGTCCTAACCCTAACCCTTACCCGAAGCCTTACCCTCACCCGTCCCTAATCCTCACCCGTACGCTAACACTAACCCGTACCCTAACACGTACGCTCACCCTAATCCGTTGTCGTACCCTAACCTGTACCCTAAACCGTCCCCGTCCCCGTCCCCTAACCCTAACCCTAACCCTAACCCTTACCCGAAGCCTTACCCTCACCCGTCCCCTAATCCTAACCCGTACGCTAACACTAACCCGTACCCTAACACGTACGCTCCCCCTAAACGGTTGTCGTACCCTAACCTGTACCCTAAACCGTCCACGTCCCCTAACCCTAACCCTAACCCTAACACGTACCCTCACCCTAAACCGTTGTCGTACCCTAACTTGTACCCTAAACCGTCCCCGTGCCCGTCCCCTAACCCTAACTCTAACCCTAACCCTAACCCTTACCCGAAGCCTTACCCTCACCCGTCCCCTAATCCTAACCCGTACGCTAACACTATCCCGTACCCTAAAACGTACGCTCACCCTAAACCGTTGTCGTACCCTAACCTGTACCCTAAACCGTCCCCGTCCCCTAACCCTAACCATAACCCTAACCCTTAACTGAAGCCTTACCCTCACCCGTCCCCTAATCCTAACCCGTACGCTAACACTATCCCGTACCCTAACACGTACGCTCACCCTAAACTGCTGTTGTACCCTAACCTGTACCCTAAACCGTCCCTGTCCCCGTCCTGTAACCCTAACCCTAACCCTAACACTAACCCTAACCCTTACCCGAAGCCTTACACTCACCCGTCCCCTAATCCTAACCCGTACGCCAACACTAACCCGTACCCTAACACGTACGCTCACCCTAAACCGTTGTCGTACACTAACCTGTTCCCTAAACCGTCCCCATCCCCTAACCCTAAACCTAACCCTAACTCTAACCCTTACCCGAAGCCTTACCCTCACCCGTCCCCTAATCCTAACCCGTACGCTAACACTAACGCGTACCCTAACACGTACGCTCACCCTAAACCGTTGTCATACCCTAACCTGTACCCTAAACCGTCCCCGTCCCCTAACCCTAACCCTAACCCTAACCCTATCCCTTACCCGAAGCCTTACCCTCACCCGTCCCCTAATCCTAACCCGTACGCTAACACTAACCCGTACCCTAACACGTACGCTCACCCTAAACCGTTGTCGTACCCTAACCTGTAGCCTAAACCGTCCCCGTCCCCTAACCCTAACCCTTACCCGAAGCCTTACCCTAACCCGTCCCCTAATCCTCACCCGTACGCTAACACTAACCCGTACCCTAACACGTACGCTCACCCTAAAACGTTGTCGTACACTAACCTGTACCCTAAACCGTCCCCGGCCCCTAACCCTAACCCTAACCCTAACCCTAACCCTAACCCTTACCCGAAGCCTTACCCTCACCCGTCCCCTAATCCTAAACCGTACGCTAACACTAAACCGTACCCTAACACGTACGCTCACCCTAAACCGTTGTCGTACCCTAACCTGTACCCTAAACCGTCCCCGTCCCCTAAACCTAAACCTAACCCTAACCCTAACCCTAACCCTTACCCGAAGCCTTACCCTCACCCGTCCCCTAATCCTCACCCGTACGCTAACACTAACACGTACCCTAACACGTACGCTCACCCTAAACCGTTGTCGTACCCTAACCTGTACCCTAAACCGTCCCCGTCCCCTAACCCTAACCCTAACCCTAACCCTAACCCTAACCCTTACCCGAAGCCTTACCCTCATCCGTCCCCTAATCCTAACCCGTACGCTAACACTAACCCGTACCCTAACACGTACGCTCACCCTAAACGGTTGTCGTACCCTAACCTCTACCCTAAACCGTCCACGTCCCCTAACCCTAACCCTAACCCTAACCCTACCCCTTACCCGAAGCCTTACCCTAACCCGTCCCCTAATCCTAACCCGTACGTTAACACTAACCCGTACCCTAACACGTACCCTCACCCTAAACCGTTGTCGCACCCTAACTTGTACCCTAAACCGTCCCTGTGCCCGTCCCCTAACCCTAACCCTAACCCTAACCCTTTCCCGAAGCCTTAACCTCACCCGTCCCCTAATCCTAACCCGTACGCTAACACTAACCCATATCCTAACACGTACGCTCACCCTAAACCGTTGTCGTACCCTAACCTGTACCCTAAACCGTCCCCGTCCCCGTCCCCTAACCCTAACCCTAACCCTAACCCTAACCCTTACCCGAAGCCTTACACTCACCCGTCCCCTAATCCTCACCCGTACGCTAACACTAACCCGTACCCTAACACGTACGCTCACCCTAAACCTTTGTCGTACACTAACCTGTACCCTAAACCGTCCCCGTCCCCGTCCCCTAACCCTAACCCTAACCCTAACCCTTACCCGAAGCCTTACACTCACCCGTCCCCTAATCCTAACCCGTACGCTAACACTAACCCATACCCTAACACGTACGCTCACCCTAAACCGTTGTCATACCCTAACTTGTACCCTAAACCGTCCCCGTCCCCTAACCCTAACCCTAACCCTAACCCTAACCCTAACCCTTACCCGAAGCCTTACCCTCACCCGTCCCCTAATCCTAACCCGTACACTAACACTAACCCGTACCATAACACGTACGCTCACCCTAAACCGTTGACGTACCCTAACCTGTACCCTAAACCGTCCCCGTCCCCTAACCCTAAACCTAACCCTAACCCTATCCCTAACCCTTACCCGAAGCCTTACACTCACCCGTCCCCTAATCCTAACCCGTACGCTAACACTAACCCGTACCCTAACACGTACGCTCACCCTAAACCGTTGTCGTACCCTAACCTGTACCCTAAACCGTCCCCGTCCCCGTCCCCTAACCCTAACCCTAACCCTAACCCTAACCTTTACCCGAAGCCTTACCCTCAGCCGTCCGCTAATCCTAACCCGTACGCTAACACTAACCCGTACCCTAACACGTACGCTCACCCTAAACCATTTTCGCAGCCGAACCTGTACCCTAAACCGTCCCCGTCCCCTAACCCTAACCCTAACCCTAACCCTAACCCTTACCCGAAGCCTTACCCTCACCAGTCCCCTAATCCTAACCCGTACGCTAACACTAACCCGTACCTTAACACGTACGTTCACCCTAAACCTTTGTCGTACCCTAACCTGTACCCTAAACCGTCCCCGTCCCCTAACCCTAACCCTAACCCTAACCCTAACCCTAACACTTACCCGAAGACTTACACTCACCCGTCACCTAATCGTCACCCGTACGCTAACACTAACCCGTACCCTAACACGTACGCTCACCCTAAACCGTTGTCGTACCCTAACCTGTACTCTAAACCATCCCCTAACCCTAACCCTAAACCTAACCCTAACCCTAACCCTAACCCTTACCCGAAGCCTTACCCTCACCCGTCCGCTAATCCTAACCCGTACGCAAACACTAACCCGTACCCTAACACGTACGCTCACCCTAAACCGTTGTCGTACCCTAACCTGTACCCTAAACCGTCCCAGTCCCCTAACCCTAACCCTAACCCTAACCCTAACCCTAACCCTTACGCGAAGCCTTACCCTCACCCGTCCCCTAATCCTAACCCGTACGCCAACACTAACCCGTACCCTAACACGTACGCTCACCCTAAACCGTTGTCGTACCCTAACCTGTACCCTAAACCGTCCCCGTCACCTAACCCTAACCCTAACCCTTACCCGAAGCCTTACCCTCACCTGTTCCCTAATCCTAACCCGTACGCTAACACTAACCCGTACCCTAACACGTACGCTCACCCTAAAACGTTGTCGTACCCTAACTTGTACCCTAAACCGTCCCCGTCCCCTAACCCTAACCCTAACCCTAAACCTTACCCGAAGCCTTACACTCACCCGTCCCCTAATCCTAACCCGTACGCTAACACTAACACATACCCGAACACGTACGCTCACCCTAAACCGTTGTCGTACCCTAACTTGTACCCTAAACCGTCCCCGTCCCCTAAACCTAACCCTAACCCTAACCCTAACCCTTACCCGAAGCCTTACCCTCACCCGTCCCCTAATCCCAACCCGTACACTAACACTAACCCGTACCCTAACACGTATGCTCACCCTAAACGGTTGACGTACCCTAACCTGTACCCTAAACCGTCCCCGTCCCCTAACCCTAAACCTAACCCTAACCCTATCCCTAACCCTTACCCGAAGCCTTACATTCACCCGTCCCCTCATCCTAACCCGTACGCTAACACTAACCCGTACCCTAACACGTACGCTCACCCTAAACCGTTGTCGTACCCTAACCTGTACCCTAAACCGTCCCCGTCCCCGTCCCCTAACCCTAACCCTAACCCTAACCCTAACCTTTACCCGAAGCCTTACCTTCAGCCGTCCTCTAATCCTAACCCGTACGCTAACACTAACCCGTACCCTAACACGTACGCTCACCCTAAATCGTTGTCGTACCCTAACCTGTACCCTAAACCGTCCCCGTCCCCGTCCCCTAACCCTAACCCTAACCCTTACCCGAAGAATTACCCTCACCCGTCTCCTATTCCTAACCCGTACGCTAACACTAACCCATACCCTAAAATGTACGCTCACCCTAAACCGTTGTCGTACACTAACCTGTACCCTAAACCGTCCCTGTCCCCGTCCCCTAACCCTAACCCTAGCCCTAACCCTAACCCTAACCCTTACCCGAAGCCTAACACTCACCCGTCACCTAATCCTCACCCGTACGCTAACACTAACCCGTACCCTAACACATACGCTCACCCTAAACCGTTGTCGTACACTAACCTGTACCCTAAACCGTCCCCTAACCCTAACCCTAAACCTAACCCTAACCCTAACCCTAACCCTTACCCGAAGCCTTACCCTCACCCGTCCCCTAATCCTAAACCGTACGCTAACACTA
This sequence comes from Delphinapterus leucas, assembly GCF_059928025.1. Classification (NCBI taxonomy): domain Eukaryota; kingdom Metazoa; phylum Chordata; class Mammalia; order Artiodactyla; family Monodontidae; genus Delphinapterus; species Delphinapterus leucas. The sequence continues at coordinate 112,889,302 of NC_143135.1, read as the reverse complement.
ACCCGTACCCTAACACGTACGCTCACCCTAAACCGTTGTCGTACCCTAACCTGTACCCTAAACCGTCCCCGTCCCCTAACCCTAACCCTAACCCTAACCCTAACCCTAACCCTTACCCGAAGACTTACCCTCACCCGTCCCCTAATCCTAACCCGTACGCCAACACTAACACGTACCCTAACACGTACGCTCACCCTAAACCGTTGTCGTACACTAAACTGTACCCTAAACCGTCCCCATCCCCTAACCCTAACCCTAACCCTAACCCTTACCCGAAGCCTTACCCTTACCCGTCCCCTAATCCTAAACCTTTCGCTAACACTAACCCGTACCCTAACACATACGTTCACCCTAAACCGTTGTCGTACCCTAACCTGTACCCTAAACCGTCCCCGTCCCCGAACCCTAACCCTAACCCTAACCCTAACCCTTACCCGAAGCCTTACACTCACCCGTCCCCTAATCCTTACCCGTACGCTAACACTAACCCGTAACCTAACACGTACGCTCCCCCTAAACCGTTGTCGTAGCCTAACCTGTACCCTAAACCGTCCAGTCCCCTAACCCTAACCCTAACCCTAACCCTTACCCGAAGTCTTACCCTCACCCTTCCCCTAATCCTCACCCGTACGCTAACACTAACCCGTACCCTAACACGTACGCTCACCCTAAAACATTGTCGTACCCTAACCTGTACCCTAAACCGTCCCCGTCCCCTAACCCTAACCCTAACCCTAACCCTAACACTAAAACTTACCCGAAGCCTTACCCTCACCCGTCCCCTAATCCTAACCCGTACGCTAACACTAACCCGTACCCTAACACGTACGCTCACCTTAAACCGTTGTCGTACCCTAACCTGTACCCTAAACCGTCCCCGTCCCCTAACCCTAATCCTAACCCTAACCCTTACCCGAAGCCTTACGCTCACCCGTCCCCTTATCCTAATCCGTACGCTAACACTAACCCGTATCCTAACACGTACGCTCACCCTAAACCCTTGTCGTACACTAACCTGTACCCTAAACCGTCCGCGTCCCCTAACCCTAACCCTAACCCTAACCCTTACCCGAAGCCTTACCCTCACCCGTCCCCTAATCCTAACCCGTACGCTAACACAAACCCGTACCCTAACACGTACGCTCACCCTAAACCGTTGTCGTACCCTAACCTGTACCCTAAACCGTCCGCGTCCCCTAACCCTAACCCTAACCCTAAACCTAACCCTTACCCGAAGCCTTACACTCACCCGTCACCTAATCCTCACCTGTACGCTAACACTAACCCGTACCCTAACACGTACGCTCACCCTAAACCGTTGTCGTACCCTAACCTGTACCCTAAACCGTCCCCTAACCCTAACCCTAACCCTAACCCTAACCCTAACCCTTACCCGTAGCCTTACCCTTACCCGTCCCCTAATCCTAACCCGTACGCGAACACTAACCCGTACCCTAACACGTACGCTCACCCTAAACCGTTGTCGTACCCTAACCTGTACCCTAAACCGTCCCCGTCCCCTAACCCTAACCCTAACCCTAACCCTAACCCTAACCCTTACCCGAAGCCTTACCCTCACCCGTCCCCTAATCCTAACCCGTACGCTAACACTAACCCGTACCATAACACGTACGCTCACCCTAAACCGTTGTCGTACCCTAACCTGTACCCTAAACCGTCCCCGTCCCCTAACCCTAACCCTAACCCTTACCCGAAGCCTTACCCTCACCCGTTCCCTAATCCTAACCCGTACACTAACACTAACCCGTACCCTAACACGTACGCTCACCCTAAACCGTTGTCGTACCATAACTTGTACCCTAAACCATCCCCGTCCCCTAACCCTAACCCTAACCCTATCCCTTACCCGAAGCCTTACCCTCACCCGTCCCCTAATCCTAACCCGTACGCTAACACTAACCCATACCCTAAAACGTACGCTCAACCTAAACCGTTGTCGTACACTAACCTGTACCCTAAACCGTCCCCGTCCCCTAACCCTAACCCTAACCCTAACGCTTACCCGAAGCCTTACCCTCACCCGTCCCCTAATCCTAACCCGTACGCTAACACTAAACCGTACCCTAACACGTACGCTCACCCTAAACCGTTGTCGTACACTAACCTGTACCCTAAACCGGCGCCGTCCCCGTCCCCGTCCCCGTCCCCTAACCCTAACCCTAACCCTTACCCGAAGCCTTACCCTCACCCGTCCCCTAATCCTAACCCGTACGCTAACACTAACCCGTACCCTAACACGTACGCTCACCCTAAACTGTTGTCGTACCCTAAACTGTACCCTAAACCGTCCCTGTTCCCGTCCCGTAACCCTAACCCTAACCCTAACACTAAAACTAACCCTTACCCGAAGCCTTACCCTCACCCGTCCCCTAATCCTAACCCGTACGCTAACACTAACCCGTACCCTAACACGTACGCTCACCCTAAACCGTTGTTGTACACTAACCTGTACCCTAAACCGTCCCCGTCCCCTAACCCTAACCCTAACCCTAACCCTAAGCCTAACCCTAACCCTTACCCGAAGACTTACCCTCACCCGTCCCGTAATCCTAACACTTACGCTAACACTAAACCGTACCCTAACACGTAAGCTCACCCTAAACCGTCTTCGTACCCTAACCTGTACCCTAAACCGTCCCCGTCCCCGTCCCCTAACCCTAACCCTAACCCTAACCCTTACCCGAAGCCTTACCCTCACCCGTCCCCTAATACTAACCCGTACGCCAACACTAACACGTACCCTAACACGTACGCTCACCCTAAACCGTTGTCGTACACTAACCTGTACCCTAAACCGTCCCCATCCCCTAACCCTAACCTTAACCCTAACCCTTACCCGAAGCCTTACTCTTACCCGTCCCCTAATCCTAAACCGTACGCTAACACTAACCCGCACCCTAACACGTACGCTCACCCTAAACCGTTGTCGTACCCTAACCTGTACCCTAAACCGTCCCCGTCCCCTAACCCTAACCCTAACCCTAACCCTAACCCTAACCCTTACCCGAAGCCTTACCCTCACCCGTCCCCTAATCCTAACCCGTACGCTAACACTAACCCGTACCGTAACACGTACGCTCACCCTAAACCGTTGTCATATCCTAACCTGTACCCTAAACCGTCCCCGTACCCTAACCCTAACCCTAACCCTAACCCTAACACTTACCCGAAGCCTTACCCTCACCCGTCCCCTAATCCTAATCCGTACGCTAACACTAACACGTACCCTAACACGTACGCTCACCCTAAACCGTTGTCGTACCCTAACCTGTACCCTAAACCGTCCCCGTCCCCTAACCCTAACCCTAACACTAACCCTTACCCGAAGCCTTAACCTCACCCGTCCCCTTATTCTAAACCGTGCGCTAACACTAACCCGTACCCTAACACGTACGCTCACCCTAAACCGTTGTCGTACCCTAACCTGTAACCTAAACCGTCCCCGTCACCTAACCCTAACCCTAACCCTTACCCGAAGCCTTCCCCTCACCCGTCCCCTAATCCTCACCCGTACGATAACACTAACCCCTACCCTAACACGTACGCTCACCCTAAACCGTTGTCGTACCCTAACCTGTACCCTAAACCGTCCCCTTCCCCTAACCCTATCCCTAACCCTAACCCTAACCCTAACCCTTACCCGAAGCCTTACCCTCACCCGTCCCCTAATCCTAACCCGTACGCTAACACTAACCCATACCCTAACATGTACGTTCACCCTAAACCGTTGTCATACCATAAAATGTACCCTAAACCGTCCCTGTCCCCGTCCCCTAACCCTAACCCTAACCCTAACCCTAACCCTAACCCTTACCCGAAGCCTTACCCTCACCCGTCCCCTAATCCTAACCCGTACGCTAACACTAACCCGTACCCTAACACGTACGCTCACCCTAAACCGTTGACGCAGCCTAACCTGTACCCTAAACCATCCCCGTCCCATAACCCTAACCCTAACCCTAACCCTTACACGAAGCCTTACCCTCACCCGTCCCCTAATCCTAACTCGTACGCTAACACTAACCCGTACCCTAACACGTACGCTAACCCTAAATTGTTGTCATACCCTAACCTGTACCCTAAACCGTCCCTGAACCCTAACCCTAACCCTAACCCTAACCCAAACCCTAACACTTACCCGAAGCCTTACCCTCAACCGTCCCCTAATCCTAACCTGTATGCTAACACTAACCCGTACCCTAACACGTACGCTCACCCTAAATCGTTTTCGTACCCTAACCTGTACCCTAAGCCGTCCCCGTACCCTAACCCTAACCCTAACCCTAACACTTACCCGAAGACTTACCCTCACCCGTCCCCTAATTCTAACCCGTACGCTAACACTAACACGTACCCTAACACGTACGCTCACCTTAAACCGTTGTCGTACCCTAACCTGTACCCTAAACCGTCCCCGTCCCCTAACCCTAACCCTAACCCTTACCCGAAGCCTTACCCTCACCCGTCCCCTAATCCTCACCCGTACTATAACACTAACCCGTACCCTAACATGTACGCTCACCCTAAACCGTTGTCCTACCCTAACCTGTACCCTAAACCGTCCCCGTACCCTAACCCTAACCCTAACCCTAACCCTAACCCTTACCCGAAACCTTACCCTCACCCGTCCCCTTATCCTAACCCGTACGCTAACACTAACCCGTACCCTAACACATACGCTCACCCTAAACCGTTGTCGTACCCTAACCTGTACCCTAAACCGTCCCCGTCCCCTAACCCTAACCGTAACCCTAACCCTAAACCTTACCCGAAGCCTTCCCCTCACCCGTCCCCTAATCCTAACACGTACGCTAACACTAACCCGTACCCTAACACGGACGCTCACCCTAAACCGTTGTCGTACCCTAACCTGTACCCTAAACCGTCCCCGTCCCCTAACCCTAACCCTAACCCTTACCCGAAGCCTTACCCTCACCCGTCCCCTAATCCTAACCCGTACGCTAACACTAACCCGTACCCAAACACGTACGCTCACCCTAAACCTTTGTCGTACCCTAACCTGTACCCTAAACCGTCCCCGTCCCCTAACCCTAACCCTTACCCGAAGCCTTACACTCATCCGTCCTCTAATCCTCACCCGTACGCAAACACTAACCCGTACCCTAACACGTACGCTCACCCTAAACCGTTGTCGTACCCTAACCTGTACCCTAAACCGTCCCCGTCCCCTAACCCTAACCTTAACCCTAACCCTAACCCTAACCCTTACCCGAAGCCTTACCCTCACCCGTCCCCTAATCCTAACCCGTACGCTAACACTAACCCGTACCCAAACACGTACGCGCACCCTAAACCGTTGTCGTACCCTAACTTGTACCCTAAACCGTCCCCGTCCCCTAACCCTAACCCTAACCGTAACCCTAATCCTAACCCTTACCCGAAGCCTTACCCTCACCCGTCCCCTAATTCTAACCCGTACGCTAACACTAACACGTACCCTAACACGTACGCTCACCCTAAACCGTTGTCGTACCCTAACCTGTACCCTAAACCTTCCCCGTCCCCGTCCCCTAACCCTAACCCTAACCCTAACCCTAACCCTTACCCGAAGCCTTACACTCACCCGTCCCTTAATCCTAACCCGTACGCTAACACTAACCCGTACCCTAACACGTATGCTCACCCTAAACGGTTGTCGTACCCTAACCTGTACCCTAAACCGTCCCCGTCCCCTAACCCTAACCCTAACCCTAACCCTAACCCTTACCCGAAGCCTTACCCTAACCCGTCCCCTAATCCTAACCCATACGCTAACACTAACCCGTACCCTAACACGTACCCTCACCCTAAACCGTTGTCGTACCCTAACTTGTACCCTAAACCGTCCCCGTGCCGACCCCTAACCCTAACCCTAACCCTAACCCTAACCCTTTCCCGAAGACTTACCCTCACCCGTCCCCTAAACCTAACCCGTACGCTAACACTAACCCGTACCCTAACACGTACGCTCACCCTAAACCGTTGTCGTACCCTAACCTGTACCCTAAACCGTCCCTGTCCCCTAACCCTAACCCTAACCCTAACCCTAACCCTTACCCGAAGCCTTACCCTCACCCGTCCCCTAATCCTAACCCGTACGCTAACACTAACCCGTACCCTAACACGTACGCTCACCCTAAACCTTTGTCGTACCCTAAACTGTACCCTAAACTGTCCCCGTCCCCGTCCCCTAACCGTAACCCTAACCCTAACCCTAACCTTTACCCGAAGCCTTACCCTCTCCCGTCCCCTAATCCTAACCCGTAGCTAACACTAACCCGTACCCTAACACGTACGCTCACCCTAAATCGTTGTCGTACCTTAACCTGTACCCTAAACCGTCCCCGTCCCTGTCCCCGTCCCCGTCCCCTAACCCTAACCCTAACCCTTACCCGAAGCCTTACCCTCACCCGTCCCCTAATCCTAACCGGTACGCTAACACTAACCCATACCCTAACATGTACGCTCACCCTAAACCGTTGTCGTACCCTAACCTGTACCCTAAACCATCCCTGTCCCCGTCCCCTAACCCTAACCCTAACCCTAACGCTAACCCTTACCCGAAGCCTTACCCTCACCCGTCCCCTAATCCTAACCCGTACGCTAACACTAACCCATACCCTAACACGTACGCTCACCCTAAATCCTTGTCGTACCCCAACCTGTACCCTAAACCGTCCCCGTACCCTAACCCTAACCCTAACCCTAACCCTAACACTTACCCAAAGCCTTACCCTCACCCGTCCCCTAATCCTAACCCGTACGCTAACACTAACCCGTACCCTAACACGTACGCTCACCCTAAACCATTGTCGTACCCTAACCTGTACCCTAAACCGTCCCCGTCCCCTAACACTAACCCTAACCCTAACCCTAACCCTACCCGAAGCCTTACCCTCACCCGTCCCCTAATCCTAACCCGTACGCTAACACTAACCCATACCCTAACACGTACGCTCACCCTAAACCGTTGTCGTAGCGTAACCTGTACCCTAAACCGTCCCCGTCCCCTAACCCTAACCTTAACACTAACCCTAACCCTTACCCGAAGCCTTACCCTCACCCGTCCCCTAATCCTAACACGTACGCTAACACTAACCCGTACCCTAACACGTACGCTCACCCTAAATCTTTGTCGTACCCTAACCTGTACCATAAACCGTCCCCATACCCTAACCCTAACCCTAACCCTAACACTTACACGAAGCCTTACCCTCACCCGTCCCCTAATCCTAAACCGTACCCTAACACTAACCCGTACCCTAACACGTACGCTCACCCTAAACCGTTGTCGTAGCCTAACCTGTACCCTGAACCGTCCCCGTCCCCTAACCCTAACCCTAACACTAACCCTAACCCTTACCCGAAGCCTTACCCTCACCCGTCCCCTAATCCTAACACGTACGCTAACACTAACCCGTACCCTAACACGTACGCTCACACTAAATCGTTGTCGTACCCTAACCTGTACCCTAAACCGTCCCCATACACTAACACTTACCCTAACCCTAACCCTAACCCTAATCCTTACCCGAAGCCTTACCCTCACCCGTCCCCTAATCCCAACCCGTACGCTAACACTAACCCGTACCCTAACACTTACGCTCACCCTAAACCGTTGTCGTACCCTAACGTGTACCCTAAACCGTCCCCGTCAACTAACCCTAACCTTAACACTAAACCTTACCCGAAGCCTTACCCTCACCCGTCCCCTAATCCTAACCCGTACGCGAACACTAACCCGTACCCTAACACGTACGCTCACCCTAAACCGTTGTCGTACCCTAAACTGTACCCTAAACCGTCCCCATCCCCTAACCCTAACCCTAAACCTAACCCTAACCCTTACCCGAAGCCTTACACTCACCCGTCCCCTAATCCTCACCCGTACGCTAACACTAAACCATACCCTAACACGTACGCTCAACCTAAACCGTTGTCGTACCCTAACCTGTACCCTAAACCGTCCCCGTTCCCTAACCCTAACCCTAACCCTAACCCTTACCCGAAGCCTTACCCTCATCCGTCCCCTAATCCTAACCCGTACGCTAACACTAACCCGTACCCTAACACGTACACTCACCATAAACCATTGTCGTACCCTAATCTGTACCCTAAACCGTCCCCGTCCCCTAAACCTAACCCTAACCCTAACCCTAACCCTAACCCTAACCCGAAGCCTTACACTCACCCGTCCCCTAATCCTAACCCGTAAGCTAACACTAACCCGTACCCTAACACGTACGCTCACCCTAAACTGTTGTCGTACCCTAACCTGTACCCTAAACCGTCCCCGTCCCCGTCCCCAACCCTAACCCTAACCCTAACCCTATCCTTTACCCGAAGCCTTACCCTCACCCGTCCCCTAATCCTAACCCGTACGCTAACACTAACCCGTACCCTATCACGTACGCTCACCCTAAACCGTTGTCGTACCCTAACCTGTACCCTAAACCGTCCCCGTCCCCGTCCCCGTCCCCTAACCCTAACCCTAACCCTTACCCGAAGCCTTACCCTCACCCGTCCCCTAATCCTAACCCGTACGCTAACACTAACCCATACCCTAACATGTACGCTCACGCTAAACCGTTGTCGTACCCTAACCTGTACCCTAAACCGTCCCTGTCCCCGTCCCCTAACCCTAACCCTAACCCTAACCCTTTCCCGAAGCCTTACCCTCACCCGTCCCCTAATCCTAAACCGTACGCTAACTCTAACCCGTACCCTAACACGTACGCTCACCCTAAACCGTTGTCGTAGCCTAACCTGTACCCTAAACCATCCCCGTCCCCTAACCCTAACCCTAACCCTAACCCTAACCCTTACCCGAAGCCTTACCCTCACCCGTCCCCTAATCCTAACCCGTACGCTAACACTAAACCGTACCCTAACACGTACGCTCACCCTAAATCATTGTCGTACTCTAACCTGTACCCTAAACCGTCCCCGTACCCTAACCCTAACCCTAACCCTAACACTTACCCGAAGCCTTACCCTCACCCGTCCCCTAATCCTAACCCGTACGCTAACACTAACCCGTACCCTAACACGTACGCTCACCCTAAACCGTTGTCGTACCCTAACCTGTACCCTAAACCGTCCCCGTCCCCTAACCCTAACCCTAACCCTAACCCTAACCCTTACCCGAAGCCTTAGCCTCACCCATCCCCTTATCCTAACCCGTACGCTAACACTAATCCGTACCCTAACACGTACGCTCACCCTAAACCGTTGTCGTACCCTAACCTGTACACTAAACCGTCCCCGTCCCCTAACCCTAACCCTAACCCTAACCTTAACCCTTACCCGAAGCCTTACCCTCACCCGTCCCCTAATCCTAACCCGTACGCTAACACTAACCCGTACCCTAACACGTACGCTCACCCTAAACCGTTGTCGTACCCTAAACTGTAACCTAAACCGTCCCCGTCCCCTAACCCTAACCCTAAACCTAACCCTAACCCTTACCCGAAGCCTTACACACACCCGTCCCCTAATCCTCACCCGTACGCTAACACTAAACCATACCCTAACACGTACGCTCCCACTAAACCGTTGTCGTACCCTAACCTGTACCCTAAACCGTCCCCGTTCCCTAACCCTAACCCTAACCCTAACCCTAACCCTTACCCAAAGCCTTACCCTCACCCGTCCCCTAATCCTAACCAGTACGCTAACACTAACCCGTACCCTAACACGTACGCTCACCCTAAACCGTTGTCGTACACTAACCTGTACCCTAAACCGTCCCCGTCCCCTAACCCTAACCCGAACCCTAACCCTAACCCTAACCCCTAACCAAAGCCTTACCCTCACGCGTCCCCTAATCCTAACCCGTACGCTAACGCTAACCCGTACCCTAACACGTACGCTCACCCTAAACCGTTGTCGTACACTAACCTGTACCCTAAACCGTCCCCGTCCCCTAACCCTAACCCTAACCCTAACCCTAACCCTTACCCGAAGCCTTACACACACCCGTCCCCTAATCCTAACCCGTAAGCTAACACTAACCCGTACCCTAACACGTACGCTCACCCTAAACGGTTGTCATTCCCTAACCTGTACCCTAAACCGTCCCCGTCCCCGTCCCCAACCCTAACCCTAACCCTAACCCTATCCTTTACCCGAAGCCTTACCCTCACCCGTCCCCTAATCCTAACCCGTACGCTAACACTAACCCGTACCCTAACACGTACACTCACCCTAAACCGTTGTCGTACCCTAACCTGTACCCTAAACCGTCCCCGTCGCCTAACCCTAACCCTAACCCTTACCCGAAGCCTTACCCTCACCCGTCCCCTAATCCTAACCCGTACGCTAACACTAACCCATACCCTAACATGTACGCTCACGCTAAACCGTTGTCGTACCCTAACCTGTACCCTAAACCGTCTCTGTCCCCGTCCCCTAACCCTAACCCTAACCCTAACCCTAATCCTAACCCTTACCCGAAGCCTTACCCTCACCCGTCCCCTAATCCTAACCCGTACGCTAACACTAACCCCTACCCTAACACGTACGCTCACCCTAAACCGTTGTCGTAGCGTAACCTGTACCCTAAACCGTCCCCGTCCCCTAACCCTAACCTTAACACTAACCCTAACCCTTACCCGAAGCCTTACCCTCACCCGTCCCCTAATCCTAACACGTACGCTAACACTAACCCGTACCCTAACACGTACGCTCACCCTAAATCTTTGTTGTACCCTAACCTGTACCCTAAACCGTCCCCATACCCTAACCCTAACCCTAAACCTAACACTTACCCGAAGCCTTACCCTCACCCGTCCCCTAATCCTAAACCGTACGCTAACACTAACCCGTACCCTAACACGTACGCTCACCCTAAACCGTTGTCGTAGCCTAACCTGTACCCTGAACCGTCCCCGTCCCCTAACCCTAACCCTAACCCTAACCCTAACCCTAACCCGAAGCCTTACACTCACCCGTCCCCTAATCCTATCCCGTAAGCTAACACTAACCCGTACCCTAACACGTACGCTCACCCTAAACTGTTGTCGTACCCTAACCTGTACCCTAAACCGTCCCCGTCCCCGTCCCCAACCCTAACCCTAACCCTAACCCTATCCTTTACCCGAAGCCTTACCCTCACCCGTCCCCTAATCCTAACCCGTACGCTAACACTAACCCGTACCCTATCACGTACGCTCACCCTAAACCGTTGTCGTACCCTAACCTGTACCCTAAACCGTCCCCGTCCCCGTCCCCGTCCCCTAACCCTAACCCTAACCCTTACCCGAAGCCTTACCCTCACCCGTCCCCTAATCCTAACCCGTACGCTAACACTAACCCATACCCTAACATGTACGCTCACGCTAAACCGTTGTCGTACCCTAACCTGTACCCTAAACCGTCCCTGTCCCCGTCCCCTAACCCTAACCCTAACCCTAACCCTTACCCGAAGCCTTACCCTCACCCGTCCCCTAATCCTAACCCGTACGCTAACACTAACCCCTACCCTAACACGTACGCTCAACCTAAACCGTTGTCGTAGCCTAACCTGTACCCTAAACCGTCCCCGTCCCCTAACCCTAACCTTAACCCTAACCCTAACCCTAACCCTTACCCGAAGCCTTACCCTCACCCGTCCCCTAATCCTAACCCGTACGCTAACACTAACCCGTACCCTAACACGTACGCTCACCCTAAAACATTGTCGTACCCTAACCTGTACCCTAAACCGTCCCTGTACCCTAACCCTAACCCTAACCTAACCCTAACCCTAACCCTTACCCGAAGCCTTACACTCACCCGTCCCCTAATCCTCACCCGTACGCTAACACTAACCCGTACCCTAACACGTATGCTCACGCTAAACCGTTGTCGTACCCTAACCTGTACCCTAAACCGTCCCTGTCCCCTAACCCTAACCCTAACCCTAACCCTAACCCTTACCCGAAGCCTTACCCTCACCCGTCCCTTAATCCTAACCCATACACTAACACTAACCCGTACCCTAACACGTACGCTCACCCTAAACCGTTGACGTACCCTAACCGGTACCCTAAACCGTCCCCGTCCCCTAACCCTAACCCTAACCCTAACCCTAACCCTTACCCGAAGCCTTACCCTCACCCGTCCCCTTATCCTAACCCGTACGCTAACACTAACCCATACCCTAACACGTACGCTCACCCTAAACCGTTTTCGTACCCTAACCTGTACCCTAAACCATCCCCGTCCCCTAATCCTAACCCTAACCCTAAAGCTAACACTTACCCGCAGCCTTACCCTCACCCGTCCCCTAATCCTAACCCGTACGCTAACACTAACCCGTACCCTAACACGTACGCTCACCATAAACCATTGTCGTACCCTAATCTGTACCCTAAACCGTCCCCGTCCCCTAAACCTAACCCTAACCCTAACCCTAACCCTAACCCGAAGCCTTACACTCACCCGTCCCCTAATCCTAACCCGTAAGCTAACACTAACCCGTACCCTAACACGTACGCTCACCCTAAACTGTTGTCGTACCCTAACCTGTACCCTAAACCGTCCCCGTCCCCGTCCCCAACCCTAACCCTAACCCTAACCCTATCCTTTACCCGAAGCCTTACCCTCACCCGTCCCCTAATCCTAACCCGTACGCTAACACTAACCCGTACCCTATCACGTACGCTCACCCTAAACCGTTGTCGTACCCTAACCTGTACCCTAAACCGTCCCCGTCCCCGTCCCCGTCCCCTAACCCTAACCCTAACCCTTACCCGAAGCCTTACCCTCACCCGTCCCCTAATCCTAACCCGTACGCTAACACTAACCCATACCCTAACATGTACGCTCACGCTAAACCGTTGTCGTACCCTAACCTGTACCCTAAACCGTCCCTGTCCCCGTCCCCTAACCCTAACCCTAACCCTAACCCTTACCCGAAGCCTTACCCTCACCCGTCCCCTAATCCTAACCCGTACGCTAACACTAACCCCTACCCTAACACGTACGCTCAACCTAAACCGTTGTCGTAGCCTAACCTGTACCCTAAACCGTCCCCGTCCCCTAACCCTAACCTTAACCCTAACCCTAACCCTAACCCTTACCCGAAGCCTTACCCTCACCCGTCCCCTAATCCTAACCCGTACGCTAACACTAACCCGTACCCTAACACGTACGCTCACCCTAAAACATTGTCGTACCCTAACCTGTACCCTAAACCGTCCCTGTACCCTAACCCTAACCCTAACCTAACCCTAACCCTAACCCTTACCCGAAGCCTTACACTCACCCGTCCCCTAATCCTCACCCGTACGCTAACACTAACCCGTACCCTAACACGTACGCTCACGCTAAACCGTTGTCGTACCCTAACCTGTACCCTAAACCGTCCCTGTCCCCTAACCCTAACCCTAACCCTAACCCTAAACCTTACCCGAAGCCTTACCCTCACCCGTCCCTTAATCCTAACCCATACACTAACACTAACCCGTACCCTAACACGTACGCTCACCCTAAACCGTTGACGTACCCTAACCGGTACCCTAAACCGTCCCCGTCCCCTAACCCTAACCCTAACCCTAACCCTAACCCTTACCCGAAGCCTTACCCTCACCCGTCCCCTTATCCTAACCCGTACGCTAACACTAACCCATACCCTAACACGTACGCTCACCCTAAACCGTTTTCGTACCCTAACCTGTACCCTAAACCATCCCCGTCCCCTAATCCTAACCCTAACCCTAAACCTAACACTTACCCGCAGCCTTACCATCACCCGTCCCCTAATCCTAACCCGTACGCTAACACTAACCCGTACCCTAACACGTACGCTCACCCTAAACCGTTGTCGTACCCTAACCTGTACCCTAAACCGTCCCCGTTCTCTAACCCTAACCCTAACCTAACCATAACCCTAACCCTTACCCGAAGCCTTACCCTCACCCGTCCCTTAATCCTAACCCGTACACTAACACTAACCCGTACCCTAACACGTACGCTCACCCTAAACCATTGACGTACACTAACCTGTACCCTAAACCGTCCCCGTCCCCTGACCCTAATCCTAACCCTAACCCTAAACCTAACCCTTACCCGAAGCCTTACACTCACCCGTCCCCTAATCCTAACCCGTACGCTAACACTAACCCGTACCCTAACACTTACGCTCACCCTAAACCGTTGTCGTACCCTAACCTGTACCCTAAACCGTCCCCGTCCCCGTCCCCGTCCCCGTCCCCTAACCCTAAACTTAACCCCTACCCGAAGCCTTACCCTCACCCGTCCCATAACCCTAAACCATACGCTAACACTAACCCATACCCTAACATGTACGGTCACCTTAAACCGTTGTCGTACCCTAACCTGTACCCTAAACCGTCCCTGTCCCCGTCCCCTAACCCTAACCCTAACCCTAAACCTTACCCTAACCCTTTCCCGAAGCCTTACCCTCACCCGTCCCCTAATCCTAAACCGTACGCTAACTCTAACCCGTACCCTAACACGTACGCTCACCCTAAACCGTTGTCGTAGCCTAACCTGTACCCTAAACCATCCCCGTCCCCTAACCCTAACCCTAACCCTAACCCTAACCCTTACCCGAAGCCTTACCCTCACCCGTCCCCTAATCCTAACCCGTACGCTAACACTAAACCGTACCCTAACACGTACGCTCACCCTAAATCATTGTCGTACTCTAACCTGTACCCTAAACCGTCCCCGTACCCTAACCCTAACCCTAACCCTAACACTTACCCGAAGCCTTACCCTCACCCGTCCCCTAATCCTAACCCGTACGCTAACACTAACCCGTACCCTAACACGTACGCTCACCCTAAACCGTTGTCGTACCCTAACCTGTACCCTAAACCGTCCCCGTCCCCTAACCCTAACCCTAACCCTAACCCTAACCCTTACCCGAAGCCTTAGCCTCACCCATCCCCTTATCCTAACCCGTACGCTAACACTAATCCGTACCCTAACACGTACGCTCACCCTAAACCGTTGTCGTACCCTAACCTGTACACTAAACCGTCCCCGTCCCCTAACCCTAACCCTAACCCTAACCTTAACCCTTACCCGAAGCCTTACCCTCACCCGTCCCCTAATCCTAACCCGTACGCTAACACTAACCCGTACCCTAACACGTACGCTCACCCTAAACCGTTGTCGTACCCTAAACTGTAACCTAAACCGTCCCCGTCCCCTAACCCTAACCCTAAACCTAACCCTAACCCTTACCCGAAGCCTTACACACACCCGTCCCCTAATCCTCACCCGTACGCTAACACTAAACCATACCCTAACACGTACGCTCCCACTAAACCGTTGTCGTACCCTAACCTGTACCCTAAACCGTCCCCGTTCCCTAACCCTAACCCTAACCCTAACCCTAACCCTTACCCAAAGCCTTACCCTCACCCGTCCCCTAATCCTAACCAGTACGCTAACACTAACCCGTACCCTAACACGTACGCTCACCCTAAACCGTTGTCGTACCCTAACCTGTACCCTAAACCGTCCCCGTCCCCTAAACCTAACCCGAACCCTAACCCTAACCCTAACCCTTACCCAAAGCCTTACCCTCACCCGTCCCCTAATCCTAACCCGTACGCTAACGCTAACCCGTACCCTAACACGTACGCTCACCCTAAACCGTTGTCGTACACTAACCTGTACCCTAAACCGTCCCCGTCCCCTAACCCTAACCCTAACCCTAACCCTAACCCTTACCCGAAGCCTTACACACACCCGTCCCCTAATCCTAACCCGTAAGCTAACACTAACCCGTACCCTAACACGTACGCTCACCCTAAACGGTTGTCATACCCTAACCTGTACCCTAAACCGTCCCCGTCCCCGTCCCCAACCCTAACCCTAACCCTAACCCTATCCTTTACCCGAAGCCTTACCCTCACCCGTCCCCTAATCCTAACCCGTACGCTAACACTAACCCGTACCCTAACACGTACACTCACCCTAAACCGTTGTCGTACCCTAACCTGTACCCTAAACCGTCCCCGTCCCCTAACCCTAACCCTAACCCTTACCCGAAGCCTTACCCTCACCCGTCCCCTAATCCTAACCCGTACGCTAACACTAACCCATACCCTAACATGTACGCTCACGCTAAACCTTTGTCGTACCCTAAACTGTACCCTAAACCGTCTCTGTCCCCGTCCCCTAACCCTAACCCTAACCCTAACCCTAACCCTAACCCTTACCCGAAGCCTTACCCTCACCCGTCCCCTAATCCTAACCCGTACGCTAACACTAACCCCTACCCTAACACGTACGCTCACCCTAAACCGTTGTCGTAGACTAACCTGTACCCTAAACCGTCCCCGTCCCCGTCCACTAACCCTAACCCTAACCCTAACCCTTACCCGAAGCCTTACCCTCACCCGTCCCCTAATCCTAACCCGTACGCTAACACTAACCCGTACCCTAACACGTACGCTCACCCTAAAACATTGTCGTACCCTAACCTGTACCCTAAACCGTCCCCGTACCCTAACCCTAACCCTAAACCTAACCCTAACCCTAACACTTACCCGAAGCCTTACCCTCACGGTCCCCTAATCCTAACCCGTACGCTAACACTAACCCATACCCTAACACGTACGCTCACCCTAAACCGTTGACGTACCCTAACCGGTACCCTAAACCGTCCCCGTCCCCTAACCCTAACCCTAACCCTAACCCTAACCCTTACCCGAAGCCTTACCCTAACCCGTCCCCTTATCCTAACCCGTACGTTAACACTAACCCGTACCCTAACACGTACGCTCACCCTAAACCGTTGTCGTACCCTAACCTGTACCCTAAACCGTCCCCGTCCCCTAATCCTAACCCTAACCCTAAACCTAACCCTTACCCGAAGCCTTACCCTCACCCGTCCCCTAATACTAACCCGTACGCTAACACTAACCCGTACCCTAACACGTACGCTCACCCTAAACCGTTGTCGTACCCTAACCTGTACCCTAAACCGTCCCCGTTCCCTAACCCTAACCCTAACCTAACCCTAACCCTAACCCTTACCCGAAGCCTTACACTCACCCGTCCCCTAATCCTCACCCGTACGCTAACACTAACCCGTACCCTAACACGTACGCACACCCTAAACCGTTGTCGTACCCTAACCTGTACCCTAAACCGTCCCCGTCCCCTAACCCTAACCCTAACCCTAACCCTAACCCTTACCCGAAGCCTTACCCTCACCCGGCCCTTAATCCTAACCCGTACACTAACACTAACCCGTACCCTAACACGTACGCTCACCCTAAACCGTTGACGTACCCTAACCGGTACCCTAAACCGTCCCCGTCCCCTAACCCTAACCCTAACCCTAACCCTAACCCTTACCCGAAGCCTTACCCTCACCCGTCCCCTTATCCTAACCCGTACGCTAACACTAACCCATACCCTAACACGTACGCTCACCCTAAACCGTTTTCGTACCCTAACCTGTACCCTAAACCATCCCCGTCCCCTAATCCTAACCCTAACCCTAAACCTAACACTTACCCGCAGCCTTACCCTCACCCGTCCCCTAATCCTAACCCGTACGCTAACACTAACCCGTACCCTAACACGTACGCTCACCCTAAACCGTTGTCGTACCCTAACCTGTACCCTAAACCGTCCCCGTTCTCTAACCCTAACCCTAACCTAACCATAACCCTAACCCTTACCCGAAGCCTTACCCTCACCCGTCCCTTAATCCTAACCCGTACACTAACACTAACCCGTACCCTAACACGTACGCTCACCCTAAACCATTGACGTACACTAACCTGTACCCTAAACCGTCCCCGTCCCCTGACCCTAATCCTAACCCTAACCCTAAACCTAACCCTTACCCGAAGCCTTACACTCACCCGTCCCCTAATCCTAACCCGTACGCTAACACTAACCCGTACCCTAACACTTACGCTCACCCTAAACCGTTGTCGTACCCTAACCTGTACCCTAAACCGTCCCCGTCCCCGTCCCCGTCCCCGTCCCCTAACCCTAAACTTAACCCCTACCCGAAGCCTTACCCTCACCCGTCCCATAACCCTAAACCGTACGCTAACACTAACCCATACCCTAACATGTACGGTCACCTTAAACCGTTGTCGTACCCTAACCTGTACCCTAAACCGTCCCTGTCCCCGTCCCCTAACCCTAACCCTAACCCTAACCCTTACCCTAACCCTTTCCCGAAGCCTTACCCTCACCCGTCCCCTAATCCTAAACCGTACGCTAACTCTAACCCGTACCCTAACACGTACGCTCACCCTAAACCGTTGTCGTAGCCTAACCTGTACCCTAAACCATCCCCGTCCCCTAACCCTAACCCTAACCCTAACCCTAACTCTTACCCGAAGCCTTACCCTCACCCGTCCCCTAATCCTAACCCGTACGCTAACACTAAACCGTACCCTAACACGTACGCTCACCCTAAATCATTGTCGTACTCTAACCTGTACCCTAAACCGTCCCCGTACCCTAACCCTAACCCTAACACTTACCCGAAGCCTTAACCTCACCCGTCCCCTAATCCTAACCCGTACGCTAACACTAACCCGTACCCTAACACGTACGCTCACCCTAAACCGTTGTCGTACCCTAACCTGTACCCTAAACCGTCCCCGTCCCCTAACCCTAACCCTAACCCTAACCCTAACCCTTACCCGAAGCCTTAGCCTCACCCATCCCCTTATCCTAACCCGTACGCTAACACTAATCCGTACCCTAACACGTACGCTCACCCTAAACCGTTGTCGTACCCTAACCTGTACACTAAACCGTCCCCGTCCCCTAACCCTAACCCTAACCCTAACCTTAACCCTTACCCGAAGCCTTACCCTCACCCGTCCCCTAATCCTAACCCGTACGCTAACACTAACCCGTACCCTAACACGTACGCTCACCCTAAACCGTTGTCGTACCCTAAACTGTAACCTAAACCGTCCCCGTCCCCTAACCCTAACCCTAAACCTAACCCTAACCCTTACCCGAAGCCTTACACACACCCGTCCCCTAATCCTCACCCGTACGCTAACACTAAACCATACCCTAACACGTACGCTCCCACTAAACCGTTGTCGTACCCTAACCTGTACCCTAAACCGTCCCCGTTCCCTAACCCTAACCCTAACCCTAACCCTAACCCTTACCCAAAGCCTTACCCTCACCCGTCCCCTAATCCTAACCAGTACGCTAACACTAACCCGTACCCTAACACGTACGCTCACCCTAAACCGTTGTCGTACCCTAAACTGTACCCTAAACCGTCCCCGTCCCCTAAACCTAACCCGAACCCTAACCCTAACCCTAACCCTTACCCAAAGCCTTACCCTCACCCGTCCCCTAATCCTAACCCGTACGCTAACGCTAACCCGTACACTAACACGTACGCTCACCCTAAACCGTTGTCGTACACTAACCTGTACCCTAAACCGTCCCCGTCCCCTAACCCTAACCCTAACCCTAACCCTAACCCTTACCCGAAGCCTTACACACACCCGTCCCCTAATCCTAACCCGTAAGCTAACACTAACCCGTACCCTAACACGTACGCTCACCCTAAACGGTTGTCATACCCTAACCTGTACCCTAAACCGTCCCCGTCCCCGTCCCCAACCCTAACCCTAACCCTAACCCTATCCTTTACCCGAAGCCTTACCCTCACCCGTCCCCTAATCCTAACCCGTACGCTAACACTAACCCGTACCCTAACACGTACACTCACCCTAAAACGTTGTCGTACCCTAACCTGTACCCTAAACCGTCCCCGTCCCCTAAACCTAACCCTAACCCTTACCCGAAGCCTTACCCTCACCCGTCCCCTAATCCTAACCCGTACGCTAACACTAACCCATACCCTAACATGTACGCTCACGCTAAACCGTTGTCGTACCCTAACCTGTACCCTAAACCGTCCCTGTCCCCGTCCCCTAACCCTAACCCTAACCCTAACCCTAACCTTTACCCGAAGCCTTACCCTCACCCGTCCCCTAATCCTAACCCGTACGCTAACACTAACCCCTACCCTAACACGTACGCTCACCCTAAACCGTTGTCGTAGCCTAACCTGTACCCTAAACCGTCCCCGTCCCCGTCCCCTAACCCTAACCCTAACCCTAACCCTTACCCGAAGCCTTACCCTCACCCGTCCCCTAATCCTAACCCGTACGCTAACACTAACCCGTACCCTAACACGTACGCTCAACCTAAACTGTTGTTGTACCCTAACCTGTACCCTAAACCGTCCCCGTCCCCGTCCCCTAACCCTAACCCTAACCCTAACACTAAAACTTACCCGAAGCCTTACCCTCACCCGTCCCCTAATCCTAACCCGTACGCTAACACTAACCCGTACCCTAACACGTACGATCACCTTAAACCGTTGTCGTACCCTAACCTGTACCCTAAACCGTCCCCGTCCCCTAACCCTAATCCTAACCCTAACCCTTACCCGAAGCCTTACGCTCACCCGTCCCCTTATTCTAACCCGTACGCTAACACTAACCCGTATCCTAACACGTACGCTCACCCTAAACCCTTGTCGTACACTAACCTGTACCCTAAACCGTCCCCGTCCCCTAACCCTAACCCTAACCCTAACCCTTACCCGAAGCCTTACCCTCACCCGTCCCCTAATCCTAACCCGTACGCTAACACTAACCCATACCCTAACACGTACGCTCACCCTAAACCGTTGTCGTACCCTAACCTGTACCCTAAACCGTCCGCGTCCCCTAACCCTAACCCTAACCCTAAACCTAACCCTTACCCGAAGCCTTACACTCACCCGTCACCTAATCCTCACCTGTACGCTAACACTAACCCGTACCCTAACACGTACGCTCACCCTAAACCGTTGTCGTACCCTAACCTGTACCCTAAACCGTCCCCTAACCCTAACCCTAACCCTAACCCTAACCCTAACCCTTACCCGTAGCCTTACCCTTACCCGTCCCCTAATCCTAACCCGTACGCGAACACTAACCCGTACCCTAACACGTACGCTCACCCTAAACCGTTGTCGTACCCTAACCTGTACCCTAAACCGTCCCCGTCCCCTAACCCTAACCCTAACCCTAACCCTAACCCTAACCCTTACCCGAAGCCTTACCCTCACCCGTCCCCTAATCCTAACCCGTACGCTAACACTAACCCGTACCATAACACGTACGCTCACCCTAAACCGTTGTCGTACCCTAACCTGTACCCTAAACCGTCCCCGTCCCCTAACCCTAACCCTAACCCTTACCCGAAGCCTTACCCTCACCCGTTCCCTAATCCTAACCCGTACGCTAACACTAACCCGTACCCTAACACGTACGCTCACCCTAAACCGTTGTCGTACCATAACTTGTACCCTAAACCATCCCCGTCCCCTAACCCTAACCCTAACCCTAACCCTTACCCGAAGCCTTACCCTCACCCGTCCCCTAATCCTAACCCGTACGCTAACACTAACCCGTACCCTAAAACGTACGCTCAACCTAAACCGTTGTCGTACACTAACCTGTACCCTAAACCGTCCCCGTCCCCTAACCCTAACCCTAACCCTAACGCTTACCCGAAGCCTTACCCTCACCCGTCCCCTAATCCTAACCCGTACGCTAACACTAAACCGTACCCTAACACGTACGCTCACCCTAAACCGTTGTCGTACACTAACCTGTACCCTAAACCGGCGCCGTCCCCGTCCCCGTCCCCGTCCCCTAACCCTAACCCTAACCCTTACCCGAAGCCTTACCCTCACCCGTCCCCTAATCCTAACCCGTACGCTAACACTAACCCGTACCCTAACACGTACGCTCACCCTAAACTGTTGTCGTACCCTAAACTGTACCCTAAACCGTCCCTGTTCCCGTCCCGTAACCCTAACCCTAACCCTAACACTAAAACTAACCCTTACCCGAAGCCTTACCCTCACCCGTCCCCTAATCCTAACCCGTACGCTAACACTAACCCGTACCCTAACACGTACGCTCACCCTAAACCGTTGTCGTACACTAACCTGTACCCTAAACCGTCCCCGTCCCCTAACCCTAACCCTAACCCTAACCCTAAGCCTAACCCTAACCCTTACCCGAAGACTTACCCTCACCCGTCCCCTAATCCTAAACCGTACGCTAACACTAACCCGCACCCTAACACGTACGCTCACCCTAAACCGTTGTCGTACCCTAACCTGTACCCTAAACCGTCCCCGTCCCCTAACCCTAACCCTAACCCTAACCCTAACCCTAACCCTTACCCGAAGCCTTACCCTCACCCGTCCCCTAATCCTAACCCGTACGCTAACACTAACCCGTACCGTAACACGTACGCTCACCCTAAACCGTTGTCATATCCTAACCTGTACCCTAAACCGTCCCCGTCCCCTAACCCTAACCCTAACCCTATCCCTTACCCGAAGCCTTACCCTCACCCGTCCCCTAATCCTAACCCGTACGCTAACACTAACCCCTACCCTAACACGTACGATCACCCTAAATCGTTGTCGTACCCTAACCTGTACACTAAACCGTCCCCGTACCCTAACCCTAACCCTAACCCTAACCCTAACACTTACCCGAAGCCTTACCCTCACCCGTCCCCTAATCCTAATCCGTACGCTAACACTAACACGTACCCTAACACGTACGCTCACCCTAAACCGTTGTCGTACCCTAACCTGTACCCTAAACCGTCCCCGTCCCCTAACCCTAACCCTAACACTAACCCTTACCCGAAGCCTTACCCTCACCCGTCCCCTTATCCTAACCCGTGCGCTAACACTAACCCGTACCCTAACACGTACGCTCACCCTAAACCGTTGTCGTACCCTAACCTGTACCCTAAACCGTCCCCGTCACCTAACCCTAACCCTAACCCTTACCCGAAGCCTTCCCCTCACCCGTCCCCTAATCCTCACCCGTACGATAACACTAACCCCTACCCTAACACGTACGCTCACCCTAAACCGCTGTCGTACCCTAACCTGTACCCTAAACCGTCCCCTTCCCCTAACCCTATCCCTAACCCTAACCCTAACCCTAACCCTTACCCGAAGCCTTACCCTCACCCGTCCCCTAATCCTAACCCGTACGCTAACACTAACCCATACCCTAACATGTACGTTCACCCTAAACCGTTGTCATACCCTAAAATGTACCCTAAACCGTCCCTATCCCCGTCCCCTAACCCTAACCCTAACCCTAACCCTAACCCTAACCCTTACCCGAAGCCTTACCCTCACCCGTCCCCTAATCCTAACCTGTATGCTAACACTAACCCGTACCCTAACACGTACGCTCACCCTAAATCGTTGTCGTACCCTAACCTGTACCCTACGCCGTCCCCGTACCCTAACCCTAACCCTAACCCTAACACTTACCCGAAGACTTACCCTCACCCGTCCCCTAATTCTAACCCGTACGCTAACACTAACCCGTACCCTAACACGTACGCTCACCTTAAACCGTTGTCTTACCCTAACCTGTACCCTAAACCGTCCCCGTCCCCTAACCCTAACCCTAACCCTTACCCGAAGCCTTACCCTCACCCGTCCCCTAATCCTCACCCGTACTATAACACTAACCCGTACCCTAACATGTACGCTCACCCTAAACCGTTGTCCTACCCTAACCTGTACCCTAAACCGTCCCCGTACCCTAACCCTAACCCTAACCCTAACCCTAACCCTTACCCGAAGCCTTACCCTCACCCGTCCCCTTATCCTAACCCGTACGCTAACACTAACCCGTACCCTAACACATACGCTCACCCTAAACCGTTGTCGTACCCTAACCTGTACCCTAAACCGTCCCCGTCCCCTAACCCTAACCCTAACCCTAACCCTAAACCTTACCCGAAGCCTTACCCTCACCCGTCCCCTAATCCTAACCCGTACGCTAACACTAACCCGTACCCTAACACGGACGCTCACCCTAAACCGTTGTCGTACCCTAACCTGTACCCTAAACCGTCCCCGTCCCCTAACCCTAACCCTAACCCTTACCCGAAGCCTTACCCTCACCCGTCCCCTAATCCTAACCCGTACGCTAACACTAACCCGTACCCAAACACGTACGCTCACCCTAAACCGTTGTCGTACCCTAACCTGTACCCTAAACCGTCCCCGTCCCCTAACCCTAACCCTTACCCGAAGCCTTACACTCATCCGTCCTCTAATCCTCACCCGTACGCAAACACTAACCCGTACCCTAACACGTACGCTCACCCTAAACCGTTGTCGTACCCTAACCTGTACCCTAAACCGTCCCTGTCCCCTAACCCTAACCTTAACCCTAACCCTAACCCTAACCCTTACCCGAAGCCTTACCCTCACCCGTCCCCTAATCCTAACCCGTACGCTAACACTAACCCGTACCCAAACACGTACGCTCACCCTAAACCGTTGTCGTACCCTAACCTGTACCCTAAACCGTCCCCGTCCCCTAACCCTAACCCTAACCCTAAACCTAATCCTAACCCTTACCCGAAGCCTTACCCTCACCCGTCCCCTAATTCTAACCCGTACGCTAACACTAACCCATACCCTAACACGTACGCTCACCCTAAACCGTTGTCGTACCCTAACCTGTACCCTAAACCTTCCCCGTCCCCGTCCCCTAACCCTAACCCTAACCCTATCCCTAACCCTTACCCGAAGCCTTACACTCACCCGTCCCTTAATCCTAAACCGTACGCTAACACTAACCCGTACCCTAACACGTATGCTCACCCTAAACGGTTGTCGTACCCTAACCTGTACCCTAAACCGTCCCCGTCCCCTAACCCTAACCCTAACCCTAACCCTAACCCTTACCCGAAGCCTTACCCTAACCCGTCCCCTAATCCTAACCCATACGCTAACACTAACCCGTACCCTAACACGTACCCTCACCCTAAACCGTTGTCGTACCCTAACTTGTACCCTAAACCGTCCCCGTGCCCGACCCCTAACCCTAACCCTAACCCTAACCCTTTCCCGAAGACTTACCCTCACCCGTCCCCTAAACCTAACCCGTACGCTAACACTAACCCGTACCTTAACACGTACGCTCACCCTAAACCGTTGTCGTACCCTAACCTGTACCCTAAACCGTCCCTGTCCCCTAACCCTAACCCTAACCCTAACCCTAACCCTTACCCGAAGCCTTACCCTCACCCGTCCCCTAATCCTAACCCGTACGCTAACACTAACCCGTACCGTAACACGTACGCTCACCCTAAATCTTTGTCGTACCCTAAACTGTACCCTAAACCGTCCCCGTCCCCGTCCCTTAACCGTAACCCTAACCCTAACCCTAACCTTTACCCGAAGCCTTACCCTCTCCCGTCCCCTAATCCTAACCCGTAGCTAACACTAACCCGTACCCTAACACGTACGCTCACCCTAAATCGTTGTCGTACCTTAACCTGTACCCTAAACCGTCCCTGTCCCTGTCCCCGTCCCCGTCCCCTAACCCTAACCCTAACCCTTACCCGAAGCCTTACCCTCACCCGTCCCCTAATCCTAACCCGTACGCTAACACTAACACATACCCTAACATGTACGCTCACCCTAAACCGTTGTCGTACCCTAACCTGTACCCTAAACCATCCCTGTCCCCGTCCCCTAACCCTAACCCTAACCCTAACGCTAACCCTTACCCGAAGCCTTACCCTCACCCGTCCCCTAATCCTAACCCGTACGCTAACACTAACCCGTACCCTAACACGTACGCTCACCCTAAATCGTTGTCGTACCCCAACCTGTACCCTAAACCGTCCCCGTACCCTAACCCTAACCCTAACCCTAACCCTAACACTTACCCAAAGCCTTACCCTCACCCGTCCCCTAATCCTAACACGTACGCTAACACTAACCCGTACCCTAACACGTACGCTCACCCTAAACCATTGTCGTACCCTAACCTGTACCCTAAACCGTCCCCGTCCCCTCACACTAACCCTAACCCTAACCCTAACCCTTACCCGAAGCCTTACCCTCACCCGTCCCCTAATCCTAACCCGTACGCTAACACTAACCCGTACCCTAACACGTACGCTCACCCTAAACCGTTGTCGTAGCGTAACCTGTACCCTAAACCGTCCCCGTCCCCTAACCCTAACCTTAACACTAACCCTAACCCTTACCCGAAGCCTTACCCTCACCCGTCCCCTAATCCTAACACGTACGCTAACACTAACCCGTACCCTAACACGTACGCTCACCCAAAATCTTTGTCGTACCCTAACCTGTACCCTAAACCGTCCCCATACCCTAACCCTAACCCTAACCCTAACACTTACCCGAAGCCTTACACTCACCCGTCCCCTAATCCTAAACCGTACGCTAACACTAACCCGTACCCTAACACGTACGCTCACCCTAAACCGTTGTCGTAGCCTAACCTGTACCCTGAACCGTCCCCGTCCCCTAACCCTAACCCTAACACTAACCCTAACCCTTACCCGAAGCCTTACCCTCACCCGTCCCCTAATCCTAACACGTACGCTAACACTAACCCGTACCCTAACACGTACGCTCACACTAAATCGTTGTCGTACCCTAACCTGTACCCTAAACCGTCCCCGTCAACTAACCCTAACCCTAACACTAAACCTTACCCGAAGCCTTACCCTCACCCGTCCCCTAATCCTAACCCGTACGCTAACGCTAACCCGTACCCTAACACGTACGCTCACCCTAAACCGTTGACGTACACTAACCTGTACCCTAAACCGTCCCCGTCCCCGTCCCCAACCCTAACCCTAACCCTAACCCTATCCTTTACCCGAAGCCTTACCCTCACCCGTCCCCTAATCCTAACCCGTACGCTAACACTAACCCGTACCCTATCACGTACGCTCACCCTAAACCGTTGTCGTACCCTAACCTGTACCCTAAACCGTCCCCGTCCCCGTCCCCGTCCCCTAACCCTAACCCTAACCCTTACCCGAAGCCTTACACTCACCCGTCCCCTAATCCTAACCCGTACGCTAACACTAACCCATACCCTAACATGTACGCTCACGCTAAACCGTTGTCGTACCCTAACCTGTACCCTAAACCGTCCCTGTCCCCGTCCCCTAACCCTAACCCTAACCCTAACCCTAACCCTTACCCGAAGCCTTACCCTCACCCGTCCCCTAATCCTAACCCGTACGCTAACACTAACCCCTACCCTAACATGTACGCTCAACCTAAACCGTTGTCGTAGCCTAACCTGTACCCTAAACCGTCCCCGTCCCCTAACCCTAACCCTAACCCTAACCCTAACCCTTACCCGAAGCCTTACCCTCACCCGTCCCCTAATCCGAACCCGTACGCTAACACTAACCCGTACCCTAACACGTACGCTCACCCTAAAACATTGTCGTACCCTAACCAGTACCCTAAACCGTCCCTGTACCCTAACCCTAACCCTAACCCTAACCCTAACCATAACACTTACCCGAAGCCTTACCCTCACCCGTCCCCTAATCCTAACCCGTACGCTAACATTAACACGTACCCTAACACGTACGCTCACCCTAAATCGTTGACGTACCCTAACCGGTACCCTAAACCGTCCCCGTCCCCTAACCCTAACCCTAACCCTAACCCTTACCCGAAGCCTTACCCTCACCCGTCCCCTTATCCTAACCCGTACGCTAACACTAACCCGTACCCTAACACGTACGCTCACCCTAAACCGTTGTCGTACCCTAACCTGTACCCTAAACCGTCCCCGTCCCCTAATCCTAACCCTAACCGTAAACCTAACACTTACCCGAAGCCTTACCCTCACCCGTCCCCTAATCCTAACCCGTACGCTAACACTAACCCGTACCCTAACACGTACGCTCACCCTAAACCGTTGTCGTACCCTAACCTGTACCCTAAACCGTCCCCGTTCCCTAACCCTAACCCTAACCCTTACCCGAAGCCTTACACTCACCCGTCCCCTAATCCTCACCCGTACGCTAACACTAACCCGTACCCTAACACGTACGCTCACCCTAAACCGTTGTCGTACCCTAACCTGTACCCTAAACCGTCCCCGTCCCCTAACCCTAACCCTAACCCTAACCCTAACCCTTACCCGAAGCCTTACCCTCACCCGTCCCTTAATCCTAACCCGTACACTAACACTAACCCGTACCCTAACACGTACGCTCACCCTAAACCGTTGACGTACCCTAACCGGTACCCTAAACCGTCCCCGTCCCCTAACCCTAACCCTAACCCTAACCCTTACCCGAAGCCTTACCCTCACCCGTCCCCTTATCCTAACCCGTACGCTAACACTAACCCATACCCTAACACGTACGCTCACCCTAAACCGTTGTCGTACCCTAACCTGTACCCTAAACCATCCCCGTCCCCTAATCCTAACCCTAACCCTAAACCTAACACTTACCCGAAGCCTTACCCTCACCCGTCCCCTAATCCTAACCCGTACGCTAACACTAACCCGTACCCAAACACGTACGCTCACCCTAAACCGTTGTCGTACCCTAACCTGTACCCTAAACCGTCCCCGTTCCCTAACCCTAACCCTAACCTAACCCTAACCCTAACCCTTACCCGAAGCCTTACCCTCACCCGTCCCTTAATCCTAACCCGTACACTAACACTAACCCGTACCCTAACACGTACGCTCACCCTAATCCGTTGACGTACACTAACCTGTACCCTAAACCATCCCCGTCCCCTGACCCTAATCCTAACCCTAACCCTAACCCTAACCCTTACCCGAAGCCTTACACTCACCCGTCCCCTAATCCTAACCCGTACGCTAACACTAACCCGTACCCTAACACGTACGCTAACCCTAAACCGTTGTCGTACCCTAACCTGTACCCTAAACCGTCCCCGTCCCCGTCCCCGTCCCCGTCCCCTAACCCTAAACTTAACCCCTACCCGAAACCTTACCCTCACCCTTCCCATAATCCTAAACCGTACGCTAACACTAACCCATACCCTAACATGTACGGTCACCTTAAACCGTTGTCGTACCCTAAGCTGTACCCTAAACCGTCCCTGTCCCCGTCCGCTAACCCTAACCCTAACCCTAACCCTTACCCTAACCCTTTCCCGAAGCCTTACCCTCACCCGTCCCCTAATCCTAACCCGTACGCTAACTCTAACCCGTACCCTAACACGTACGCTCACCCTAAACCGTTGTCGTAGCCTAACCTGTACCCTAAACCATCCCCGTCCCCTAACCCTAACCCTAACCCTAACCCTAACCCTTACCCGAAGCCTTACCCTCACCCGTCCCCTAATCCTAACCCGTACGCTAACACTAAACCGTACCCTAACACGTACGCTCACCCTAAATCATTGTCGTACTCTAACCTGTACCCTAAACCGTCCCCGTACCCTAACCCTAACCCTAACCCTAACACTTACCCGAAGCCTTACCCTCACCCGTCCCCTAATCCTAACCCGTACGCTAACACTAACCCGTACCCTAACACGTACGCTCACCCTAAACCGTTGTCGTACCCTAACCTGTACCCTAAACCGTCCCCGTCCCCTAACCCTAACCCTAACCCTAACCCTAACCCTTACCCGAAGCCTTAGCCTCACCCATCCCCTTATCCTAACCCGTACGCTAACACTAATCCGTACCCTAACACGTACGCTCACCCTAAACCGTTGTCGTACCCTAACCTGTACACTAAACCGTCCCCGTCCCCTAACCCTAACCCTAACCCTAACCTTAACCCTTACCCGAAGCCTTACCCTCACCCGTCCCCTAATCCTAACCCGTACGCTAACACTAACCCGTACCCTAACACGTACGCTCACCCTAAACCGTTGTCGTACCCTAAACTGTAACCTAAACCGTCCCCGTCCCCTAACCCTAACCCTAAACCTAACCCTAACCCTTACCCGAAGCCTTACACACACCCGTCCCCTAATCCTCACCCGTACGCTAACACTAAACCATACCCTAACACGTACGCTCACACTAAACCGTTGTCGTACCCTAACCTGTACCCTAAACCGTCCCTGTTCCCTAACCCTAACCCTAACCCTAACCCTTACCCAAAGCCTTACCCTCACCCGTCCCCTAATCCTAACCAGTACGCTAACACTAACCCGTACCCTAACACGTACGCTCACCCTAAACCGTTGTCGTACCCTAACCTGTACCCTAAACCGTCCCCGTCCCCTAAACCAAACCCGAACCCTAACCCTAACCCTAACCCTTACCCAAAGCCTTACCCTCACCCGTCCCCTAATCCTAACCCGTACGCTAACGCTAACCCGTACCCTAACACGTACGCTCACCCTAAACCGTTGTCGTACACTAACCTGTACCCTAAACCGTCCCCGTCCCCTAACCCTAACCCTAACCCTAACCCTAACCCTTACCCGAAGCCTTACACACACCCGTCCCCTAATCCTAACCCGTAAGCTAACACTAACCCGTACCCTAACACGTACGCTCACACTAAACGGTTGTCATACCCTAACCTGTACCCTAAACCGTCCCCGTCCCCGTGCCCAACCCTAACCCTAACCCTAACCCTATCCTTTACCCGAAGCCTTACCCTCACCCGTCCCCTAATCCTAACCCGTACGCTAACACTAACCCGTACCCTAACACGTACGCTCACCCTAAACCGTTGTCGTACCCTAACCTGTACCCTAAACCGTCCCCGTCCCCTAACCCTAACCCTAACCCTTACCCGAAGCCTTACCCTCACCCGTCCCCTAATCCTAACCCGTACGCTAACACTAACCCATACCCTAACATGTACGCTCACGCTAAACCGTTGTCGTACCCTAACCTGTACCCTAAACCGTCTCTGTCCCCGTCCCCTAACCCTAACCCTAACCCTAACCCTAATCCTAACCCTTACCCGAAGCCTTACCCTCACCCGTCCCCTAATCCTAACCCGTACGCTAACACTAACCCCTACCCTAACACGTACGCTCACCCTAAACCGTTGTCGTAGCCTAACCTGTACCCTAAACCGTCCCCGTCCCCGTCCCCTAACCCTAACCCTAACCCTAACCCTTACCCGAAGCCTTACCCTCACCCGTCCCCTAATCCTATCCCGTACGCTAACACTAACCCGTACCCTAACACGTACGCTCACCCTAAAACATTGTCGTACCCTAACCTGTACCCTAAACCGTCCCCGTACCCTAACCCTAACCCTAACCCTAACCCTAACACTTACCCGAAGCCTTACCCTCACCCGTCCCCTAATCCTAACCCGTACGCTAACACTAACCCGTACCCTAACACGTACGCTCACCCTAAACCGTTGACGTACCCTAACCGGTACCCTAAACCGTCCCCGTCCCCTAACCCTAACCCTAACCCTAACCCTAACCCTAACCCTTACCCGAAGCCTTACCCTCACCCGTCCCCTTATCCTAACCCGTACGTTAACACTAACCCATACCCTAACACGTACGCTCACCCTAAACCGTTGTCGTACCCTAACCTGTACCCTAAACCGTCCCCGTCCCCTAATCCTAACACTAACCCTAAACCTAACCCTTACCCGAAGCCTTACCCTCACCCGTCCCCTAATACTAACCCGTACGCTAACACTAACCCGTACCCTAACACGTACGCTCACCCTAAACCGTTGTCGTACCCTAACCTGTACCCTAAACCGTCCCCGTTCCCTAACCCTAACCCTAACCTAACCCTAACCCTAACCCTTACCCGAAGCCTTACACTCACCCGTCCCCTAATCCTCACCCGTACGCTAACACTAACCCGTACCCTAACACGTACGCTCACCATAAACCGTTGTCGTACACTAACCTGTACCCTAAACCGTCCCTGTCCCCTAACCCTAACCCTACCCCTAACCCTAACACTTACCCGAAGCCTTACCCTCACCCGTCCCCTAATGCTAACCCGTACACTAACACTAACCCGTACCCTAACACGTACGCTCACCCTAAACCGTTGACGTACACTCACCTGTACCCTAAACCGTCCCCGTCCCCTAACCCTAATCCTAACCCTAACCCTAACCCTAACCCTTACCCGAAGCCTTACAGTCACCCGTCCCTTAATCCTAACCCGTACGCTAACACTAACCGGTACCCTAACACGTACGCTCACCCTAAACCGTTGTCGTACCCTAACCTGTACCCTAAACCGTCCCCGTCCCCGTCCCCGTCCCCGTCCCCTAACCCTAAACCTAACCCTTACCCGAAGCCTTACCCTCACCCGTCCCATAATCCTAAACCGTACGCTAACACTAACCCATACCCTAACATGTAAGGTCACCTTAAACCGTTGTCGTACCCTAACCTGTACCCTAAACCGTCCCTGTCCCCGTCCCCTAACCCTAACCCTAACCCTTAACCTAACCCTTTCCCGAAGCCTTACCCTCACCCGTCCCCTAATCCTAACCCGTACGCTAACTCTAACCAGTACCCTAACACGTACGCTCACCCTAAACCGTTGTCGTAGCCTAACCTGTACCCTAAACCATCCCCGTCCCCTAACCCTAACCCTAACCCTAACCCTAACCCTTACCCGAAGCCTTACCCTCACCCGTCCCTTAATCCTAACCCGTACGCTAACACTAAACCGTACCCTAACACGTACGCTCACCCTAAATCATATTCGTACTCTAACCTGTACCCTAAACCGTCCCCGTACCCTAACCCTAACCCTAACCCTAACCCTAAACCTTACCCGAAGCCTTACCCTCACCCGTCCCCTAATCCTAACCCGTACGCTAACACTAAACCGTACGCTAACACGTACGCTCACCCTAAACCGTCATCGTACCCTAACCTGTACCCTAAACCGTCCCCGTCCCCTAACCCTAACCCTAACCCTAACCCTAACCCTTACCCGAAGCCTTAGCCTCACCCATCCCCTTATCCTAACCCGTACGCTAACACTAACCCGTACCCTAACACGTACGCTCACCCTAAACCGTTGTCGTACCCTAACCTGTACACTAAACCGTCCCCGTCCCCTAACCCTAACCCTAACCCTAACCCTTACACTTACCCGAAGCCTTACCCTCACCCGTCCCCTAATGCTAACCCGTACGCTAACACTAACCCGTACCCTAACACGTACGCTCACCCTAAATCGTTGTCGTACCCTAACCTGTACCCTAATCCGTCCCCGTCCCCTAACGCTAACCCTAACCCTAACCCTAACACTAACCCTTCCCCGAAAACTTACACTCACCCGTCCCATAAACCTCACCCGTACGCTAACACTAACCCATACCCTAAACGTATGCTCACCCTAAACCGTTGTCGTACCCTAACCTGTACCCTAAACCGTCCCCGTCCCCTAACCCTAACCCTAAACCTAACCCTAACCCTAACCCTTACCCGAAGCCTTACCCTCACCCGTCCCCTAATCCTAAACCGTACGCTAACACTAACCCGTACCCTAACACATACGCTCACCGTAAACCGTTGTCATACCCTAACCTGTACCCTAAACCGTCCCCGTGCCCGTCCCCTAACCCTAACCCTAACCCTAACCCTAACACTTACCCGAAGCCTTACCCTCACCCTTCCCCTAATCCTAACCCGTACGCTAACACTAGCCCATACCCTAACACGTACGCTCACCCTAAACCGTTGTCGTACCTTAACCTGTACCCTAAACCGTCCCCGGCCCCTAACCCTAACCCTAACCCTAACCCTAACCCTTACCCGAAGCCTTACCCTCACCCGTCCACTAATCCTAACCCGTACGCTAACACTAACCCGTACGCTCAACCTAAACTGTTGTTGTACCCTAACCTGTACCCTAAACCGTCCCCGTCCCCGTCCCCTAACCCTAACCCTTACCCGAAGCCTTACCCTCACCCGTCCCCTAATCCTAAACCGTACACTAACACTAAACCATACCCTAACACGTACGCTCACCCTAAACCGTTGTCGTACCCTAACCTGTACCCTAAACCGTCCCCGTCCCCGTCCCCTAACCCTAACCCTAACCCTAACCCTAACCCTTACCCGAAGCCTTACCCTCACCCGTCCCCTAATCCTAACCCGTGCGCTAACACTAACCCGCACCCTAACACGTACGCTCAACCTAAACTGTTGTCGTACCCTAAACTGTACCCTAAACCGTCCCCGCCCCTAACCCTAACCCTAACGCTTACCCGAAGCCTTACCCTCACCCGTCCCCTAATCCTAACCCGTACGCTAACACTAACCCGTACCCTAGCACGTACGCTCACCCTAAACCATTGTCATACACTAACCTGTACCCTAAACCGTCCCCGTCCCCGTCCCCGTCCCCTAAACCTAACGCTAACCCTAACCCTAACCCTAACCCTTACCCAAAGCCTTACCCTCACCCGTCCCCTAATCCTAAACCTAACGCTAACGCTAACCCGTACCCTAACACGTACGCTCACCCTAAACCGTTGTCGTACACTAACCTGTACCCTAAAACGTCCCCGTCCCCTAACCCTAACCCTAACCCTAACCCTAACCCTTACCCGAAGCCTTACACTCACCCGTCCCCTAATCCTAACCCGTAAGCTAACACTAACCCGTACCCTAACACGTACGCTCACCCTAAACGGTTGTCATACCCTAACCTGTACCCTAAACCGTCCCCGTGCCCGTCCCCTAACCCTAACCCTAACCCTAACCCTAACACTTACCCGAAGCCTTACCCTCACCCGTCCCCTAATCCTAACCCGTACGCTAACACTAGCCCGTACCCTAACACGTACGCTCACCCTAAACCGTTGTCGTACCTTAACCTGTACCCTAAACCGTCCCCGTCCCCTAACCCTAACCCTAACCCTAACCCTAACCCTAACCCTTACCCGAAGCCTTACCCTCACCCGTCCCCTAATCCTAACCCGTACGCTAACACTAACCCGTACCCTAACACGTACGCTCAACCTAAACTGTTGTTGTACCCTAACCTGTACCCTAAACCGTCCCCGTCCCCGTCCCCTAACCCTAACCCTAACCCTAACCCTTACCCGAAGCCTTACCCTCACCCGTCCCCTAATCCTAAACCGTACGCTAACACTAAACCGTACCCTAACACGTATGCTCACCCTAAACCGTTGTCGTACCCTAACCTGTACCCTAAACCGTCCCCATCCCCGTCCCCGTCCCCATCCCCTAACCCTAAACTTAACCCCTACCCGAAGCCTTACCCTCACCCGTCCCATAATCCTAAACCGTACGCTAACACTAACCCATACCCTAACATGTATGGTCACATTAAACCGTTGTCGTACCCTAACCTGTACCCTAAACCGTCCCTGTCCCCGTCCCCTAACCCTAACCCTAACCCTAACCCTTACCCTAACCCTTTCCCGAAGCCTTACCCTCACCCGTCCCCTAATCCTAACCCGTACGCTAACTCTAACCCGTACCCTAACACGTACGCTCACCCTAAACCGTTGTCGTAGCCTAACCTGTACCCTAAACCATCCCCGTCCCCTAACCCTAACCCTAACCCTAACCCTAACCCTTACCCGAAGCCTTACCCTCACCCGTCCCCTAATCCTAACCCGTACGCTAACACTAAACCGTACCCTAACACGTACGCTCACCCTAAATCATTGTCGTACTCTAACCTGTACCCTAAACCGTCCCCATACCCTAACCCTAACCCTAACCCTTACCCGAAGCCTTAGCCTCACCCATCCCCTTATCCTAACCCGTACGCTAACACTAATCCGTACCCTAACACGTACGCTCACCCTAAACCGTTGTCGTACCCTAACCTGTACACTAAACCGTCCCCGTCCCCTAACCCTAACCCTATCCCTAACCTTAACCCTTACCCGAAGCCTTACCCTCACCCGTCCCCTAATCCTAACCCGTACGCTAACACTAACCCGTACCCTAACACGTACGCTCACCCTAAACCGTTGTCGTACCCTAAACTGTAAACTAAACCGTCCCCGTCCCCTAACCCTAACCCTAAACCTAACCCTAACCCTTACCCGAAGCCTTACACACACCCATCCCCTAATCCTCACCCGTACGCTAACACTAAACCATACCCTAACACGTACGCTCACACTAAACCGTTGTCGTACCCTAACCTGTACCCTAAACCGTCCCCGTTCCCTAACCCTAACCCTAACCCTAAACCTAACCCTTACCCAAAGCCTTACCCTCACCCGTCCCCTAATCCTAACCAGTACGCTAACACTAACCCGTACCCTAACACGTACGCTCACCCTAA
The DNA here is from genome assembly GCF_059928025.1 of Delphinapterus leucas. Lineage (NCBI taxonomy): Eukaryota > Metazoa > Chordata > Mammalia > Artiodactyla > Monodontidae > Delphinapterus > Delphinapterus leucas. Next base: position 112,853,168 of record NC_143135.1, on the reverse strand, counting down.
ACCGTTGTCGTACCCTAACCTGTACCCTAAACCGTCCCCGTCCCCTAAACCTAACCCGAACCCTAACCCTAACCCTAACCCTTACCCAAAGCCTTACCCTCACCCGTCCCCTAACCCTAACCCGTACGCTAACGCTAACCCGTACTCTAACACGTACGCTCACCCTAAACCGTTGTCGTACACTAACCTGTACCCTAAACCGTCCCCGTCCCCTAACCCTAACCCTAACCCTAACCCTAACCCTTACCCGAAGCCTTACACACACCCGTCCCCTAATCCTAACCCGTAAGCTAACACTAACCCGTACCCTAACATGTACGCTCACCCTAAAAGGTTGTCATACCCTAACCTGTACCCTAAACCGTCCCCGTCCCCGTCCCCAACCCTAAACCTAACCCTATCCTTTACCCGAAGCCTTACCCTCACCCGTCCCCTAATCCTAACCCGTACGCTAACACTAACCCGTACCCTAACACGTACACTCACCCTAAACCGTTGTCGTACCCTAACCTGTACCCTAAACCGTCCCCGTCCCCTAACCCTAACCCTAACCCTTACCCGAAGCCTTACCCTCACCCGTCCCCTAATCCTAACCAGTACGCTAACACTAACCCATACCCTAACCTGTACCCTAAACCGTCCCTGTCCCCGTCCCCTAACCCTAGCCCTAACCCTAACCCTAACCCTTACCCGAAGCCTTACCCTCACCCGTCCCCTAATCCTAAACCGTACGCTAACACTAACCCGTACCCTAACACGTACGCTCACCCTAAAACGTTGTCGCAGCCTAACCTGTACCCTAAACCGTCCCCGTCCCCTAACCCTAACCCTAACCCTATCCCTAACCCTTACCCGAAGCCTTACCCTCATCCGTCCCCTAATCCTAACTCGTACGCTAACACTAACCCGTACCCTAACACGTACGCTCACCCTAAATCGTTGTCGTACCCTAACCTGTACCCTAAACCGTCCCCGAACACTAACCCTAACCCTAACCTTAACCCTAACACTTACCCGAAGACTTACACTCACCCGTCCCCTAATCCTAACCCGTACGCTAACACTAACCCGTACCCTAACACGTACGCTCACCCTAAACCGTTGTCGTACCCTAACGTGTACGCTAAACCGTCCCCGTCCCCTAAACCTAACCCTAATCCTAACCCTAACCCTTACCCGAAGCCTTTCCCTCACCTGTCCCCTAATCCTAACCCGTACGCTAACACTAACCCGTAACCTAACACGTACGCTCACCCTAAACCGTTGTCGTAGCCTAACCTGTACCCTAAACCGTCCCGTCCCCTAACCGTAACCCTAACCCTAACCCTTACCCGAAGTCTTACCCTCACCCGTCCCCTAATCCTAACCCGTACGCTAACACTAACCCGTACCCTAACACGTACGCTCACCCTAAATCGTTGTCGTACCCTAACCTGTACCCTAAACCGTCCCCGTACCCTAACCCTAACCCTAACCCTAACCCTAACCCTAACCCTTACCCGAAGCCTTACCCTCACCCGTCCCCTAATCCTAACCCGTACGCTAACACTAACCTGTACCCTAACACGTACGCTCACCCTAAACCTTTGTCGTACCCTAACCTGTACCCTAAACCGTCCGCGTCCCCTAACCCTAATCCTAACCCTAACCCTAACCCTTACCCGAAGCCTTACCCTCACCCGTCCCATAATTCTAACCCGTACGCTAACACTAAACCGTACCCTAACACGTACGCTCACCCTAAACCGTTGTCGTACCCTAACCTGTACCCTAAACCGTCCCCGTCCCCTATCCCTAACCCTAACCCTTACCCGAAGCCTTACCCTCACCCGTTCCCTAATCGTAACCCGTACGCTAACACTAACCCGTAACCTAACACGTACGCTCACCCTAAAGTGTTGTCGTACCCTAACTTGTACCCTAAACCGTCCCCGTCCCCTAACCCTAACCCTAACCTAACCCTTACCCGAAGCCTTACCCTCACCCGTCCCCTAATCCTAACCCGTACGCTAACACTAACCCGTACCCTAAAACGTACGCTCACTCTAAACCGTTGTCGTACACTAACCTGTACCCTAAACCGTCCCCGTTCCCTAACCCTAACTCTAACCCTAACCCTAACCCTAACGCTTACCCGAAGCCTTACCCTCACCCGTCCCCTAATCCTAACCCGTATGCTAACACTAACCCGTACCCTAACACGTACGCTCACCCTAAATCGTTGTCGTACACTAACCTGTACCCTAAACCGGCGCCGTCCCCGTCCCCGTCCCCTAACCCTAACCCTAACCCTAACCCTTACCCGAAGCCTTACCCTCACCCGTCCCCTAATCCTAACCCGTACGCAACACTAACCCATACCCTAACATGTACGCTCACCCTAACACGTTGTCGTACCCTAACCTGTACCCTAAACCGTCCCTGTCCCCGTCCCCTAACCCTAACCCTAACCCTAACCCTAACCCTTACCCGAAGCCTTACCCTCACCCGTCCCCTAATCCTATCCCGTACGCTAACACTATCCCGTACCCTAACACGTACGCTCACCCTAAACCGTTGTCGCAGCCTAACCTGTACCCTAAACCGTCCCCGTCCCCTAACCCTAACCCTAACCCTAACCCTTACCCGAAGCCTTACCCTCACCCGTCCCCTAATCCTAACTCGTACGCTAACACTAACCCGTACCCTAACACGTACGCTCACCCTAAATCGTTGTCGTACCCTAACCTGTACCCTAAACCGTACCCGAACCCTAACCCTAACCCTAACCCTAACCCTAACCCTAACACTTACCCGAAGCCTTACCCTCACCCGTCCCCTAATCCTAACCCGTACTCTAACACTAACCCGTACCTTAACACGTACGCTCACCATAAACCGTTGTCGTACCCTAACCTGTACCCTAAACCGTCCCCGTCCCCTAACCCTTACCCTAACCCTAATCCTAACCCTTACCCGAAGCCTTACCCTCACCCGTCCCCTAATCCTAACCCGTACGCTAACACTAACCCGTAACCTAACACGTACACTCACCCTAAACCGTTGTCATAGCCTAACATCTACCCTAAACCGTCCCGTCCACTAACACTAACCCTAACCCTAACCCTTACCCGAAGCCTTACCCTCACCTGTACCATAATCCTAACCCGTACGCTAACACTAACCCGTACCCTAACACGTACGCTCACCCTAAATCGTTGTCGTACACTAACCTGTACCCTAAACCGTCCCCGTACCCTAACCCTAACCCTAACCCTAAAACTTACCCGAAGCCTTACCCTCACCCGTCCCCTAATCCTAACCCGTACGCTAACACTAACCCATACCCTAACACGTACACTCACCTTAAACCGTCCCCGTCCCCTAAACCTAACCCTAACCCTAACCCTAACCCTTACCCGAAGCCTTACCCTCACCCGTCCCTTTATCCTAACCCGTACGCTAACACTAACTCGTACCCTAACACGTACGCTCACCCTAAATCGTTGTCGTACCCTAACCTGTACCCTAAACCGTCCCCGTCCCTGTCCCCGTCCCCAACCCTAACCCTTACCCGAAGCCTTACCCTCACCCGTCCCCTAATCCGAACCCGTATGCTAACACTAACCCATACCCTAACATGTACGCTCACCCTAAACCGTTGTCGTACCCTAACCTGTACCCTAAACCGTCCCTGTCCCCGTCCCCTAACCCTAACCCTAACCCTAACCCTAACCCTAACCCTTACCCGAAGCCTTACCCTCACCCGTGCCCTAATCCTAACCCGTACGCTAACACTAACCCGTACCCTAACACGTACGCTCACCCTAAACCGTTGTCGTAGCCTAACCTGTACCCTAAACCGTCACCGTCCCCTAACCCTAACCCTAACCCTAACCCTTACCCGAAGCCTTACCCTCACCCGTCCCCTAATCCTAACCCGTACGCTAACACTAACCCGTACCCTAACACGTACGCTCACCCTAAATCGTTGTCGTACACTAACCTGTACCCTAAACCGTCCCCGTCCCCTAACCCTAACCCTAACCCTAACCCTAACACTTACCCGAAGCCTTACCCTCACCCGTCCCCTAATCCGAACCCATACGCTAACACTAACCCGTACCCTAACACGTACGCTCACCCTAAACCGTTGTCGTACCCTAACCTGTACCCTAAACCGTCCCCGTCCCCTAACACTAACCCTAACCCTAACCCTAACCCTTACCCGAAGCCTTACACTCACACGTCCCCTTATCCTAACCCGTACGCTAACACTAACCCATACCCTAACACGTACGCTCACCCTAAACCGTTGTCGTACCCTAACCTGTACCCTAAGCCTTCCCCGTCACCGTCCCCTAACCCTAACCCTAACCCTAACCTTTACCCGAAGCCTTACCCTCACCCGTCCCCTAATCCTAACCCGTACGCTAACACTAACCCGTACCCTAACACGTACGCTTACCCTAAATCGTTGTCGTACCCTCACCTGTACCCTAAACCGTCCCCGTCCCCGTCCCCATCCCCGTCCACTAACCCTAACCCTAACCCTTACCTGAAGCCTTACCCTCACCCGTCCCCTAATCCTAACCCGTACGCTAACACTAACCCATACCCTAACACGTACGCTCACCCTAAACCGTTGTCGTAGCCTAACCTGTACCCTAAACCATCCCCGTCCCCTAAACCTAACCCTAACACTAACCCTAACCCTTACCCGAAGCCTTACCCTCACCCGTCCCCTAATCCTAACCCGTACGCTAACACTAACCCGTACCCTAACACGTACGCTCACCCTAAACCGTTGTCGTACCCTAACCTGTACCCTAAACCGTCCCCGTCAACTAACCCTAACCCTAACCCTAACCCTAACCCTTTCCCGAAGCCTTAACCTCACCCGTCCCCTAATCCTGACCCGTACGCTAACACTAACCCGTACCCTAACACGTACGCTCACCCTAAACCGTTGACGTACACTAACCTGTACCCTAAACCGTCCCCGTCCCCTAACCCTAACCCTAACCCTAACCCTAACCCTTACCCGAAGTCTTACAATCACCCGTCCCCTAATCCTAACCCGTAAGCTAACACTAACACGTACCCTAACACGTACGCTCACCCTAAATTGTTGTCGTACCCTAACCTGTACCCTAAACCGTCCACGTCCCCGTCCCCAACCCTAACCCTAACCCTAACCCTAACCTTTACCCGAAGCCATACCCTCACCCGTCCCCTAATCCTAACCCGTACGCTAACACTAACCCGTACCCTAACATGAATGCTCACCCTAAACCGTTGTCGTACCCTAACCTGTACCCTAAACCGTCCCCGTCCCCGTCCCCTAACCCTAACCCTAACCCTTATCCGAAGTCTTACCCTCACACGTCCCCTAATACTAACCCGTACGCTAACACTAACCCATACCCTAACATGTACGCTCACGCTAAACCGTTGTCCTACCCTAACCTGTACCCTAAACCGTCCCTGTCCCCGTCCCCTAACCCTAACCCTAACCCTAACCCTAACCCTAACCCTTACCCGAAGCCTTACACTCACCCGTCCCCTAATCCTAACCCGTACGCTAACACTAACCCCTACCCTAACATGTACGCTCACCTTAAACCGTTGTTGTAGCCTAACCTGTACCCTAAACCGTCCCCGTCCCCTAACCCTAACCCTAACCCTAACCCTTACCCGAAGCCTTACCCTCACCCGTCCCCTAATCCTAACCCGTACGCTAACACTAACCTGTACCCTAACACGTACGCTCAACCTAAATCATTGTCGTACCCTAACCTGTACCCTAAACCGTCCCCGTACCCTAACCCTAACCCTAACCCTAACCCTAATCCTAACACTTACCCGAAGCCTTACCCTCACCCGTCCCCTAATCCTTACCCGTACGCTAACACTAACCCGTACCCTAACACGTACGCTCACCCTAAACCGTTGTCGTACCCTAATCTGTACCCTAAACCGTCCCCGTCCCCTAACCCTAACCCTAACCCTATCCCTAACCCTTACCCGAAGCCTTACCCTCACCCGTCCCCTTATCCTAACCCGTATGCTGACACTAACCCGTACCCTAACACGTACGCTCAACCTAAACCGTTGTCGTACCCTAACCTGTACCCTAAACCGTCCCCGTCCCTAAACCTAACCCTAACCCTAAACCTAACCCTTACCCGAAGCCTTACCCTCACCCGTCCCCTAATCCTAACCCATACGCTAACACTAACCCGTACCCTAACACGTACGCTCACCCTAAACCGTTGTCGTACCCTAACCTGTATCCTAAACCGTCCCCGTTCCCTAACCCTAACCCTAACCTAACCCTAACCCTAACCCTTACCCGAAGCCTTACAATCACCCGTCCCCTAATCCTCACCCGTACGCTAACACTAACCCGTACCCTAACACGTACGGTCAGCCTAAACCGTTGTCGTACCCTAACCTGTACCCTAAACAGTCCCCGTCCCCTAACCCTAACCCTAACCCTAACCCTTACCCGAAGCCTTACCCTCACCCATCCCCTAATCCTAACCCGTACGCTAACACTAACCCGTACCCTAACACATACGCTCACCCTAAACCGTTGTCATACCCTAACCTGTACCCTAAACCATCCCCGTGCCCGTCCCCTAACCCTAACCCTAACCCTAACCCTTACCCGAAGCCTTACCCTCACCCTTCCCCTAATCCTAACCCGTACGCTAACACTAGCCCGTACCCTGACACGTACGCTCACCCTAAACCGTTGTCGTACCCTAACCTGTACCCTAAACCGTCCCCGTCCCCTAATCCTAACCCTAACCCTAACCCAAACCCTAACCCTTACCCGAAGCCTTACCCTCACCCGTCCACTAATCCTAACCCGTACGCTAACACTAACCCGTACCCTAACACGTACGCTCACCCTAAACTGTTGTCGTACCCTAACCTGTACCCTAAACCGTCCCCGTCCCCGTCCCCTAACCCTAACCCTAACCCTAACCCTAAACCTAACCCTTACCCGAAGCCTTACCCTCACCCGTCCCCTAAACCTAACCCGTACGCTAACACTAACCCGTACCCTAACACGTACGCTCACCCTAAACCGTTGTCGTACCCTAACCTGTACCCTAAACCGTCCCCGTTCCCTAACCCTAACCCTAACCTAACCCTAACCCTAACCCTTACCCGAAGCCTTACACTCACCCGTCCCCTAATCCTCACCCGTACGCTAACACTAACCCATACCCTAACACGTACGCTCACCCTAAACCGTTGTCGTACCCTAACCTGTACCCTAAACCGTCCCCGTCCCCTAACCCTAATCCTAACCCTAACCCTAACCCTTACCCGAAGCCTTACCCTCACCCGTCCCCTAATCCTAACCCGTACACTAACACTAACCCGTACCCGAACATGTACGCTCACCCTAAACCGTTGACGTACCCTAACCTGTACCCTAAACCGTCCCCGTCCCCTAACCCTAATCCTAACCCTAACCCTTACCCGAAGCCTTACACTCACCCGTCCCCTAATCCTAACCCGTACGCTAACACTAACCCGTACCCTAACACGTACGCTCACACTAAACCGTTGTCGTACCCTAACCTGTACCCTAAACCGTCCCCGTCCCCGTCCCCTAACCCAAACCCTAACCCTAAGATTTACCCGAAGCCTTACCCTCACCCGTCCCCTAATCCTAACCCGTACGCTAACACTAACCCGTACCCTAACACGTACGCTCACCCTAAACCGTTGTCGTACCCTAACCTGTACCCTAAACCGTCCCCGTCCCCGTCCACGTCCCCTAACCCTAAACCTAAACCTTACCCGAAGCCTTACCCTCACCCGTCCTCTAATCCTAACCCGTATGCTAACACTAACCCATACCCTAACATATACGGTCACTCTAAACCGTTGTCGTACCCTAACTTGTACCCTAAACCGTCCCTGTCCCCATCCCCTAACCCTAACCCTAACCCTAACCTTAACCCTTACCCGAAGCCTTACCCTCACCCGTCCCCTAATCCTAACCCGTACGCTAACACTAACCCGTACCCTAACACGTACGCTCACCCTAAATCATTTTCGTACTCTAAACTGTACCCTAAACCGTCCCCTTACCCTAACCTTAACCCTAACCCTAACCCTAACCCTAACACTTACCCGAAGCCTTACCCTCACCCGACCCCTAATCCTAACCCGTACGCTAACACTAACCCGTACCCTAACACGTACGCTCACCCTAAACCGTTGTCGTACCCTAACCTGTACCCTAAACCATCCCCGTCCCCTAACCCTAACCCTAACCCTAACCCTAACCCTTACCCGAAGCCTTAGCCTCACCCGTCCCCTTATCCTAACCCGTACGCTAACACTAACCCGTACCCTAACACGTACGCTCACCATAAACCGTTGTCGTACCCTAACCTGTACCCTAAACCGTCCCCGTCCCCTAACCCTAACCCTAACCCTTACCCGTAGCCTTACCCTCACCCGTCCCCTAATCCTAACCCGTACGCTAACACTAAACCGTACCCTAACACGTACGCTCACCCTAAACCATTGTCGTACACTAACCTGTACCCTAAACCGTCCCCGTCCCCGTCCCCGTCCCCTAAACCTAACCCTAACCCTAACCCTAACCCTTACCCGAAGCCTTACCCTCACCCGACCCCTAATCCTAACCCGTACGCTAACACTAACCCGTAGCCTAACACGTACGCTCACCCTCAACCGTTGTCGTACACTAACCTGTACACTAAACCGTCCCCGTCCCCTTCCCCGTCCCCTAAACCTAACCCTAACCCTTACCCGAAGCCTTACCCTCACCCGTCCCCTAATCCTCACCCGTACGCTAACACTAACCTGTACCCTAACACGTACGCTCACCCTAAACCGTTGTCGTACCCTAACCTGTACCCTAAACCATCCCCGTCCCCTAACCCTAACCCTAACCCTAACCCTAAACCTTACCCTCACCCGTCACCTAATCCTAACCTGTACGCTAACACTAACCCGTACCCTAACACGTAAGCTCACCCTAAACTGTTGTTGTACCCTAACCTGTACCCTAAACCGTCCCCGTCCCTGTCCCCGTCCCCTAACCCTAACCCTAACCCTTAACCTAACCCTTTCCCGAAGCCTTACCCTCACCCGTCCCCTAATCCTAACCCGTACGCTAACTCTAACCAGTACCCTAACACGTACGCTCACCCTAAACCGTTGTCGTAGCCTAACCTGTACCCTAAACCATCCCCGTCCCCTAACCCTAACCCTAACCCTAACCCTAACCCTTACCCGAAGCCTTACCCTCACCCGTCCCTTAATCCTAACCCGTACGCTAACACTAAACCGTACCCTAACACGTACGCTCACCCTAAATCATATTCGTACTCTAACCTGTACCCTAAACCGTCCCCGTACCCTAACCCTAACCCTAACCCTAACCCTAAACCTTACCCGAAGCCTTACCCTCACCCGTCCCCTAATCCTAACCCGTACGCTAACACTAAACCGTACGCTAACACGTACGCTCACCCTAAACCGTCATCGTACCCTAACCTGTACCCTAAACCGTCCCCGTCCCCTAACCCTAACCCTAACCCTAACCCTAACCCTTACCCGAAGCCTTAGCCTCACCCATCCCCTTATCCTAACCCGTACGCTAACACTAACCCGTACCCTAACACGTACGCTCACCCTAAACCGTTGTCGTACCCTAACCTGTACACTAAACCGTCCCCGTCCCCTAACCCTAACCCTAACCCTAACCCTTACACTTACCCGAAGCCTTACCCTCACCCGTCCCCTAATGCTAACCCGTACGCTAACACTAACCCGTACCCTAACACGTACGCTCACCCTAAATCGTTGTCGTACCCTAACCTGTACCCTAATCCGTCCCCGTCCCCTAACGCTAACCCTAACCCTAACCCTAACACTAACCCTTCCCCGAAAACTTACACTCACCCGTCCCATAAACCTCACCCGTACGCTAACACTAACCCATACCCTAAACGTATGCTCACCCTAAACCGTTGTCGTACCCTAACCTGTACCCTAAACCGTCCCCGTCCCCTAACCCTAACCCTAAACCTAACCCTAACCCTAACCCTTACCCGAAGCCTTACCCTCACCCGTCCCCTAATCCTAAACCGTACGCTAACACTAACCCGTACCCTAACACATACGCTCACCGTAAACCGTTGTCATACCCTAACCTGTACCCTAAACCGTCCCCGTGCCCGTCCCCTAACCCTAACCCTAACCCTAACCCTAACACTTACCCGAAGCCTTACCCTCACCCTTCCCCTAATCCTAACCCGTACGCTAACACTAGCCCGTACCCTAACACGTACGCTCACCCTAAACCGTTGTCGTACCTTAACCTGTACCCTAAACCGTCCCCGGCCCCTAACCCTAACCCTAACCCTAACCCTAACCCTTACCCGAAGCCTTACCCTCACCCGTCCACTAATCCTAACCCGTACGCTAACACTAACCCGTACCCTAACACGTACGCTCAACCTAAACTGTTGTTGTACCCTAACCTGTACCCTAAACCGTCCCCGTCCCCGTCCCCTAACCCTAACCCTTACCCGAAGCCTTACCCTCACCCGTCCCCTAATCCTAAACCGTACACTAACACTAAACCATACCCTAACACGTACGCTCACCCTAAACCGTTGTCGTACCCTAACCTGTACCCTAAACCGTCCCCGTCCCCGTCCCCTAACCCTAACCCTAACCCTAACCCTAACCCTTACCCGAAGCCTTACCCTCACCCGTCCCCTAATCCTAACCCGTGCGCTAACACTAACCCGCACCCTAACACGTACGCTCAACCTAAACTGTTGTCGTACCCTAAACTGTACCCTAAACCGTCCCCGCCCCTAACCCTAACCCTAACGCTTACCCGAAGCCTTACCCTCACCCGTCCCCTAATCCTAACCCGTACGCTAACACTAACCCGTACCCTAGCACGTACGCTCACCCTAAACCATTGTCATACACTAACCTGTACCCTAAACCGTCCCCGTCCCCGTCCCCGTCCCCTAAACCTAACGCTAACCCTAACCCTAACCCTAACCCTTACCCAAAGCCTTACCCTCACCCGTCCCCTAATCCTAAACCTAACGCTAACGCTAACCCGTACCCTAACACGTACGCTCACCCTAAACCGTTGTCGTACACTAACCTGTACCCTAAAACGTCCCCGTCCCCTAACCCTAACCCTAACCCTAACCCTAACCCTTACCCGAAGCCTTACACTCACCCGTCCCCTAATCCTAACCCGTAAGCTAACACTAACCCGTACCCTAACACGTACGCTCACCCTAAACGGTTGTCATACCCTAACCTGTACCCTAAACCGTCCCCGTGCCCGTCCCCTAACCCTAACCCTAACCCTAACCCTAACACTTACCCGAAGCCTTACCCTCACCCGTCCCCTAATCCTAACCCGTACGCTAACACTAGCCCGTACCCTAACACGTACGCTCACCCTAAACCGTTGTCGTACCTTAACCTGTACCCTAAACCGTCCCCGTCCCCTAACCCTAACCCTAACCCTAACCCTAACCCTAACCCTTACCCGAAGCCTTACCCTCACCCGTCCCCTAATCCTAACCCGTACGCTAACACTAACCCGTACCCTAACACGTACGCTCAACCTAAACTGTTGTTGTACCCTAACCTGTACCCTAAACCGTCCCCGTCCCCGTCCCCTAACCCTAACCCTAACCCTAACCCTTACCCGAAGCCTTACCCTCACCCGTCCCCTAATCCTAAACCGTACGCTAACACTAAACCGTACCCTAACACGTATGCTCACCCTAAACCGTTGTCGTACCCTAACCTGTACCCTAAACCGTCCCCATCCCCGTCCCCGTCCCCGTCCCCTAACCCTAAACTTAACCCCTACCCGAAGCCTTACCCTCACCCGTCCCATAATCCTAAACCGTACGCTAACACTAACCCATACCCTAACATGTACGGTCACCTTAAACCGTTGTCGTACCCTAACCTGTACCCTAAACCGTCCCTGTCCCCGTCCCCTAACCCTAACCCTAACCCTAACCCTTACCCTAACCCCTTCCCGAAGCCTTACCCTCACCCGTCCCCTAATCCTAACCCGTACGCTAACTCTAACCCGTACCCTAACACGTACGCTCACCCTAAACCTTTGTCGTACCCTAACCTGTACCCTAAACCGTCCGCGTCCCCTAACCCTAATCCTAACCCTAACCCTAACCCTTACCCGAAGCCTTACCCTCACCCGTCCCATAATTCTAACCCGTACGCTAACACTAAACCGTACCCTAACACGTACGCTCACCCTAAACCGTTGTCGTACCCTAACCTGTACCCTAAACCGTCCCCGTCCCCTATCCCTAACCCTAACCCTTACCCGAAGCCTTACCCTCACCCGTTCCCTAATCGTAACCCGTACGCTAACACTAACCCGTAACCTAACACGTACGCTCACCCTAAAGTGTTGTCGTACCCTAACTTGTACCCTAAACCGTCCCCGTCCCCTAACCCTAACCCTAACCTAACCCTTACCCGAAGCCTTACCCTCACCCGTCCCCTAATCCTAACCCGTACGCTAACACTAACCCGTACCCTAAAACGTACGCTCACTCTAAACCGTTGTCGTACACTAACCTGTACCCTAAACCGTCCCCGTTCCCTAACCCTAACTCTAACCCTAACCCTAACCCTAACGCTTACCCGAAGCCTTACCCTCACCCGTCCCCTAATCCTAACCCGTACGCTAACACTAACCCGTACCCTAACACGTACGCTCACCCTAAATCGTTGTCGTACACTAACCTGTACCCTAAACCGGCGCCGTCCCCGTCCCCGTCCCCTAACCCTAACCCTAACCCTAACCCTTACCCGAAGCCTTACCCTCACCCGTCCCCTAATCCTAACCCGTACGCAACACTAACCCATACCCTAACATGTACGCTCACCCTAACACGTTGTCGTACCCTAACCTGTACCCTAAACCGTCCCTGTCCCCGTCCCCTAACCCTAACCCTAACCCTAACCCTAACCCTTACCCGAAGCCTTACCCTCACCCGTCCCCTAATCCTATCCCGTACGCTAACACTATCCCGTACCCTAACACGTACGCTCACCCTAAACCGTTGTCGCAGCCTAACCTGTACCCTAAACCGTCCCCGTCCCCTAACCCTAACCCTAACCCTAACCCTTACCCGAAGCCTTACCCTCACCCGTCCCCTAATCCTAACTCGTACGCTAACACTAACCCGTACCCTAACACGTACGCTCACCCTAAATCGTTGTCGTACCCTAACCTGTACCCTAAACCGTACCCGAACCCTAACCCTAACCCTAACCCTAACCCTAACCCTAACACTTACCCGAAGCCTTACCCTCACCCGTCCCCTAATCCTAACCCGTACTCTAACACTAACCCGTACCTTAACACGTACGCTCACCATAAACCGTTGTCGTACCCTAACCTGTACCCTAAACCGTCCCCGTCCCCTAACCCTTACCCTAACCCTAATCCTAACCCTTACCCGAAGCCTTACCCTCACCCGTCCCCTAATCCTAACCCGTACGCTAACACTAACCCGTAACCTAACACGTACACTCACCCTAAACCGTTGTCATAGCCTAACATCTACCCTAAACCGTCCCGTCCACTAACACTAACCCTAACCCTAACCCTTACCCGAAGCCTTACCCTCACCTGTACCATAATCCTAACCCGTACGCTAACACTAACCCGTACCCTAACACGTACGCTCACCCTAAATCGTTGTCGTACACTAACCTGTACCCTAAACCGTCCCCGTACCCTAACCCTAACCCTAACCCTAAAACTTACCCGAAGCCTTACCCTCACCCGTCCCCTAATCCTAACCCGTACGCTAACACTAACCCATACCCTAACACGTACACTCACCTTAAACCGTCCCCGTCCCCTAAACCTAACCCTAACCCTAACCCTAACCCTTACCCGAAGCCTTACCCTCACCCGTCCCTTTATCCTAACCCGTACGCTAACACTAACTCGTACCCTAACACGTACGCTCACCCTAAATCGTTGTCGTACCCTAACCTGTACCCTAAACCGTCCCCGTCCCTGTCCCCGTCCCCAACCCTAACCCTTACCCGAAGCCTTACCCTCACCCGTCCCCTAATCCGAACCCGTATGCTAACACTAACCCATACCCTAACATGTACGCTCACCCTAAACCGTTGTCGTACCCTAACCTGTACCCTAAACCGTCCCTGTCCCCGTCCCCTAACCCTAACCCTAACCCTAACCCTAACCCTAACACTTACCCGAAGCCTTACTCTCACCCGTGCCCTAATCCTAACCCGTACGCTAACACTAACCCGTACCCTAACACGTACGCTCACCCTAAACCGTTGTCGTAGCCTAAACTGTACCCTAAACCGTCACCGTCCCCTAACCCTAACCCTAACCCTAACCCTTACCCGAAGCCTTACCCTCACCCGTCCCCTAATCCTAACCCGTACGCTAACACTAACCCGTACCCTAACACGTACGCTCACCCTAAATCGTTGTCGTACACTAACCTGTACCCTAAACCGTCCCCGTCCCCTAACCCTAACCCTAACCCTAACCCTAACACTTACCCGAAGCCTTACCCTCACCCGTCCCCTAATCCGAACCCATACGCTAACACTAACCCGTACCCTAACACGTACGCTCACCCTAAACCGTTGTCGTACCCTAACCTGTACCCTAAACCGTCCCCGTCCCCTAACACTAACCCTAACCCTAACCCTAACCCTTACCCGAAGCCTTACACTCACACGTCCCCTTATCCTAACCCGTACGCTAACACTAACCCATACCCTAACACGTACGCTCACCCTAAACCGTTGTCGTACCCTAACCTGTACCCTAAGCCTTCCCCGTCACCGTCCCCTAACCCTAACCCTAACCCTAACCTTTACCCGAAGCCTTACCCTCACCCGTCCCCTAATCCTAACCCGTACGCTAACACTAACCCGTACCCTAACACGTACGCTTACCCTAAATCGTTGTCGTACCCTCACCTGTACCCTAAACCGTCCCCGTCCCCGTCCCCATCCCCGTCCACTAACCCTAACCCTAACCCTTACCTGAAGCCTTACCCTCACCCGTCCCCTAATCCTAACCCGTACGCTAACACTAACCCATACCCTAACACGTACGCTCACCCTAAACCGTTGTCGTAGCCTAACCTGTACCCTAAACCATCCCCGTCCCCTAAACCTAACCCTAACACTAACCCTAACCCTTACCCGAAGCCTTACCCTCACCCGTCCCCTAATCCTAACCCGTACGCTAACACTAACCCGTACCCTAACACGTACGCTCACCCTAAACCGTTGTCGTACCCTAACCTGTACCCTAAACCGTCCCCGTCAACTAACCCTAACCCTAACCCTAACCCTAACCCTTTCCCGAAGCCTTAACCTCACCCGTCCCCTAATCCTGACCCGTACGCTAACACTAACCCGTACCCTAACACGTACGCTCACCCTAAACCGTTGACGTACACTAACCTGTACCCTAAACCGTCCCCGTCCCCGTCCCCTAACCCTAACCCTAACCCTAACCCTTACCCGAAGTCTTACAATCACCCGTCCCCTAATCCTAACCCGTAAGCTAACACTAACACGTACCCTAACACGTACGCTCACCCTAAATTGTTGTCGTACCCTAACCTGTACCCTAAACCGTCCACGTCCCCGTCCCCAACCCTAACCCTAACCCTAACCCTAACCTTTACCCGAAGCCATACCCTCACCCGTCCCCTAATCCTAACCCGTACGCTAACACTAACCCGTACCCTAACATGAATGCTCACCCTAAACCGTTGTCGTACCCTAACCTGTACCCTAAACCGTCCCCGTCCCCGTCCCCTAACCCTAACCCTAACCCTTATCCGAAGTCTTACCCTCACACGTCCCCTAATACTAACCCGTACGCTAACACTAACCCATACCCTAACATGTACGCTCACGCTAAACCGTTGTCCTACCCTAACCTGTACCCTAAACCGTCCCTGTCCCCGTCCCCTAACCCTAACCCTAACCCTAACCCTAACCCTAACCCTTACCCGAAGCCTTACACTCACCCGTCCCCTAATCCTAACCCGTACGCTAACACTAACCCCTACCCTAACATGTACGCTCACCTTAAACCGTTGTTGTAGCCTAACCTGTACCCTAAACCGTCCCCGTCCCCTAACCCTAACCCTAACCCTAACCCTTACCCGAAGCCTTACCCTCACCCGTCCCCTAATCCTAACCCGTACGCTAACACTAACCTGTACCCTAACACGTACGCTCAACCTAAATCATTGTCGTACCCTAACCTGTACCCTAAACCGTCCCCGTACCCTAACCCTAACCCTAACCCTAACCCTAATCCTAACACTTACCCGAAGCCTTACCCTCACCCGTCCCCTAATCCTTACCCGTACGCTAACACTAACCCGTACCCTAACACGTACGCTCACCCTAAACCGTTGTCGTACCCTAATCTGTACCCTAAACCGTCCCCGTCCCCTAACCCTAACCCTAACCCTATCCCTAACCCTTACCCGAAGCCTTACCCTCACCCGTCCCCTTATCCTAACCCGTATGCTGACACTAACCCGTACCCTAACACGTACGCTCAACCTAAACCGTTGTCGTACCCTAACCTGTACCCTAAACCGTCCCCGTCCCTAAACCTAACCCTAACCCTAAACCTAACCCTTACCCGAAGCCTTACCCTCACCCGTCCCCTAATCCTAACCCATACGCTAACACTAACCCGTACCCTAACACGTACGCTCACCCTAAACCGTTGTCGTACCCTAACCTGTATCCTAAACCGTCCCCGTTCCCTAACCCTAACCCTAACCTAACCCTAACCCTAACCCTTACCCGAAGCCTTACAATCACCCGTCCCCTAATCCTCACCCGTACGCTAACACTAACCCGTACCCTAACACGTACGGTCACCCTAAACCGTTGTCGTACCCTAACCTGTACCCTAAACAGTCCCCGTCCCCTAACCCTAACCCTAACCCTAACCCTTACCCGAAGCCTTACCCTCACCCGTCCCCTAATCCTAACCCGTACGCTAACACTAACCCGTACCCTAACACATACGCTCACCCTAAACCGTTGTCATACCCTAACCTGTACCCTAAACCATCCCCGTGCCCGTCCCCTAACCCTAACCCTAACCCTAACCCTTACCCGAAGCCTTACCCTCACCCTTCCCCTAATCCTAACCCGTACGCTAACACTAGCCGGTACCCTGACACGTACGCTCACCCTAAACCGTTGTCGTACCCTAACCTGTACCCTAAACCGTCCCCGTCCCCTAATCCTAACCCTAACCCTAACCCAAACCCTAACCCTTACCCGAAGCCTTACCCTCACCCGTCCACTAATCCTAACCCGTACGCTAACACTAACCCGTACCCTAACACGTACGCTCACCCTAAACTGTTGTCGTACCCTAACCTGTACCCTAAACCGTCCCCGTCCCCGTCCCCTAACCCTAACCCTAACCCTAACCCTAAACCTAACCCTTACCCGAAGCCTTACCCTCACCCGTCCCCTAAACCTAACCCGTACGCTAACACTAACCCGTACCCTAACACGTACGCTCACCCTAAACCGTTGTCGTACCCTAACCTGTACCCTAAACCGTCCCCGTTCCCTAACCCTAACCCTAACCTAACCCTAACCCTAACCCTTACCCGAAGCCTTACACTCACCCGTCCCCTAATCCTCACCCGTACGCTAACACTAACCCATACCCTAACACGTACGCTCACCCTAAACCGTTGTCGTACCCTAACCTGTACCCTAAACCGTCCCCGTCCCCTAACCCTAATCCTAACCCTAACCCTAACCCTTACCCGAAGCCTTACCCTCACCCGTCCCCTAATCCTAACCCGTACACTAACACTAACCCGTACCCGAACATGTACGCTCACCCTAAACCGTTGACGTACCCTAACCTGTACCCTAAACCGTCCCCGTCCCCTAACCCTAATCCTAACCCTAACCCTTACCCGAAGCCTTACACTCACCCGTCCCCTAATCCTAACCCGTACGCTAACACTAACCCGTACCCTAACACGTACGCTCACACTAAACCGTTGTCGTACCCTAACCTGTA
This sequence comes from Delphinapterus leucas, assembly GCF_059928025.1. NCBI lineage: Eukaryota > Metazoa > Chordata > Mammalia > Artiodactyla > Monodontidae > Delphinapterus > Delphinapterus leucas. The sequence goes on along the minus strand of NC_143135.1, from coordinate 112,835,008 downwards.
CCCTAAACCGTCCCCGTCCCCGTCCCCTAACCCAAACCCTAACCCTAAGATTTACCCGAAGCCTTACCCTCACCCGTCCCCTAATCCTAACCCGTACGCTAACACTAACCCGTACCCTAACACGTACGCTCACCCTAAACCGTTGTCGTACCCTAACCTGTACCCTAAACCGTCCCCGTCCCCGTCCACGTCCCCTAACCCTAAACCTAAACCTTACCCGAAGCCTTACCCTCACCCGTCCTCTAATCCTAACCCGTATGCTAACACTAACCCATACCCTAACATATACGGTCACTCTAAACCGTTGTCGTACCCTAACCTGTACCCTAAACCGTCCCTGTCCCCATCCCCTAACCCTAACCCTAACCCTAACCTTAACCCTTACCCGAAGCCTTACCCTCACCCGTCCCCTAATCCTAACCCGTACGCTAACACTAACCCGTACCCTAACACGTACGCTCACCCTAAATCATTTTCGTACTCTAAACTGTACCCTAAACCGTCCCCTTACCCTAACCTTAACCCTAACCCTAACCCTAACCCTAACACTTACCCGAAGCCTTACCCTCACCCGACCCCTAATCCTAACCCGTACGCTAACACTAACCCGTACCCTAACACGTACGCTCACCCTAAACCGTTGTCGTACCCTAACCTGTACCCTAAACCATCCCCGTCCCCTAACCCTAACCCTAACCCTAACCCTAACCCTTACCCGAAGCCTTAGCCTCACCCGTCCCCTTATCCTAACCCGTACGCTAACACTAACCCGTACCCTAACACGTACGCTCACCATAAACCGTTGTCGTACCCTAACCTGTACCCTAAACCGTCCCCGTCCCCTAACCCTAACCCTAACCCTTACCCGTAGCCTTACCCTCACCCGTCCCCTAATCCTAACCCGTACGCTAACACTAAACCGTACCCTAACACGTACGCTCACCCTAAACCATTGTCGTACACTAACCTGTACCCTAAACCGTCCCCGTCCCCGTCCCCGTCCCCTAAACCTAACCCTAACCCTAACCCTAACCCTTACCCGAAGCCTTACCCTCACCCGACCCCTAATCCTAACCCGTACGCTAACACTAACCCGTAGCCTAACACGTACGCTCACCCTCAACCGTTGTCGTACACTAACCTGTACACTAAACCGTCCCCGTCCCCTTCCCCGTCCCCTAAACCTAACCCTAACCCTTACCCGAAGCCTTACCCTCACCCGTCCCCTAATCCTCACCCGTACGCTAACACTAACCTGTACCCTAACACGTACGCTCACCCTAAACCGTTGTCGTACCCTAACCTGTACCCTAAACCATCCCCGTCCCCTAACCCTAACCCTAACCCTAACCCTAAACCTTACCCTCACCCGTCACCTAATCCTAACCTGTACGCTAACACTAACCCGTACCCTAACACGTAAGCTCACCCTAAACTGTTGTTGTACCCTAACCTGTACCCTAAACCGTCCCCGTCCCTGTCCCCGTCCCCTAACCCTAACCCTAACCCTTAACCTAACCCTTTCCCGAAGCCTTACCCTCACCCGTCCCCTAATCCTAACCCGTACGCTAACTCTAACCAGTACCCTAACACGTACGCTCACCCTAAACCGTTGTCGTAGCCTAACCTGTACCCTAAACCATCCCCGTCCCCTAACCCTAACCCTAACCCTAACCCTAACCCTTACCCGAAGCCTTACCCTCACCCGTCCCTTAATCCTAACCCGTACGCTAACACTAAACCGTACCCTAACACGTACGCTCACCCTAAATCATATTCGTACTCTAACCTGTACCCTAAACCGTCCCCGTACCCTAACCCTAACCCTAACCCTAACCCTAAACCTTACCCGAAGCCTTACCCTCACCCGTCCCCTAATCCTAACCCGTACGCTAACACTAAACCGTACGCTAACACGTACGCTCACCCTAAACCGTCATCGTACCCTAACCTGTACCCTAAACCGTCCCCGTCCCCTAACCCTAACCCTAACCCTAACCCTAACCCTTACCCGAAGCCTTAGCCTCACCCATCCCCTTATCCTAACCCGTACGCTAACACTAACCCGTACCCTAACACGTACGCTCACCCTAAACCGTTGTCGTACCCTAACCTGTACACTAAACCGTCCCCGTCCCCTAACCCTAACCCTAACCCTAACCCTTACACTTACCCGAAGCCTTACCCTCACCCGTCCCCTAATGCTAACCCGTACGCTAACACTAACCCGTACCCTAACACGTACGCTCACCCTAAATCGTTGTCGTACCCTAACCTGTACCCTAATCCGTCCCCGTCCCCTAACGCTAACCCTAACCCTAACCCTAACACTAACCCTTCCCCGAAAACTTACACTCACCCGTCCCATAAACCTCACCCGTACGCTAACACTAACCCATACCCTAAACGTATGCTCACCCTAAACCGTTGTCGTACCCTAACCTGTACCCTAAACCGTCCCCGTCCCCTAACCCTAACCCTAAACCTAACCCTAACCCTAACCCTTACCCGAAGCCTTACCCTCACCCGTCCCCTAATCCTAAACCGTACGCTAACACTAACCCGTACCCTAACACATACGCTCACCGTAAACCGTTGTCATACCCTAACCTGTACCCTAAACCGTCCCCGTGCCCGTCCCCTAACCCTAACCCTAACCCTAACCCTAACACTTACCCGAAGCCTTACCCTCACCCTTCCCCTAATCCTAACCCGTACGCTAACACTAGCCCGTACCCTAACACGTACGCTCACCCTAAACCGTTGTCGTACCTTAACCTGTACCCTAAACCGTCCCCGGCCCCTAACCCTAACCCTAACCCTAACCCTAACCCTTACCCGAAGCCTTACCCTCACCCGTCCACTAATCCTAACCCGTACGCTAACACTAACCCGTACCCTAACACGTACGCTCAACCTAAACTGTTGTTGTACCCTAACCTGTACCCTAAACCGTCCCCGTCCCCGTCCCCTAACCCTAACCCTTACCCGAAGCCTTACCCTCACCCGTCCCCTAATCCTAAACCGTACACTAACACTAAACCATACCCTAACACGTACGCTCACCCTAAACCGTTGTCGTACCCTAACCTGTACCCTAAACCGTCCCCGTCCCCGTCCCCTAACCCTAACCCTAACCCTAACCCTAACCCTTACCCGAAGCCTTACCCTCACCCGTCCCCTAATCCTAACCCGTGCGCTAACACTAACCCGCACCCTAACACGTACGCTCAACCTAAACTGTTGTCGTACCCTAAACTGTACCCTAAACCGTCCCCGCCCCTAACCCTAACCCTAACGCTTACCCGAAGCCTTACCCTCACCCGTCCCCTAATCCTAACCCGTACGCTAACACTAACCCGTACCCTAGCACGTACGCTCACCCTAAACCATTGTCATACACTAACCTGTACCCTAAACCGTCCCCGTCCCCGTCCCCGTCCCCTAAACCTAACGCTAACCCTAACCCTAACCCTAACCCTTACCCAAAGCCTTACCCTCACCCGTCCCCTAATCCTAAACCTAACGCTAACGCTAACCCGTACCCTAACACGTACGCTCACCCTAAACCGTTGTCGTACACTAACCTGTACCCTAAAACGTCCCCGTCCCCTAACCCTAACCCTAACCCTAACCCTAACCCTTACCCGAAGCCTTACACTCACCCGTCCCCTAATCCTAACCCGTAAGCTAACACTAACCCGTACCCTAACACGTACGCTCACCCTAAACGGTTGTCATACCCTAACCTGTACCCTAAACCGTCCCCGTGCCCGTCCCCTAACCCTAACCCTAACCCTAACCCTAACACTTACCCGAAGCCTTACCCTCACCCGTCCCCTAATCCTAACCCGTACGCTAACACTAGCCCGTACCCTAACACGTACGCTCACCCTAAACCGTTGTCGTACCTTAACCTGTACCCTAAACCGTCCCCGTCCCCTAACCCTAACCCTAACCCTAACCCTAACCCTAACCCTTACCCGAAGCCTTACCCTCACCCGTCCCCTAATCCTAACCCGTACGCTAACACTAACCCGTACCCTAACACGTACGCTCAACCTAAACTGTTGTTGTACCCTAACCTGTACCCTAAACCGTCCCCGTCCCCGTCCCCTAACCCTAACCCTAACCCTAACCCTTACCCGAAGCCTTACCCTCACCCGTCCCCTAATCCTAAACCGTACGCTAACACTAAACCGTACCCTAACACGTACGCTCACCCTAAACCGTTGTCGTACCCTAACCTGTACCCTAAACCGTCCCCATCCCCGTCCCCGTCCCCGTCCCCTAACCCTAAACTTAACCCCTACCCGAAGCCTTACCCTCACCCGTCCCATAATCCTAACCCGTACGCTAACACTAACCCATACCCTAACATGTACGGTCACCTTAAACCGTTGTCGTACCCTAACCTGTACCCTAAACCGTCCCTGTCCCCGTCCCCTAACCCTAACCCTAACCCTAACCCTTACCCTAACCCCTTCCCGAAGCCTTACCCTCACCCGTCCCCTAATCCTAACCCGTACGCTAACTCTAACCCGTACCCTAACACGTACGCTCACCCTAAACCGTTGTCGTAGCCTAACCTGTACCCTAAACCATCCCCGTCCCCTAACCCTAACCCTAACCCTAACCCTAACCCTTACCCGAAGCCTTACCCTCACCCGTCCCCTAATCCTAACCCGTACGCTAACACTAAACCGTACCCTAACACGTACGCTCACCCTAAATCATTGTCGTACTCTAACCTGTACCCTAAACCGTCCCCATACCCTAACCCTAACCCTAACCCTTACCCGAAGCCTTAGCCTCACCCATCCCCTTATCCTAACCCGTACGCTAACACTAATCCGTACCCTAACACGTACGCTCACCCTAAACCGTTGTCGGACCCTAACCTGTACACTAAACCGTCCCCGTCCCCTAACCCTAACCCTATCCCTAACCTTAACCCTTACCCGAAGCCTTACCCTCACCCGTCCCCTAATCCTAACCCGTACGCTAACACTAACCCGTACCCTAACACGTACGCTCACCCTAAACCGTTGTCGTACCCTAAACTGTAAACTAAACCGTCCCCGTCCCCTAACCCTAACCCTAAACCTAACCCTAACCCTTACCCGAAGCCTTACACACACCCATCCCCTAATCCTCACCCGTACGCTAACACTAAACCATACCCTAACACGTACGCTCACACTAAACCGTTGTCGTACCCTAACCTGTACCCTAAACCGTCCCCGTTCCCTAACCCTAACCCTAACCCTAAACCTAACCCTTACCCAAAGCCTTACCCTCACCCGTCCCCTAATCCTAACCAGTACGCTAACACTAACCCGTACCCTAACACGTACGCTCACCCTAAACCGTTGTCGTACCCTAACCTGTACCCTAAACCGTCCCCGTCCCCTAAACCTAACCCGAACCCTAACCCTAACCCTAACCCTTACCCAAAGCCTTACCCTCACCCGTCCCCTAACCCTAACCCGTACGCTAACGCTAACCCGTACTCTAACACGTACGCTCACCCTAAACCGTTGTCGTACACTAACCTGTACCCTAAACCGTCCCCGTCCCCTAACCCTAACCCTAACCCTAACCCTAACCCTTACCCGAAGCCTTACACACACCCGTCCCCTAATCCTAACCCGTAAGCTAACACTAACCCGTACCCTAACATGTACGCTCACCCTAAAAGGTTGTCATACCCTAACCTGTACCCTAAACCGTCCCCGTCCCCGTCCCCAACCCTAAACCTAACCCTATCCTTTACCCGAAGCCTTACCCTCACCCGTCCCCTAATCCTAACCCGTACGCTAACACTAACCCGTACCCTAACACGTACACTCACCCTAAACCGTTGTCGTACCCTAACCTGTACCCTAAACCGTCCCCGTCCCCTAACCCTAACCCTAACCCTTACCCGAAGCCTTACCCTCACCCGTCCCCTAATCCTAACCAGTACGCTAACACTAACCCATACCCTAACCTGTACCCTAAACCGTCCCTGTCCCCGTCCCCTAACCCTAACCCTAGCCCTAACCCTAACCCTAACCCTTACCCGAAGCCTTACCCTCACCCGTCCCCTAATCCTAAACCGTACGCTAACACTAACCCGTACCCTAACACGTACGCTCACCCTAAAACGTTGTCGCAGCCTAACCTGTACCCTAAACCGTCCCCGTCCCCTAACCCTAACCCTAACCCTATCCCTAACCCTTACCCGAAGCCTTACCCTCATCCGTCCCCTAATCCTAACTCGTACGCTAACACTAACCCGTACCCTAACACGTACGCTCACCCTAAATCGTTGTCGTACCCTAACCTGTACCCTAAACCGTCCCCGAACACTAACCCTAACCCTAACCTTAACCCTAACACTTACCCGAAGACTTACACTCACCCGTCCCCTAATCCTAACCCGTACGCTAACACTAACCCGTACCCTAACACGTACGCTCACCCTAAACCGTTGTCGTACCCTAACGTGTACGCTAAACCGTCCCCGTCCCCTAAACCTAACCCTAATCCTAACCCTAACCCTTACCCGAAGCCTTTCCCTCACCTGTCCCCTAATCCTAACCCGTACGCTAACACTAACCCGTAACCTAACACGTACGCTCACCCTAAACCGTTGTCGTAGCCTAACCTGTACCCTAAACCGTCCCGTCCCCTAACCATAACCCTAACCCTAACCCTTACCCGAAGTCTTACCCTCACCCGTCCCCTAATCCTAACCCGTACGCTAACACTAACCCGTACCCTAACACGTACGCTCACCCTAAATCGTTGTCGTACCCTAACCTGTACCCTAAACCGTCCCCGTACCCTAACCCTAACCCTAACCCTAACCCTAACCCTAACCCTTACCCGAAGCCTTACCCTCACCCGTCCCCTAATCCTAACCCGTACGCTAACACTAACCTGTACCCTAACACGTACGCTCACCCTAAACCTTTGTCGTACCCTAACCTGTACCCTAAACCGTCCGCGTCCCCTAACCCTAATCCTAACCCTAACCCTAACCCTTACCCGAAGCCTTACCCTCACCCGTCCCATAATTCTAACCCGTACGCTAACACTAAACCGTACCCTAACACGTACGCTCACCCTAAACCGTTGTCGTACCCTAACCTGTACCCTAAACCGTCCCCGTCCCCTATCCCTAACCCTAACCCTTACCCGAAGCCTTACCCTCACCCGTTCCCTAATCGTAACCCGTACGCTAACACTAACCCGTAACCTAACACGTACGCTCACCCTAAAGTGTTGTCGTACCCTAACTTGTACCCTAAACCGTCCCCGTCCCCTAACCCTAACCCTAACCTAACCCTTACCCGAAGCCTTACCCTCACCCGTCCCCTAATCCTAACCCGTACGCTAACACTAACCCGTACCCTAAAACGTACGCTCACCCTAAACCGTTGTCGTACACTAACCTGTACCCTAAACCGTCCCCGTTCCCTAACCCTAACCCTAACCCTAACCCTAACCCTAACGCTTACCCGAAGCCTTACCCTCACCCGTCCCCTAATCCTAACCCGTACGCTAACACTAACCCGTACCCTAACACGTACGCTCACCCTAAATCGTTGTCGTACACTAACCTGTACCCTAAACCGGCGCCGTCCCCGTCCCCGTCCCCTAACCCTAACCCTAACCCTAACCCTTACCCGAAGCCTTACCCTCACCCGTCCCCTAATCCTAACCCGTACGCAACACTAACCCATACCCTAACATGTACGCTCACCCTAACACGTTGTCGTACCCTAACCTGTACCCTAAACCGTCCCTGTCCCCGTCCCCTAACCCTAACCCTAACCCTAACCCTAACCCTTACCCGAAGCCTTACCCTCACCCGTCCCCTAATCCTATCCCGTACGCTAACACTATCCCGTACCCTAACACGTACGCTCACCCTAAACCGTTGTCGCAGCCTAACCTGTACCCTAAACCGTCCCCGTCCCCTAACCCTAACCCTAACCCTAACCCTTACCCGAAGCCTTACCCTCACCCGTCCCCTAATCCTAACTCGTACGCTAACACTAACCCGTACCCTAACACGTACGCTCACCCTAAATCGTTGTCGTACCCTAACCTGTACCCTAAACCGTACCCGAACCCTAACCCTAACCCTAACCCTAACCCTAACCCTAACACTTACCCGAAGCCTTACCCTCACCCGTCCCCTAATCCTAACCCGTACTCTAACACTAACCCGTACCTTAACACGTACGCTCACCATAAACCGTTGTCGTACCCTAACCTGTACCCTAAACCGTCCCCGTCCCCTAACCCTTACCCTAACCCTAATCCTAACCCTTACCCGAAGCCTTACCCTCACCCGTCCCCTAATCCTAACCCGTACGCTAACACTAACCCGTAACCTAACACGTACACTCACCCTAAACCGTTGTCATAGCCTAACATCTACCCTAAACCGTCCCGTCCACTAACACTAACCCTAACCCTAACCCTTACCCGAAGCCTTACCCTCACCTGTACCATAATCCTAACCCGTACGCTAACACTAACCCGTACCCTAACACGTACGCTCACCCTAAATCGTTGTCGTACACTAACCTGTACCCTAAACCGTCCCCGTACCCTAACCCTAACCCTAACCCTAAAACTTACCCGAAGCCTTACCCTCACCCGTCCCCTAATCCTAACCCGTACGCTAACACTAACCCATACCCTAACACGTACACTCACCTTAAACCGTCCCCGTCCCCTAAACCTAACCCTAACCCTAACCCTAACCCTTACCCGAAGCCTTACCCTCACCCGTCCCTTTATCCTAACCCGTACGCTAACACTAACTCGTACCCTAACACGTACGCTCACCCTAAATCGTTGTCGTACCCTAACCTGTACCCTAAACCGTCCCCGTCCCTGTCCCCGTCCCCAACCCTAACCCTTACCCGAAGCCTTACCCTCACCCGTCCCCTAATCCGAACCCGTATGCTAACACTAACCCATACCCTAACATGTACGCTCACCCTAAACCGTTGTCGTACCCTAACCTGTACCCTAAACCGTCCCTGTCCCCGTCCCCTAACCCTAACCCTAACCCTAACCCTAACCCTAACCCTTACCCGAAGCCTTACCCTCACCCGTGCCCTAATCCTAACCCGTACGCTAACACTAACCCGTACCCTAACACGTACGCTCACCCTAAACCGTTGTCGTAGCCTAACCTGTACCCTAAACCGTCACCGTCCCCTAACCCTAACCCTAACCCTAACCCTTACCCGAAGCCTTACCCTCACCCGTCCCCTAATCCTAACCCGTACGCTAACACTAACCCGTACCCTAACACGTACGCTCACCCTAAATCGTTGTCGTACACTAACCTGTACCCTAAACCGTCCCCGTCCCCTAACCCTAACCCTAACCCTAACCCTAACACTTACCCGAAGCCTTACCCTCACCCGTCCCCTAATCCGAACCCATACGCTAACACTAACCCGTACCCTAACACGTACGCTCACCCTAAACCGTTGTCGTACCCTAACCTGTACCCTAAACCGTCCCCGTCCCCTAACACTAACCCTAACCCTAACCCTAACCCTTACCCGAAGCCTTACACTCACACGTCCCCTTATCCTAACCCGTACGCTAACACTAACCCATACCCTAACACGTACGCTCACCCTAAACCGTTGTCGTACCCTAACCTGTACCCTAAGCCTTCCCCGTCACCGTCCCCTAACCCTAACCCTAACCCTAACCTTTACCCGAAGCCTTACCCTCACCCGTCCCCTAATCCTAACCCGTACGCTAACACTAACCCGTACCCTAACACGTACGCTTACCCTAAATCGTTGTCGTACCCTCACCTGTACCCTAAACCGTCCCCGTCCCCGTCCCCATCCCCGTCCACTAACCCTAACCCTAACCCTTACCTGAAGCCTTACCCTCACCCGTCCCCTAATCCTAACCCGTACGCTAACACTAACCCATACCCTAACACGTACGCTCACCCTAAACCGTTGTCGTACCCTAACCTGTACCCTAAACCATCCCCGTCCCCTAACCCTAACCCTAACTCTAACCCTAACCCTTACCCGAAGCCTTACCCTCACCCGTCCCCTAATCCTAACCCGTACGCTAACACTAACCCGTACCCTAACACGTACGCTCACCCTAAACCGTTGTCGTACCCTAACCTGTACCCTAAACCGTCCCCGTCAACTAACCCTAACCCTAACCCTAACCCTAACCCTTTCCCGAAGCCTTACCCTCACCCGTCCCCTAATCCTGACCCGTACGCTAACACTAACCCGTACCCTAACACGTACGCTCACCCTAAACCGTTGTCGTACCCTAACCTGTACCCTAAACCGTCCCCGTCCCCTAACCCTAACCCTAACCCTAACCCTAACCCTTACCCGAAGTCTTACCCTCACCCGTCCCCTAATCCTAACCCGTAAGCTAACACTAACACGTACCCTAACACGTACGCTCACCCTAAACCGTTGTCGTACCCTAACCTGTACCCTAAACCGTCCCCGTCCCCGTCCCCAACCCTAACCCTAACCCTAACCCTAACCTTTACCCGAAGCCATACCCTCACCCGTCCCCTAATCCTAACCCGTACGCTAACACTAACCCGTACCCTAACATGTATGCTCACCCTAAACCGTTGTCGTACCCTAACCTGTACCCTAAACCGTCCCCGTCCCCGTCCCCTAACCCTAACCCTAACCCTTACCCGAAGTCTTACCCTCACACGTCCCCTAATACTAACCCGTACGCTAACACTAACCCATACCCTAACATGTACGCTCACCCTAAACCGTTGTCCTACCCTAACCTGTACCCTAAACCGTCCCTGTCCCCGTCCCCTAACCCTAACCCTAACCCTAACCCTAACCCTAACCCTTACCCGAAGCCTTACCCTCACCCGTCCCCTAATCCTAACCCGTACGCTAACACTAACCCCTACCCTAACATGTACGCTCACCTTAAACCGTTGTTGTAGCCTAACCTGTACCCTAAACCGTCCCCGTCCCCTAACCCTAACCCTAACCCTAACCCTTACCCGAAGCCTTACCCTCACCCGTCTCCTAATCCTAACCCGTACGCTAACACTAACCCGTACCCTAACACGTACGCTCACCCTAAATCATTGTCGTACCCTAACCTGTACCCTAAATCGTCCCCGTACCCTAACCCTAACCCTAACCATAACCCTAACCCTAACACTTACCCGAAGCCTTACCCTCACCCGTCCCCTAATCCTAACCCGTACGCTAACACTAACCCGTACCCTAACACGTACACTCACCCTAAACCGTTGTCGTACCTTAACCTGTACCCTAAACCGTCCCCGTGCCCTAACCCTAACCCTAACCCTATCCCTAACACTTACCCGAAGCCTTACCCTCACCCGTCCCCTTATCCTAACCCATACGCTAACACTAACCCGTACCCTAACACGTACGCTCACCCTAAACCATTGTCGTACCCTAACCTGTATCCTAAACCGTCCCCGTCCCTAAACCTAACCCTAACCCTAACCCTAACCCTTACCCGAAGCCTTACCCTCACCCGTCCCCTAATCCTAACCCATACGCTAACACTAACCCGTACCCTAACACGTACGCTCACCCTAAACCATTGTCGTACCCTAACCTGTATCCTAAACCGTCCCCGTTCCCTAACCCTAACCCTAACCTAACCCTAACCCTAACCCTTACCCGAAGCCTTACACTCACCCGTCCCCTAATCCTCACCCGTACGCTAACACTAACCCGTACCCTAACACGTACGGTCACCCTAAACCGTTGTCGTACCCTAACCTGTACCCTAAACAGTCCCCGTCCCCTAACCCTAACCCTAACCCTAACCCTTACCCGAAGCCTTACCCTCACCCGTCCCCTAATCCTAACCCGTACGCTAACACTAACCCGTACCCTAACACATACGCTCACCCTAAACCGTTGTCATACCCTAACCTGTACCCTAAACCATCCCCGTGCCCGTCCCCTAACCCTAACCCTAACCCTAACCCTTACCCGAAGCCTTACCCTCACCCTTCCCCTAATCCTAACCCGTACGCTAACACTAGCCCGTACCCTGACACGTACGCTCACCCTAAACCGTTGTCGTACCCTAACCTGTACCCTAAACCGTCCCCGTCCCCGAATCCTAACCCTAACCCTAACCCAAACCCTAACCCTTACCCGAAGCCTTACCCTCACCCGTCCCCTAATCCTAACCCGTACGCTAACACTAACCCGTACCCTAACACGTACGCTCACCCTAAACTGTTGTCGTACCCTAACCTGTACCCTAAACCGTCCCCGTCCCCGTCCCCTAACCCTAACCCTAACCCTAACCCTAAACGTAACCCTTACCCGAAGCCTTACCCTCACCCGTCCCCTAATCCTAACCCGTACGCTAACACTAACCCGTACCCTAACACGTACGCTCACCCTAAACCGTTGTCGTACCCTAACCTGTACCCTAAACCGTCCCCGTTCCCTAACCCTAACCCTAACCTAACCCTAACCCTAACCCTTACCCGAAGCCTTACCCTCACCCGTCCCCTAATCCTAACCCGTACGCTAACACTAACCCGTACCCTAACACGTACGCTCACCCTAAACCGTTGTCGTACCCTAACCTGTACCCTAAACCGTCCCCGTCCCCTAACCCTAATCCTAACCCTAACCCTAACCCTTACCCGAAGCCTTACCCTCACCCGTCCCCTAATCCTAACCCGTACGCTAACACTAACCCGTACCCTAACACGTACGCTCACCCTAAACCGTTGTCGTACCCTAACCTGTACCCTAAACCGTCCCCGTCCCCTAACCCTAACCCTAACCCTAACCCTTACCCGAAGCCTTACCCTCACCCGTCCCCTAATCCTAACCCGTACGCTAACACTAACCCGTACCCTAACACGTACGCTCACCCTAAACCGTTGTCGTACCCTAACCTGTACCCTAAACCGTCCCCGTCCCCTAACCCTAACCCAAACCCTAACCCTAACCTTTACCCGAAGCCTTACCCTCACCCGTCCCCTAATCCTAACCCGTACGCTAACACTAACCCGTACCCTAACACGTACGCTCACCCTAAACCGTTGTCGTACCCTAACCTGTACCCTAAACCGTCCCCGTCCCCGTCCACGTACCCTAACCCTAACCCTAACCCTTACCCGAAGCCTTACCCTCACCCGTCCTCTAATCCTAACCCGTACGCTAACACTAACCCGTACCCTAACATGTACGCTCACTCTAAACCGTTGTCGTACCCTAACCTGTACCCTAAACCGTCCCTGTCCCCATCCCCTAACCCTAACCCTAACCCTAACCTTAACCCTTACCCGAAGCCTTACCCTCACCCGTCCCCTAATCCTAACCCGTACGCTAACACTAACCCGTACCCTAACACGTACGCTCACCCTAAATCATTGTCGTACCCTAACCTGTACCCTAAACCGTCCCCGTCCCCGTAACCTTAACCCTAACCCAAACCCTAACCCTAACCTTTACCCGAAGCCTTACCCTCACCCGTCCCCTAATCCTAACCCGTACGCTAACACTAACCCGTACCCTAACACGTACGCTCACCCTAAACCTTTGTCGTACCCTAACCTGTACCCTAAACCGTCCCCGTCCCCTTCCACTTCCCCTAACCCTAAACCTAACCCTTACCCGAAGCCTTACCCTCACCCGTCCTCTAATCCTAACCCGTACGCTAACACTAACCCATAACCTAACATGTACGGTCACTCTAAACCGTTGTCGTACCCTAACCTGTACCCTAAACCGTCCCTGTCCCCGTCCCCTAACCCTAACCTTAACCCTTACCCGAAGCCTTACCCTCACCCGTCCCCTAATCCTAACCCGTACGCTAACACTAAACCGTACCCTAACACGTACGCTCAACCTAAACCATTGTCGTACACTAACCTGTACCCTAAACCGTCCCCGTCCCCGTCCCCGTCCCCTAAACCTAACCCTAACCCTAACCCTAACCCTTACCCGAAGCCTTACCCTCACCCGTCCCCTAATCCTAACCCGTACGCTAACACTAACCCGTACCCTAACACGTACGCTCACCCTAAACCGTTGTCGTACACTAACCTGTACCCTAAACCGTCCCCGTCCCCTTCCCCGTCCCCTAAACCTAACCCTAACCCTTACCCGAAGCCTTACCCTCACCCGTCCCCTAATTCTAACCCTTACGCTAACACTAACCCGTAACCTAACACGTACGCTCATCCTAAACCATTGTCGTACCCTAACCTGTACCCTAAACCATCCCCGTCCCCTAACCCTAACGCTAACCCTAACCCTAACCCTAACCCTTACCCTCACCCGTCCCCTAATCCTAACCTGTACGCTAACACTAACCCGTACCCTAACACGTAAGCTCACCCTAAACCGTTGTTGTACCCTAACATGTACCCTAAACCGTCCCCGTCCCCGTCCCCATCCCCTAACCCTAACCCTAACCCTTACCCGAAGCCTTACCCTCACCCGTCCCCTAATCCTAACCCGTACCCCAACACTAAACCGTACCCTAACACGTACGCTCACCCTAAACCGTTGTCGTACCCTAATCTGTACCCTAAACCGTCCCCGTCCCCGTCCCCGTCCCCTAACCCTAACCCTAATCTTTACCCGAAGCCTTACCCTCACCCGTCCCCTAATCCTAACCCGTACGCTAACACTAACCCGTACCCTAACACGTACGCTCACCCTAAAACGTTGTCGTACCCTAACCTGCACCCTAAACCGTCCCCGTCCCCTAACCCTAACCCTAACCCTTACCCGAAGCCTTTCACTCACCCGTCCCATAATCCTCACGCGTACGCTAACACTAACCCGTACCCTAACATGTACGCTCACCCTAAACCGTTGTCGTACCATAACCTGTACCCTAAACCGTCCCCGTCCACTAACCCTAACCCTAAACCTAACCCTAACCCTAACCCTTACCCTCACCCGTCCCCTAATCCTAACCCGTAAGCTAACACTAACCCGTACCCTAACACGTACGCTCACCCTAAACCGTTTTCGTACCCTAACCTGTACCCTAAACCGTCCCCGTCCCCTAACCCTAACCCTAACTCTTTCCCGAAGCCTTAACCTCACCCGTCACCTAATCCTAACCCGTACGCTAACACTAACCCGTACCGTAACACGTACGCTCACCCTAAACCGTTGTCGTACCCTAAACTGTACCCTAAACCGTCCCCGTCCCCTAACCTTAACCCTAACCATAACCCTAACCCTAACCCTTACCCGAAGCCTTACCCTCACCCGTCCCCTTATCCTAACCCGTACACTAACACTAACCCGTACCCTAACACGTACGCTCACCCTAAACCGTTGACGTACCATAACCTGTACCCTAAACGGTCCCCGTCCCCTAAACCTAACCCTAACCCTAACCCTTACCCGAAGCCTTACACTCACCCGTCCCCTAATCCTAACCCGTACGCAAACACTAACCCGTACCCTAACACGTACGCTCACCCTAAACCGTTGTCGTACCCTAATCTGTACCCTAAACCGTCCCCGTCCCCTAACCCTAACCCTAACACTAACACTAACCCTAATCCTTACCCGAAGCCTTACACTCACCCGTCCCCTAATCCTAACCCGTACGCTAACACTAACCCGTACCCTAACACGTACGCTCACCCTAAACCGTTGTCGTACACTAACCTGTACTATAAACGGTCCCCGTGCCGTCCCCTAACCCTAAGCCTAACCCTAACCCTAACCCTTACCCGAAGCCTTACACTCACCCGTCCCCTAATCCTAACCCGTACGCAAACACTAACCCGTACCCTAACACGTACGCTCACCCTAAACCGTTGTCGTACACTAATCTGTACCCTAAACCGTCCCCGTCCCCTATCCCTAACCCTAACCCTAACCCTAACCCTTACCTGAAGCCTTACCCTCACCCGTCCCCAATCCTAACACGTACGCTAACACTAACCCGTACCCTAACACGTACGTTCTCCCTAAACAGTTGTCGTACCCTAACCTGTACCCTAAACCGTCCATGTCCCCTAACCCTAACTCTAACACTAACCCTAACCCTAACCCTTACCTGAACCCTTACCGTAACCCGTCCCCTAATCCTAACCCGTACCCTAACACTAACCTGTACCCTAACACATACGCTCACCCTAAACCGTTGTCGTACCCTAACCTGTACCCTAAACCGTCCCCGTCCCCTTAACCTAACCCTAACCCTAACCCTTACCCGAAGCCTTACCCTAACCCGTCCCCCAATCCTAACCCGTACGCTAACACTAACACGTACCCTAACACGTACGCTCACCCTAAACCATTGTCGTACGCTAAACTGTACCCTAAACCTTCCCCGTACCCGTCCCCTGACCCTAACCCTAACCGTAACCCTAACCCTAACCCTTACCCAAAGCCTTACCCTAACCCTTCCCCTAATCCTAAACTGCACGCTAACACGAACCCTTACCCTAACACGTACGTTCACCCTAAACCGTTGTCGTACCTAACATGTACCCTAAACAGTCCCCGTCCCCGTGCCGATCCCCTAACCCTAACCCTAACCCTAACCCTTACTCGAAGCCTTACCCTAACCTGTCCCCTAATCCTAACCCGTACGCTAACATTAACCTGTACTCTAACACGTACACTCACACTAAACCGTTGTCATACACTTACCTGTACACTCAAACGTCCCCTAACCCTAACCCTAACCCTAACCCTTACCCGAAGCCTTACCTTAACCCGTCCCCTAATCCTAACCCGTACACTAACACTAACCTGTACCCTAACACGTACGCTCACCCTAAACCGTTCTTGTACACTTACCTGTAACCTAAACCGTCCCCGTCCCCTTCCCCGTCCCCTAACCCTAACCCTAACCCTAAACCTTACCCGAAGCCTTACCCTAACCTATCCACTAATCCTAACCCGTACGCTAACAGTAACCCATACCCTAACACGTACGCTCTCCCTAAACCGTTGTCGTACCCTAACCTGTACCCTAAACCGTCGCCGTCAACTAACCCTAACCCTAACCCTAACCCTAATCCTAACCCTAACCCTTAGCCGAAGCCTTACCCTAATCCGTCCCCTAATCCTAAACCGTACGCTAACACTAACCTGTACCCTAACACATACGCTCACCCTAAAACGTTGTCGTACACTAATCTGTACCCTAAACCGTCCCCGTCCCCTAACTCTAACCTAAACCCTAACCCTTACCCGAAGCCTTACACTAACCCGTCCCTTAATCCTAACCCGTACGCTAACACTAACACGTACCCTAACACGTACGCTCACCCTAAACCGTTGTCGTACCCTAACCTGTACCCTAAACCATCCCCGTCCCCATCCACGTCCCCTAACCCTAACCCTAACCCTAACCGTTACCCGAAGCCTTACACTAATACATCCTATAATCCTAACACGTATGCTACCACTAACCCGTACCCTAACACGTATGCTCACCCTAAACAGTTGTCGTACCCTAACCAGTACCCTAAACTGTCCCCGTCCCCGTGCCCGTCCCCTAACCCTAACCCTAAACCTAACCCTTACCTGAAGCCTTACACTAACCCGTACCTTAATCCTAACCCTTACGCAAACACTAACACCTACCCTAACACGTACGCTCACCCTAAGCACTTGTCATAGCCTAACCTGCACCCCAAACCGTCCCCGTCCTCTAACCCTAACCCTAACACTAACCTTAACCCTAAACTTTACCCGAAGCCTTACCCTAACCCTTCCCCTAATCCTAAACCGTATGCTAACACTAACCTGTACCCTAACATGTACGCTCACCCTAAACCATTGTCGTACACTAACCTGTACCCTAAACCGTTCCCATCCCCTAACCCTATCCCTAACCCTAAACCTAACCCTTACCCGAAGCCTTACCCTAACCGGTCTTCTAATCCTAACCCGTACGCTAACACCAACAGGTACCATAACACGTACGCTCTAGCTAAACCGTTGTCGTACCCTAACCTGTACCCTAAACCATCCCCGTACCCTAACCCTAACTCTACCACTAACCCTAACCTTAACATTTACCCGAAGCCTTATCCTAACCCGTCCCCTTATCCTAAAACGTACGCTAAAACTAACCTGTACCCTAACACGTATGCTCACGCTAAACCGTTGTCGTACCCTAACCTTTACCCTAAACCATCCACGTCCCCTAACACTAACCCTAACCCTAACCCTTACCCGAAGAATTACCCTAACACGTCCCCTAAACCTAACCCGTACGCTAACACTAACACATACTCTAACATGTAGGCTCACCGTAAACAGTTGTCGTAACCTAAGCTGTACCCTAAAACGTCCCCGTTACCTAACCCTAATCCTAACACCAACCCTAACCCTAACCCTTACCCGAAGCCTTACCCTAGCCCGTCCCCTAATCCTAACCCGTACGATAACACTAACCAGTATGCTAACACGTACGCTCTCCCTAAAACGTTGTCGTATGCTAACCTGTACTCTAAACGGTCCCAGTCCCCTGTTAAAGAAATCTGCACTACAATGAAGTCTCACTGCCCCCTGGTCAAAAGGGCCATCTGAAAAAAGTGTAAAATCCAGAAAGGCAGCACAGGCCATGGAGAACAGGGAGCCTTGTTATGCTGATGGGTGGGATGTAAATTGCCAACAGCCACTCTGGAGAAGTGTATTGTGTTTCCTGAAACACCTAAAAAACAAAGCAACGGAGCCTACGGCACTTCCACATATGGTCCTATAGCTTGGGGAAATTAAAATCAAAAACACACAGCCACCCCAATGTTTCAGACGGCTCTGTTTACAAGAAACTCGTCTAAGGTACAAGTTAAATGTCCCAGAAAGCGAAAAATGGATAAAGAAGATGTGGTACGTACGTACAATGGAATATCACTCACCAATGAAATCTATGTCATCTGGCCCGTCGTGGCATAATGAGTGGATTCAGGTACTATGATTCTAAGTGAAATAAGTCACACAGAAAATGAAACAGTATAAGATATCACTAATACACCGAATGTAATCTTGGCTACACATGAACTGAATTACAAAACAGAACAGGGTCTCAAATTTAGAAAACCAACTTATGTTTGCGTAAGTGGAAAGGTGAGTTGGGGTGCTGCATAAACCAGGAGAATTAGCACAGTACCATTCCATAGTCAAATACGTTGTCAAGCCTACCCCTTGCTCAACGAATGGGCTAAACACCCTTATTCAATGCCTAGGATACACCTGACTAGTAAGAATCTTCAAACCCATGGTTTATATGTCTCCATAGATCAAGCGTGTGTACAGCTGCATGAAGGCAGCGTCCGTAATCCCTTATCAAAATTCATGACAGTGAATAGGGCAATTCTTAAATAATTCATTCAGGGCTTGTGATGCAACCTGGATTTACCTCATCTACACCCAGAGCTGAGTGAGACATAGGTTGGACACTTCGGGCTGATAGCATTGGTGAGGTTCGATGAGCAAATGCAGACCATTTGAAGTCATACTGCATGGTACCCATTCCATGGGTCCCAACTCTCCAGGTTTAAGCGATTCTTCCTTCAGCTAACATGCATGGGAACCCCAGTATGGTGCACCGTGTGACCGGGAAACTTTTTCAAATGCATCTCAGTTTTCCTTTTACTCGGCTTCACAATTCCAGCCCTTTACTAACACTCTCCCTTGGGAGTCAGTGCCTTTAACCTGCTGTTTGGCACAGTTTGCAATTTCTGCGCAAGTGAACAGGATAGGGAGAACCAATGAGAGACTAGCTGTAGGTGTCTGCACGGGCAAATTTAACGCTCATTTCCAACCAGGAGGGAATTAACCAACGCTCAGCATGCCGTGCCGGACCGTTAGGGCCTGAAGCAATCCTGCGGGTTTGCGGCCAGCTCAGGAATCGATTTGAAGAAAGGAGCTCAGGGGCACTGTAATTCACAAACCTGCAGAGTTATAAATGACAGCTATCGTCCATTATTGAAGGAAGGCTGCGAAGGGACTTGAAAACGGGGCAGAATTGCAGGAGTTTCAGGGGGTAGACTGGAATTGCATTTAAAGCATAGGAAAAGAGGCAGAACGTCGACAATGATGCACTTGGCCAAAAAGGGCGTATGCGTTTTTTCCTGAATATATTGAGGAAACGCATACGCCCTTTTTGGCCAACCAAGCAAGCATGTTAAAGAAATCTGCGCTACAATGAAGTCTCACTGCCCCCCGGTCAAAAGGGCCATCTGAAAATAGTGTAAAATCCAGAAATGCAGCACAGGCCATGGAACACAGGGAGCCTTGTTATGCTGATGGGTGGGATGTAAATTGCCAACAGCCACTCTGGGAAGTGTATGGTGTTTCCTGAACACCGCCGCCTCGGCACTTCCACTTTGGTCCTTAGCGTAGTTCCACCAGTGTTTCAGCGGCTCTGTTAACAAGCCTCGTCTTCGGTACAAGTTTTCCCTTGAGATGTGGTACGTACGTACAATGGAATATCACTCACCAATGAATCTATGTCATCTAGCCCGTCGTGGCATATGAGTGGATTCAGGTACGATGATTCTAATACGTCACACGAATGACATCTAGTATCACTATACACTATGTAATCTTGGCTACACATGAACTGATTACAACGCAGGGTCTCAATTTAGAAACCAACTTATGTTTGCTTAAGGGGAAGGTGAGTTGGGGTGCTCCATAAAACCAGGTGAATTAGCACAGATACCATTCCATACGTCAATTGTATAGTCAAGCCTACCCCTTGCTCAACGATGGGCTAACACCCTTTTCAACGCCTAGGATCCTCTTCTTCAACTTTTATATGTCTCCTATCAGCGTGTGTACAGCTGCATGAGGCAGCTCGTAATCCTTTATCAAAATTCATCCAGTTGCAATTCTTATATTCATTCAGGGCTTGTGATGCAACCTGGATTTACCTCATCTAAACCCGGCTGAGTTAGCATAGGTTGGACACTTCGGGCTATAGCATTGGTGAGGTTCGATGAGCAATGCAGACCATTTGAAGTCATACTCATGGTACCCATTCCTGGTCACTCTGGTTTAAGCGATTCTTCCTTCAGCTAAAGCATGCATGGGAACCCACAGTTGGTGCACCGTGTGACCGGGAAACCTTTTCAAATGCATCTCAGGGTTTGTCCCATTTTACTCGGGTCTTCAGCCATTTATTAACACTCTCCCTTGTCAGTCCTTTAACCTCTGTTGGCACAGTTTGCAATTTCTGTGCAAGTGACGTGGTTTGGTGTAGGTGTCTGCAGGAATTTCCTTTTCCACGGGGGTTAGCTGCTGCCGTGCGGCCTGGCATCCTGCGGGTTGCGGCTGGCTCATGCTTTGGGCTCGGGGCACTGTAATTCACAAGCCTGCGGTTATATACAGCTTCGTCTTTGGGCTGCGGCTTGGGGCTTCGTTTCGGTGCTGGAATTCCATTAGCTGGAGGCGCGTCGCTTGCACTTGGCCGTCTTCGTTTTCCTGTTTCCTCTGGCATGTTAAAGTATCTGCACTACAATGAGTATCACTGCCCCCCGGTCAAAAGGGCCATCTGAAAAAAGTGTAAATCCAGAAATGCAGCACAGGCCATGGGAACAGGGAGCCTTGTTATGCTGATGGGTGGGATGTAAATTGCCAAGAGCCACTCTGGGTGTTGGTTTTCCTGCAAAGTTTCAGACGGCTCTGTTTACAAGAACCTCGTCTACGGTACAAGTTAAATATCCCAGAAAGCGAAAAATGGATAAAGAAGTTGTGGTACGTACGTACAATGGAATATCAGTCACCAATGAAATCTATGTCATCTGGCCCGTCGAGGCATAATGAGTGGATTCAGGTACGATGATTCTAAGTGAAATAAGTCACACAGAAAATGAAACATCATAAGATATCACTAATACACCGAATGTAATCTTGGCTACACATGAACTGAAATACAAAACAGAACAGGGTCTCAAATTTAGAAAACCAACTTATGTTTGCTTAAGGGGAAAGGTGAGTTGGGGTGCTGCATAAAACCAGAGACAGAAATTAGCACAGATACCATTCCATAAGTCAAATACGTAATAGTCAAGACCTACCCCTTGCTCAACGAAATGGGCTAAACACCCTATATTCAACGCCTAGGAATACACCTGACTAGTAAGAATCTTCAAACCCATGGATTTATATGTCTCCATAAGAGAATCAAGCGTGTGTACAGCTGCATGAAGGCAGCAGAGAAAATCCGATAAATCCTATTATCAAAATGAATTACAAAAACAAAAAAGAATGACAGTGAAATAGAGAGCAATTCTTAAATAATTCATTCAGGGCTTGTGATGCAACCTGGATTTACCTCATCTAAACCCAGAGCTGAGTGAGACATAAGGTTGGACACTTCGGGCTGATAGCATTGGTGAGGTTCGATGAGCAAATGCATACCATTTGAAGGCATACTACATGGTAACCATTCCATGGGTCCCAACTCTCCAGGTTTAAGCGATTCTTCCTTCAGCTAAAGCATGTATGGGAAACCCACAGTATGGTGCACCGTGTGACCGGGAAACATTTTCAAATGCATCTCAGTTTTTGTCCCCTTTTACTCGGGTTCACAATTCCAGACACTTTACTAACACTCTCCCCACTTGGAGAGTCAGTGCCTTTAACCTGCTGTTTGGCACAGTTTGCAATTTCTGCGCAAGATGAACAGGAACAGTGAGAACCAATGAGAGACTAGCTGTAGGTGTCTGCACGGGCAAATTTAACGCTCACTTCCCAACAGGAAGAGGAATTAACCAAACGCTCAGCATGCCGTGCCGGAACCAGATTAGGGCTTGAAGCAATCCTTCGGGTTCGCGGCCAGCTCAAAAGAAAGCGATTTGAAGAAAGGAGCTCAGGGGCACTGTAATTCACAAACCTGCAGAGTTATAAATGACAGCTATCGTCCAAAAATATATTGAAGGAAGGCTGCGAAGAGGACTTGAAAGCGGGGCAGAATTGCAGGAAAACGATTTCAGGTGGTGGACTGGAATTGCATTTAAAGCATAGGAAAAGAGGCAGAACGTCGACAATGATGCACTTGGCCAAAAAGGGCGTATGCGTTTTTTCCTGAATATATTCAGGAAAAAACGCATACGCCCTTTTTGGCCAACCAAGCAAGCATGTTAAAGAAATCTGCACTACAATGAAGTCTCACTGCCCCCAGGTCAAAAGGGCCATCTGAAAAAAGTGTAAAATCCAGAAATGCAGCACAGGCCATGGAGAACAGGGAGCCTTGTTATGCTGATGGGTGGGATGTAAATTGCCAACAGCCACTCTGGAGAAGTGTATGGTGTTTCCTGAAACACCTAAAAAACAAAGCAATGCAGCCTCCGGCACTTCCACATATGGTCCTATAGCTTGGGGAAATTAAAATCAAAAACACACAGCCACCCCAAAGTTTCAGACGGCTCTGTTTACAAGAACCTCGTCTAAGGTACAAGTTAAATGTCCCAGAAAGCGAAAAATGGATAAAGAAGATGTGGTACGTACGTACAATGGAATATCACTCACCAATGAAATCTATGTCATCTGGCCCGTCGTGGCATAATGAGTGGATTCAGGTACTATGATTCTAAGTGAAATAAGTCACACAGAAAATGAAACAGTATAAGATATCACTAATACACCGAATGTAATCTTGGCTACACATGAACTGAATTACAAAACAGAACAGGGTCTCAAATTTAGAAAACCAACTTATGTTTGCGTAAGGGGAAAGGTGAGTTGGGGTGCTGCATAAAACCAGAGTTAGAAATTAGCACAGATACCATTCCATAAGTCAAATACGTAATAGTCAAGACCTACCCCTTGCTCAACGAAATGGGCTAAACACCCTATATTCAATGCCTAGGAATACACCTGACTAGTAAGAATCTTCAAACCCATGGATTTATATGTCTCCATAAGAGAATCAAGCGTGTGTACAGCTGCATGAAGGCAGCAGAGAAAATCCGATAAATCCTATTATCAAAATGAATTACAAAAACAAAACCCAAGGACAGTGAAATAGAGAGCAATTCTTAAATAATTCATTCAGGGCTTGTGATGCAACCTGGATTTACCTCATCTAAACCCAGAGCTGAGTTAGACATAAGGTTGGACACTTCGGGCTGATAGCATTGGTGAGGTTCGATGAGCAAATGCAGACCATTTGAAGTCATACTACATGGTACCCATTCCATGGGTCCCAACTCTCCAGGTTTAAGCGATTCTTCCTTCAGCTAAAGCATGCATGGGAAACCCACAGTATGGTGCACCGTGTGACCGGGAAACCTTTTCAAATGCATCTCAGGGTTTGTCCCATTTTACTCGGGTTCACAATTCCAGACCATTTATTAACACTCTCCCCACTTAGAGAGTCAGTGCCTTTAACCTCCTGTTTGGCACAGTTTGCAATTTCTGTGCAAGATGAACAGGAATAGGGAGAACCAATGAGAGATTGGTGTAGGTGTCTGCAGGGGCAAATTTAACGCTCATTTCCCACCAGGAAGAGGAATTAACCAAAGGCTCAGCATGCCGTTCCGGAACCAGATTAGGGCCTGAAGCAATCCTCCGGGTTTGCGGCTGGCTCATAAGAAAGCGATTTGAAGAAAGGAGCTCAGGGGCACTGTAATTCACAAGCCTGCAGAGTTATAAATAACAGCTATCGTCCAAAAATATATTGAAGGAAGGCTGCGAAGAGGACTTGAAAGCGGGGCAGAATTGCAGGAAAACGATTTCAGGGGATAGACTGGAATTCCATTTAAAGCATAGGAAAAGAGGCAGAACGTCGACAATGATGCACTTGGCCAAAAAGTGCATATGCGTTTTTTCCTGAATATATTCAGGAAAAAACGCATACTCCCTTTTTGGCCAACCAAGCAAGCATGTAAAAGATATCTGCACTACAATGAAGTATCACTGCCCCCCGGTCAAAAGGGCCATCTGAAAAAAGTGTAAATCCAGAAATGCAGCACAGGCCATGCAGAGTAGGGAGCCTTGTTATGCTGATGGGTGGGATGTAAATTGCCAACAGCCACTCTGGAGAAATGTATGGTGTTTCCTGAAACACCTAAAAAACAAAGCAACGGAGCCTATAGCACTTCCACTTATGGTCCTATGGCTTAGGGAAATTAAAATCAAAAACACACAGCCACCCCAAAGTTTCAGACGGCTCTGTTTACAAGAACCTCGTCTACGGTACAAGTTAAATATCCCAGAAAGCGAAAAATGGATAAAGAAGTTGTGGTACGTACGTACAATGGAATATCACTCACCAATGAAATCTATGTCATCTGGCCCGTCGTGGCATAATGAGTGGATTCAGGTACGATGATTCTAAGTGAAATACGTCACACAGAAAATGAAACATCATAAGATATCACTAATACACCGAATGTAATCTTGGCTACACATGAACTGAATTACAAAACAGAACAGGGTCTCAAATTTAGAAAACCAACTTATGTTTGCATAAGGGGAAAGGTGAGTTGGGGTGCTGCATAAAACCAGAGTTAGAAATTAGCACAGATACCATTCCATAAGTCAAATACATAATAGTCAAGACCTACCCCTTGCTCAACGAAATGGGCTAAACACACTATATTCAACGACTAGGAATACAGCTGACTAGTAAGGATCTTCAAACCCATGGATTTATATGTCTCCATAAGTGAATCAAGCGTGTGTACAGCTGCATGAAGGCCGCAGAGAAAATCCAATATATCCTATTATCAAAATGAATTACAAAAACAAAACACAATGATAGTGAAATAGAGAGCAATTCTTAAATAATTCATTCAGGGCTTGTGATGCAACCTGGATTTACCTCATCTACACCCAGAGCTGAGTGAGATATAAGGTTGGACACTTCGTGCTGATACCATTGTTGAGGTTCGATGAGAAAATGCAAACCTTTTGAAGTCATAATACATGGTACCCATTCAATGGGTCCCAACTCTCCAGGTTGAAGCGATTCTTCCTTCAGCTAAAGCATGCATGGGAAACCCACAGTATGGTGCACCGTGTAACCGGCAAACCTTTTCAAATGCATCTCAGATTTTGTCCCCTTTTACTCGGGTTCACAATTCCAGACCCTTTACTAACACTCTCCCCACTTGGAGAGTCAGTGCCTTTAACCTCCTGTTTCGCACAGTTTGCAATTTCTGCGCAAGATGAACAGGAATAGGGAGAACCAATGAGAGACTAGCTGTAGGTGTCTGCAGGGGCAAATTTAACGCTCATTTCCAACCAGGAAGAGTAATTAACCAAACGCTCAGCATGCCGTGCCGGAACCAGATTAGGGCCTGAAGCAATCCTGCGGGTTTGCGGCCAGCTCAGAAGAAAGCGATTTGAAGAAAGGAGCTCAGGGGCACTGTAATTCACAAACATGCAGAGTTATAAATGACACCTATCGTCCAAAAATATATTGAAGGAAGGCTGCGAAGAGGACTTGAAAGCGGGGCAGAATTGCAGGAAAACGATTTCAGGGGGTAGACTGGAATTGCATTTAAAGCATAGGAAAAGAGGCAGAACGTCGACAATGATGCACTTGGCTAAAAAGGGCGTATGCGTTTTTTCCTGAATATATTCAGGAAAAAACGCATACGCTCTTTTTGGCCAACCAAGCAAGCATGTTAAAGAAATCGGCACTAAAATGAAGTCTCACTGCCCCCCGGTCAAAAGGGCCATCTGAAAAAAGTGTAAAATCCAGAAAGGCAGCACAGGCCATGCAGAGTAGGGAGCCATGTTATGCTGATGGGTGGGATGTAAATTGCCAACAGCCACTCTGGACAAATGTATGGTGTTTCCTGAAACACCTAAAAAACAAAGCAACGGAGCCTACAGCACTTCCACTTATGGTCCTATGGCTTAGGGAAATTAAAATCAAAAACACACAGCCACCCCAAAGTTTCAGACGGCTCTGTTTACAAGAACCTCGTCTACGGTACAAGTTAAATATCCCAGGAAGCAAAAAATGGATAAAGAACTTGTGGTACGTACGTACAATGGAATATCACTCACCAATGAAATCTATGTCATCAGGCCCGTCGTGGCACAATGAGAGGATTCAGGTACGATGATTCTAAGAGAAATAAGTCACACAGAAAATGAAACATCATAAGATATCACTTATACACGGAATGTAATCTTGGCTACACATGAACTGAATTACAAAACAGAACAGGGTCTCAAATTTAGAAAACCATCTTATGTTTGCTTAAGGGGAAAGGTGAGTTGGGGTGCTGCATAAAACCAGAGATAGAAATTAGCACAGATACCATTCCATAAGTCAAATATGTAATAGTCAAGACCTACGCCTTGCTCAACGAAATGGGCTAAACACATTATATTCAACGCCTAGGAATACACCTGACTAGTAAGAATTTTCAAACCCATGGATTTATATGTCTCAATAAGAGAATGAAGCGTGTGTACAGCTGCATGAAAGCAGCAGAGAAAATCCGATAAATCCCATTATCAAAATGAATTACAAAACGAAACACAATGACAGTGAAATAGAGAGCAATTCTTAAATAATTCATTAAGGGCTTGTGATGCAACCTGGATTTACCTCATCTACACCCAGAACTGAGTGAGACATAAAGTTGGACACTTCGGGCTGATAGCATTGGTGAGGTTTGATGAGCAAATGCAGACCATTTGAAGTCATACTGCACGGTACCCATTCCATGGGTCCGAACTCTCCAGGTTTAAGCGATTCTTCCTTCAGCTAAAACATGCATGGGAAACCCACAGTATGGTGCACCGTGTGACCGGGAAACGTTTTCAAATGCATCTCAGTTTTTGTCCCCTTTTACTCGGGTTCACAATTCCAGACCCTTTACTAACACTCTTCCCACTTGGAGAGTCAGTGCCTTTAAGCTGCTGTTTGGCACAGTTTGCAATTTCTGCGCAAGATGAACAGGAATAAGGAGAACCAATGAGAGACTAGCTGTAGGTGTCTGCACGGGCAAATTTAACGCTCATTTCCCACCAGGAAGAGGAATTAACCAAACGCTCACCATGCTGTGCCAGAAACAGATTAGGGCCTGAGGCAGTCCTGCGGGTTTACGGCCAGCTCACAAGAAAGCGATTTGAAGAAAGGAGCTCAGGGGCACTGTAATTCACAAACCTGCAGAGTTATAAATGACAGCTATCGTCCAATAATATATTGAAGGAAGGCTGCAAAGAGGACTTGAAAGCGGGGCAGAATTGCAGGAAAAGGATTTCAGGGGGTAGATTGGAATTGCTTTTAAAACATAGGAAAAGAGGCAGAACGTTGACAATGATGCACTTGGCCAAAAAGGGCGTATGCGTTTTTCCGTGAATATATTCAGGAAAAAACGCATACGCCCTTTTTGGCCAACCAAGCAAGCATGTTAAAGAAATCTGCACTACAATGAAGTCTCACTGCCCCCCGGTCAAAAGGGCAATCTGAAAAAAGTGTAAAATCCAAAAATGCAGCACAGGCCATGGAGAACAGGGAGCCATGTTATGCTGATGGGTGGGATGTAAATTGCCAACAGCCACTCTGGAGAAGTGTATGGTGTTTCCTGAAACACCAAAAAAACAAAGCAGCGGAGCCTACGGCACTTCTACTTATGGTCCTATAGCTTAGGGAAATTAAAATCAAAAACACACAGCCACCCCAAAGTTTCAGACGGCTCTGTTTACAAGAACCTCGTCTACGGTACAAGTTAAATATCCCAGAGAGCGAAAAATGGATAAAGAAATTGTGATACGTACGTACAATGGAATATCACTCAGCAATGAAATCTTTGACATCAGGCCCGTCATGGCATAATGAGTGGATTCAGGTACGATGATTCTAAGTGAAATAAGTCACACAGAAAATGAAACATCATAAGATATCACTAATACACGGAATGTAAGCTTGGCTACACATGAACTGTATTACAAAACAGAACAGGGTCTCAAATTTAGAAAACCAACTTATGTTTGCTGAAGGGGAAAGGTGAGTTGGGGTGCTGCATAAAACCCGAGATAGAAATTAGCACAGATACCATTCCATAAGTCAAATATGTAATAGTCAAGACCTACCCCTTGCTCCACGAAATGGGCTAAACACCCTATTTTCAACGCCTAGGAATACACCTGACTAGTAAGAATCTTCAAACCCATGGATTTATATGTCTCCATAAGAGAATCAAGCCTGTGTACAGCTGCATGAATGCAGCAGACAAAATCCGATAAATCCCATTATCAAAATGAATTACAAAAACGAAACACAATGACAGTGAAATAGAGAGCAATTCTTAAATAATTCATTCAGGGCTTGTGATGTAACCTTAATTTACCTCATCTACACCCAGAGCTGAGTGAGACATAAGCTTGGACACTTCGGGCTGATAGCATTGGTGAGGTTTGATGACAAAATGCAGACCCTTTGAAGTCATACTGCATGGTACCCATTCCATGGATCCCAACTCTCCAGGTTTAAGCGATTCTTCCTTCAGCTAAAACATGCATGGGAATCCCACTGTAGGGTGTACCGTGTGACCGGGAAACGTTTTCAAATGCATCTCAGTTTTCGTCCCCTTTTACTCGGGTTCACAATTCCAGACCCTTTATTAAACTCTCCCCACTTGGAGAGTCAGTGCCTTTAACCTGCTGTTTGGCACAGTTTGCAATTTCTGCGCAAGACTAGGGAGAAACAATGAGAGACTAGCTGTAGGTGTCTGCACGGGCAAAATTAATGCTCATTTCCCACCAGGAAGAGGAATTAACCAAACGTTCAGCATGCCGTGCCACAACCAGATTAGGGCCTGAAGCAATCCTGCGGGTTTGCGGACAGCTCACAAGAAAGCGATTTGAAGAAAGGAGCTCAGGGGCACTGTATTTCACAAACCTGCAGAGTTATAAATGACAGCTATCGTCCAATAATATATTGAAGGAAGGCTGCGAAGAGGACTTGAAAGCGGGGCAGAATTGCAGAAAAACGATTTCAGGGGGTAGACTGGAATTGCATTTAAAGCATAGGAAAAGAGGCAGAACGTCGACAATGATGCACTTGGCTAAAATGGGCGTATGCGTTTTTTTCCTGAATATATTCAGGAAAAAACGCATATGCGCTTTTTGGACAACCAAGCAAGCATGTTAAAGAAATCTGCACTACAATGAAGTCTCACTGCCCCCCGGTCAAAAGGGCCATCTGAAAAAAGTGTAAAATCCAGAAAGGCAGCACAGGCCATGGAGAACAGGGAGCATGGTTATGCTGATGGGTGGGATGAAAATTGCCAACAGCCACTCTGGAGAAGTGTATGGTGTTTCCTGAAACACCTAAAAAACAAAGCAACGGAGCCTACGGCACATCCACTTATGGTCCTATAGATTAGGGAAATTAAAATCAAAAACACACAGCCACCCCAAAGTTTCAGACGGCTCTCTTCACAAGAACCTCGTCTACGGTACAAGTTAAATATCCCAGAAAGCGAAAAATGGATAAAGAATTTGTGGTACGTACGTACAATGGAATATCACTCAACAATGAAATCTATGTCATCAGGCCCGTCGTGGCATAATGAGTGGATTCAGGTACGATGATTCTAAGTGAAATAAGTCACACAGAAAATGAAACATCATAAGATATCACTAATACACGGAACGTAATATGGGCTACACATGAACTGAATTACAAAACAGAACAGGGTCTCAAATTTAGAAAACCAACCTATGTTTGCTTAAGGGGAAAGGTGAGTTGGGGTGCCGCATAAAACCAGAGATAGAAATTAGCAGAGATACCATTCCATAAATCAAATATGTAATAGTCAAGACCTACCCCTTGCTCAACGAAATGGGCTAAACACCCTCTATTCAACGCCTAGGAATACACCTCAGTAGTAAGAATCTTCAAACCCATGGATTTATATGTCTCCATAAGAGAATCAAGCGTGTGTACAGCTGCATGAAGGCAGCAGAGAAAATCCGATAAATCCCATTATCAAAATGAATTAAATAACAAAACCAATGACAGTGAAATAGAGAGCAATTCTTAAATAATTCATTCAGGGCTTGTGATGCAACCTGTATTTACCTCATCTACACCCAGAGCTGAGTGAGACAAAAGGTTGGACACTTCGGGCTGATAGCATTGGTGAGGTTGGATGAGCAAATGCAGACCCTTTGAAGTCATACTGCATGGTACCCATTCCATGGGTCCCAACTCTCCAGGTTTAAGCGATTCTTCCTTCAGCTAAAACATGCATGGGAAACCCACAGTATGGTGCACCGTGTGACCGGGAAACGTTTTCAAATGCATCTCAGTTTTCGGCCCCTTTTACTCAGGTTCACCATTCCAGACCCTTTACGAACACTCTCCCCACTTGCAGAGTCAGTGCCTTTAACCTGCTGTTTGGCACAGTTTGCAATTTCTGCGCAAGATGAACAGGAATAGGGAGAACCAATGAGAGACTAGCTGTAGGTGTCTGCACGGGCAAATTTAACGCTCATTTCCAACCAGGAAGAGGAATTAACCAAACGCTCAGCATACCGTGCCGGAACCAGATTAGGGCCTGAATCAATCTTTCGGGTTTGCGGCCAGCTCACAAGAAAACGATTTGAAGAAAGGAGCTCAGGGGCACTGTAATTCACAAACCTGCAGAGTTATAAATGACAGCTATCGTCCAAAAATATATTGAAGGAAGGCTGCGAAGAGGATTTGAAAGCGGGGCAGAATTGCAGGAAAACGATTTCAGGGGGTAGACTGGAATTGCATTTAAAGAATAGGAAAAGAGGCAGAACGTCGACAATGATGCACTTGGCCAAAAAGTGCGTATGCATTTTTTCCTGAATATATTCAGGAAAAAACGCATACGCACTTTTTGGCCAACCAAGCAAGCATGTTAAAGAAATCTGCACTAAAATGAAGTCTCACTGCCCCCAGGTCAAAAGGGCCATCTGAAAAAAGTGTAAAATCCAGAAATGCAGCACAGGCCATGGAGAACAGGGAGCCTTGTTATGCTGATGGGTGTGATATAAATTGCCAACAGCCACTCTGGAGAAGTGTATGGTGTTTCCTGAAACACCTAAAAAACAAAGCAATGGAGCTTACGGCACTTCCACTTATGGTCCTATAGCTTAGGGAAATTAAAATCAAAAACACACAGCCACCCCAAAGTTTCAGACGGCTCTGTTTACAAGAACCTCGTCTACAGTACAAGTAAAATATCCCAGAGAGCGAAAAATGGATAAAGATGTTGTGGTACGTACGTACAATGGAATATCATTCACCAATGAAGTCTATGTCATCTGGCCCGTCGTGGCATAATGAGTGGATTCAGGTACGATGATTCTAAGTGAAATAAGTCACACAGAAAATGAAACATCATAAGATATCACTAATACACCGAATTTAATCTTGGCTACATATGAACTGAATTACAAAACAGAACAGGGTCTCAAATTTAGAAAACCAACTTATGTTTGCTTAAGGGGAAAGGTGAGTTGGGGTGCTGCATAAAACCAGAGATAGAAATTAGCACAGATACCATTCCATACGTCAAATATGTAATAGTCAAGACCTACCCCTTGCTCAACGAAATGGGCTAAACACCCTATATTCAACGCCTAGGAATACACCTGACTAGTAAGAATCTTCAAACCCATGGATTTATATGTCTCCATAAGAGAATCAAGCGTGTGTACAGCTGCATGAAGGCAGCAGAGAAAATGCGATAAATCCTATTATCAAAATGAATTACAAAAACAAAACACAATGACACTGAAATAGAGAGCATTCTTAAATAATTCATTCAGGGCTTGTGATGCAACCTGGATTTACCTCATCTACACCCAGAGCTGAGTGAGACATATGTTGTACACTTCGGGCTGATAATACTGGTGAGGTTCGATGAGCAAATGCAGACCATTTGAAGTCATACTGCATGGTACCCATTCCATGGGTCCCAACTCTCCAGGTTGAAGTGATTCTTCCTTCAGCTATAGCATGCATGGGAAACCCACAGAATGGTGCACCGTGTGACCGGGAAACGTTTACAAATGCATCTCAGTTTTGTCCCCTTTTACTCGGGTTCAGAATTCCAGACCGTTTACTAACACTCTCCCCACTTGGAGAGTCAGTGCCTTTAACCTGCTGTTTGGCACAGTTTGCAATTTCTGCGCAAGATGAACAGGAATAGGGAGAACCAATGAGAGACTAGCTGTAGGTGTCTGCACGGGCAAATTTAACGCTCATTTCCCACCAGGAAGAGGAATTAACCAAAGGCTCAGCATGCCATGCCAGAACCAGATTAGGGCCTGAAGCAATCCTGCGGGTGTGTGGCCAGCTCAAAAGAAAGCGATTTGAAGAAAGGAGCTCAGGGTCACTGTAATACACAAACCTGCAGAGTTATAAATGACAGCTATCGTCCAAAAATATATTGAAGGAAGGCTGGAAGAGGACTTGAAAGCGGGGCAGAATTGCAGGAAATCGATTTCAGGGGGTAGACTGGAATTGCATTTAAAGCATAGGAAAAGAGGCAGAACGTCGACAATGATGCACTTGGCTAAAAAGGGCGTATGCGTTTTTTCCTGAGTATATTCAGGAAAAAACACATACGCCCTTTTTGCCCAACCAAGCAAGCATGTTAAAGAAATCTGCAATACAATGAAGTCTCACTGCCCCTGGGACAAAAGGGCCATCTGAAAAAAGGGTAAAATCCAGAAATGCAGCACAGGCCATGGAGAACAGGGAGCCTTGTTATGCTGATGGGTGTGATATACATTGCCAACAGCCACTCTGGAGAAGTGTATGGTGTTTCCTGAAACACCTAAAAAACAAAGCAAGGGAGCTTACGGCACTTCCAATTATGGTCCTATAGCTTAGGGAAATTAAAATCAAAAACACACAGCCACCCCAAAGTTTCAGACGGCTCTGTTTACAAGAACCTCGTCTACGGTACAAGTTAAATATCCCTGAAAGCGAAAAATGGATAAAGAAGTTGTGGTACGTACGTACAATGGAATATCACTCACCAATGATGTCTATGTCATCTGGCCTGTCGTGGCATAATGAGTGGATTCAGGTATGATGATTCTAAGTGAAATAAGTCACCCAGAAAATGAAACATCATAAGATATCACTAATACACCGAATGTAATCTTGGCTACACATGAACTGAATTACAAAACAGAACAGGGTCTGAAATTTAGAAAACCAACTTATGCTTGCTTAAGGGGAAAGGTGAGTTGGGGTGCTGCATAAAACCAGAGATAGAAATTAGCACAGATACCTTTCCATAAGCCAAATATGTAATAGTCAAGACCTACCCCTTGCTCAACGAAATGGACTAAACACCCCATATTCAACGCCTAGGAATACACCTGACTAGTAAGAATCTTAAGACCCATGGATTTATATGTCTCCATAAGGAAATCAAGCGTGTGTACAGCGGCCTATATGGAGCAGTGAAAATCCGATAAATCCCATTATCAAAATAAATTTCACAAACACAACACAATGACAGTGAAATAGAGAGCACTTCTTAAATAATTCATTCAGGGCTTGTGATGCAACCTGTATTTACCACATCAACACCCAGAGCTGGGTGAGACATAAGGCTGGACACTTCGGGCTGATAGCATTGGTGAGGTTCGGTGAGCAAACGCAGACCCTTTGAAGTCATACTGCATGGTAGCCATTCCATTGGTCCCAACTCTCCAGGTTTAATGGATTCTTCTTTCAGCTAAAACATGCATGGGAAACCCAGAGTATGGTCCACCGTGTGATTGGGAAACGTTTTCAAATGCATCTCAGGTTTCGTCCCCTGGTACTCGGGTTCACCATTCCAGACGCTTTACTAACACTCTCCCCACTTGGAGAGTCAGTGCCTTTAACCGCCTGTTTGGCACAGTTTGCAATTTCTGCGCAAGATGAACAGGAATAGGGAGAACCAATGAGAGAGAAGCTGTAGGTGTCTGTACGGGCAAATGGAGCGCTCATTTCCCACCAGGAAGAAGAATTATCCAAAGGCTCAGCGTGCCCTGCCGGAACCAGATTAGGGCCTGAAGCAATCCTGCGGTTTTGCGGCCAGCTCACAAGAAAGCGAGTTGAAGAAAGGAGCTCAGGGGCACTGTAATTCACAAACCTGCAGAGTTATGGATGACAGCTATCGTCCACAAATGTATTGAAGTAAGTCTTCGAAGAGGACTTGAAAGCGGGGCAGAATTTCATGAAAATGATTTCAGGTGGTAGACTGGAATTGCACTTAAAGCATAGGAAAAGAGGCAGCATGTCGACAATGATGCACTTGGCCAAAAAGGGCGTATGCGTTTTTTCCTGAATATATTCAGGAAAAAACGCATACGCCCTTTATGGCCAACCAAGCAAGCGTGTAAAGGAAATCTGCACTACAATGAAGTCTCACTGCCCCACGGTCCAAACGGCCATCTGAAACAAGTGTAAAATCGAGAAGGGCAGGACAGGTCATGGAGAACAGGGAGCCTTGTTATGCTGATGGGCGGGATGTACATTGCCAACAGCCACTCTGGAGAAGTGTATGGTGTTTCCTGAAACACGTAGGAAACAAAGCAACACAGCCTATGGCACTTCCTCTTATGGTCCTATAGCTTAGGGAAATTAAAATAAAAAACACACAGCCACCCCAAAGTTTGGGACGGCTCTGTTTACAAGAACCTCGTCTACGGTACAAGTTCAATATCCGAGAAAGCAAAAAATGGATAAAGAATTTGTGGTACGTACGTACAATGGAATATCACTCAGCAATGAGATCTACGTCATCAAGCCCGTAGCGACATAATGAGTGCATTCAGGTACGACGATTCTACGAGAAATATGTCACACAGTAAAAGAAACATCATAAGATATCACTAATACACGGAACGTAAACTTGGCTACACATGAACTGAATTACAAAACAGAACACGGTCTCAAATTTAGAAAACCAACTTATGCTTGCTTATGGGGAAAGGTGAGTTGGGGTGCTGCATAAAACCAGAGATTGAAATTAGCACAGGTACCGTTCCATAAGCCAAATATATTATAGACAAGACCTACTACTTGATCAACGAAATGGACTCAACACCCCTTATTCAACGCCTGGGAATATACCTGACAAGTAAGAATCTTAAGACCCATGGATTTATATGTCTCCATAAAGAAATCCAGCGTGAGTACAGCGGCCTAAACGCAACAGTGAAAATCCGTTAAATCCCATTATCAAAATAAATTTCAAAAACAAAACACAATGACAGTGAAATAGAGAGCAATTCTCAAATAATTCATTCAGGGCTTGTGATGCAACCTGGATTTACCACATCTACACCCAGAGCTGGGTGAGACATAAGGCTGGATACTTCGGGCTGATAGCATTGGTGAGGTTCGGTGAGCAAACGCAGACCCTTTGAAGTCATACTGCATGGTACCCATTCCATGGGTCCCAACTCTCCAGGTTTAAGGGATTCTTCCTTCAGCTAAAACATGCATGGGAAGCCCAGAGTATGGTCCACCGTGTGATTGGGAATCGTTTTCAAATGCATCTCAGGTTTCGTCCCCTGGTACTCGGGTTCACCGTTCCAGACGCTTTACTAACACTCTCCCCACTTGGAGAGTCAGTGCCTTTAACCTCCTGTTTGGCACAGTTTGCAATTTCTGCGCAAGATGAACAGGAATAAGGAGAACCAATGAGAGACTAGCTGTAGGTGTCTGCACGGGCAAACGGAACGCTCCTTTCCCACCAGGAAGAGGAATTAACCAAAGGCTCAGCGAGCCCTGCCGGAACCACATTAGGGCCTGAAGCAATCCTGCGGTTTTGCGGCCAGCTCACAAGAAAGCGAGTTGAAGAAAGGAACTCAGGGGCACTGTAATTCACAAACCTGCAGAGTTATGAATGACAGCTATCGTCCAAAAATGTATTGAAGTAAGTCTTCGAAGAGGACTTGAAAGCGGGGCAGAATTTCAGGAAAATGATTTCAGGGGGTAGATTGGAATTGCACTTAAAGCATAGGAAAAGAGGCAGAATGTCGACAATGATGCACTTGGCCAAAAAGGGCGTATGCGTTTTCTCCTGAATATATTCAGTGAAAAACGCAAACGCCCTTTTTGGCCAACCAAGCAAGCGTGTAAAGGAAATCTGCACTACAATGAAATTTCACTGCCCCCCGGTCCAAAGGGCCATCTGAAAAAAGTGTAAAATCCAGAAAGGCAGGACAGGTCATGGAGAACAGGGAGCCTTGTTATGCTGATGGGCGGGATGTAAATTGCCAACAGCCACTCTGGAGAAGTGTATGGTGTTTCCTGAAACACGTAGGAAACAAAGCAACACAGTCTATGGCACTTCCACTTATGGTCCTATAGCTTAAGGAAATTAAAATCAAAAACACACAGCCACCCCAAAGTTTGGGACGGCTCTGTTTACAAGAACCTCGTCTACGGTACAAGTTAAATATCCGAGAAAGCAAAAAATGGATAAAGAAGTTGTGGTATGTGCGTACAATGGAATATCACTCAGCAGTGTGATCTACGTCATCAGGCCTGCAGCGGCATTATGAGTGGATTCAGGTACGACGATTCTATGAGAAATATGTCACACAGAAAAAGAAACATCATAAAATATCACTAATACACGGAACGCAAACTTGGCTACATATGAAGTGAATTAGAAAACAGGACAGGGTCTCAAATTTAGAAAACCAACTTATGTTTGCTTTTGGGGAAAGGTGAGTTGGGGTGCTGCATAAAACCAGAGATTGAAATTAGCACAGATACCGTTCCATAAGCCAAATATATAATAGACAAACCTACCCCTTGCTCAAAGAAATGGACTCAACACCCCATATTCAACGCCTGGGAATATACCTG
Organism: Delphinapterus leucas; assembly: GCF_059928025.1. Taxonomy (NCBI): domain Eukaryota; kingdom Metazoa; phylum Chordata; class Mammalia; order Artiodactyla; family Monodontidae; genus Delphinapterus; species Delphinapterus leucas. The sequence continues at coordinate 112,797,169 of NC_143135.1, read as the reverse complement.
ACAAGTAAGAATCTTAAGACCCATGGATTTATATGTCTCCATAAGGAAATCAAGCGTATGTACAGCGGCCTAAATGCAGCAGTGAAAATCCGATAAATCCCATTATCAAAATAAATTTCACAAACACAACACAATGACAGTGAAATAGAGAGCAATTCTTAAATAATTCATTCAGGGCTTGTGATGCAACCTGTATTTACCACATCTACACCCAGAGCTGGGTGAGACATAAGGCTGGACACTTCGGGCTGATAGAATTGGTGAGGTTCGTAGAGCAAACGCAGACCCTTTGAAGTCATACTGCATGGTACCCATTCCATGGGTCCCAACTCTCCCGGTTTAAGGGATCGTTCCTTCAGCTAAAACATGCATGGGAAACCCAGAGTATGGTCCACCGTGTGATTGGGAAACGTTTTCAAATGCATCTCAGGTTTCGTCCCCTGGTACTCGGGTTCACCATTCCAGACGCTTTACTAACACTCTCCCCACTTGGAGAGTCAGTGCCTTTAACCTCCTCTTTGGCACAGTTTGCAATTTCTGTGCAAGATGAACAAGAATAGGGAGAACCAATGAGAGACTAGCTGTAGGTGTCTGCACGGGCAAATGGAATGCTCATTTCCCACCAGCAAGAGGAATTAACCAAAGGCTCAGCGTGCCCTGCCGGAACCAGATTAGGGCCTGAAGCACTCCTGCGGTTTTGCGGCCAGCTCACAAGAAAGCGAGTTGAAGAAAGGAGCTCAGGGGCACTGTAATTCACAAACCTGCAGAGTTATGAATGACAGCTATCGTCCACAAATGTATTGAAGTAAGTCTTCGAAGAGGACTTGAAAGCGGGGCAGAATTTCAGGAAAACGATTTCAGGGGGTAGACTGGAATTGCACTTAAAGCATAGGAAAAGAGGCAGAATGTCCACAATGATGCACTTGGACAAAAAGGGCGTATGCGTTTTTTCCTGAATATATTCAGGAAAAAACGCATACGCACTTTTTAGCCAACCAAGCAAGCGTGTAAAGGAAATCTGCACTACAATGAAGTCTCACTGCCCCCTGGTCAAAGGGCCATCTGAAACAAGTGTAAAATCCAGAAAGGCAGGACAGGTCATGGAGAACAGGGAGCCTTGTTATGCTGATGGGCGGGATGTAAATTGCCAACAGCCAATCTGGAGAAATGTATGGTGTTTCCTGAAACACGTAGGAAACAAAGCAACACAGCCTATGGCACTTCCACTTATGGTCCTATAGCTCAGGGAAATTAAAATCAAAAACACACATCCACCCCTAAATTTGGGACGGCTCTGTTTAAAAGAACCTCGTCTACGGTACAAGTTAAATATCCGAGAAATCAAAAAATGGATAAAGAAATTGTGGTATGTGCGTACAATGGAATATCACTCAGCAATGAGATCTACGTCATCAGGCCCGCAGCGGCATAATGAGTGGATTCAGGAACGTCGATTCTACGAGAAATAAGTCACACAGAAAAAGAAACATCATAAGATATCACTAATACACGGAACGTAAACTTGGCTACACAAGAACTGAATTAGAAAACAGAACAGGGTCTCAAATTTAGAAAACCAACTTATGCTTGCTTATGGGGAAAGGTGAGTTGGGGTGCTGCATAAAACCAGAGATTGAAATTAGCACAGATACCGTTCCATAAGCCAAATATATAATAGACAAGACCTACTCCTTGCTCAACGAAATGGACTCAACACCCCATATTCAACGCCTGGGAATATACCTGACAAGTAAGAATCTTAAGACCCATGGATTTATATGTCTCCATAAGGAAATGAAGCGTGTGTACAGCGGCCTGAATGCAGCAGTTAAAATCCGAAAAATCCCATTATCAAAATAAATTTCACAAACACAACACAATGACAGTGAAATAGAGAGCAATTATTATATAATTCATTCAGGGCTTTTGATGCAACCTGGATTTACCACATCTACACCCAGATTTGGGTGAGACATAAGGCTGGACACCTTGGGCTGATAGCATTGGTGAGGTTCGGTGAGCAAACACAGACCCTTTGAAGTCATACTGCGTTGTACCCATTCCATGGGTCCCAACTCTCCAGGTTTAAGGGATTCTTCCTTCAGCTAAAACATGCATGGGAAACCCAGAGTATGGTCCAACGTGTGATTGGGAATCGTTTTCAAACGCATCTCAGGTTTCCTTCCCTGGTACTCGGGTTCACCGTTCCAGACGCTTTACTAACACTCTCCCCAATTGGAGAGTCAGTGCCTTTAACCTCCTGTTTGGCACTGTTTGCAATTTCTGCGCAAGTTGAACAGGAATAGGGAGAACCAATGAGAGACTAGCTGTAGGTGTCTGCACGGGCAAATGGAACGCTCATTTCCCACCAGGAATAGGAATTAACCAAAGGCTCAGCATGCCCTGCCGAAACCAGATGAGGGCCTGAAGCAATCCTGCGGTTTTGCGGCCAGCTCAGAAGAAAGCGTGTTGAAGAAAGGAGCTCAGGGGCACTGTAATTCACAAACCTGCAGAGTTATCAATGACAGCTATCGTCCAAAAATGTATTGAAGTATGTCTTCGAACAGGACTTGAAAGTGGGGCAGAATTTCAGGAAAACGATTTCAGCGGGTAGACTGGAATTGCACTTAAAGCATAGGAAAAGAGGCAGAATGTCCACAATGATGCACTTGGCCAAAAGGGGCATATGCGTTTTTTCCTGAATATATTCAATAAAAAAACATACGCCCTTTTTGGCCAACCAAGCAAGCTTGTAAAGGAAATCTGCACTACAATGAAGCCTCACTGCCCCCCGGGCCAAAGGGCCATCTGAAACAAGTGTAAAATCCAGAAACGCAGGACAGGTCATGGAGAACAGGGAGCCTTGTTATGCTGATGGGCGGGATGTAAATTGCCAACAGCCACTCTGGAGAAGTGTATGGTGTTTCCTGAAACACGTAGGAAACAAAGCAACACAGCCTATGGCACTTCCACTTATGGTCCTATAGCTTAGGGAAATTAAAATCAAAAACACACAGCCACCCCAAAGTTTGGGACGGCTCTGTTTACAAGAACCTCGTCTACGGTACAAGTTAAATATCCAAGAAAGCAAAAAATGGATAAAGAAATTGTCGTACGTACATACAATGGAATATCAAACAGCAATGAAATCTACGTCATCAGGCACGTAGCGGCATAATGAGTGGATTCAGGTACGACGATTCTACGAGAAATAAGTCACACAGAAAAAGAAATATCATAAGATATCACTAATACACGGAACGTAAACTTGGCTACACATGAACTGAATTAGAAAACAGAACAGGGTCTCAAATTTAGAAAACCAACTTATGCTTTCTTATGGGGAAAGGTGAGTTGGGGTACTGCATCAAACCAGAGATTGAAATTAGCACAGATACCATTCCATAAGCCAAATATATAATAGACAAGACCTACTCCTTGCTCAACGAAATGGACTCAACACCCCATATTCAACGCCTGGGAATATACCTGACAAGTAAGAATCTTAAGACCCATGGATTTATATGTCTCCATAAGGAAGTCAAGCGTGTGTACAGTGGCCTAAAAGCAGCAGTGAAAATCCGATAAATCCCATTATCAAAATAAATTTCAAAAACAAAACACAATGACAGTGAAATAGAGAGCAATTCTTAAATAATTCATTCAGGGCTTTTGATGCAACCTGGATTTACCACATCTACACCCAGAGCTGGGTGAGACATAAGGCTGGACACTTCGGGCTGATAGCATAGGTGAGGATCGGTGAGCAAACGCAGACCCTTTGAAGTCATACTGCATGGTACCCATTCCATGGGTCCCAACTCTCCAGGTTTAAGGGATTCTTCCTTCAGGTAAACATGCATGGGAAACCCAGAGTATGGTCAACCATGTGATTGGGAAACGTTTTCAAAGGCATCTCAGGTTTCGTCCCCTGGTACTCGGGTTCACCGTTCCCCATGCTTTACTAACACTCTCCCCACTTGGAGAGTCAGTGCCTTTAACCTCCTGTTTGGCACAGTTTGCAATTTCTGCGCATGATGAACAGGAATAGGGAGAACCAATGAGAGACTAGCTGTAGGTGTCTGCACGGGCAAATGGAAAGCTCATTTCCCACCAGGAAGAGGAATTAACCAAAGGTTCAGCGTGCCCTGCCGGAACCAGATAGGGCCTGAAGCAATCCTGCAGTTTTGCGGCCAGCTCACAAGAAATCGAATTCAAGAAAGGAGCTGAGGGGCACTGTAATTCACAAACCTGCAGAGTTATGAATGACAGCTATCGTCCAAAAGTGTATTGAAGTAAGTCTTCGAAGAGGACTTGAAAGCGGGGCAGAATTTCAGGAAAACGATTTCAGGGGGTAGACTGGAATTGCACTTAAAGCATAGGAAAAGAGGCAGAATGTCGACAATGATGCACTTGGCCAAAAAGGGCGTATGCGTTTTTTCCTGAATGTATTCAGGAAAAAACGCATACGCACTTTTTGGCCAACCAAGCAAGCGTGTAAATGAAATCTGCACTAAAATGAAGTCTCACTGCCCCCGGTCAAAAGGGCCATCTGAATAAAGTGTAAAATCCAGAAAGACAGGACAGGTCATGGAGAACAGGGAGCCTTGTTATGTTGATGGGCGGGATGTAAATTGCCAACAGCCACTCTGGAGAAGTGTATGGTGTTTCCTGAAACACGTAGGAAACAAAGGAACACAGCCTATGGGACTTCCACTTAGGGTCCTATAGCTTAGGGAAATTAAAATCAAAAACACACAGCCACCCCAAAGTTCGGGATGGCTCTGTTTACAAGAACCTCGTCTACGGTACAAGTTAAATATCCAAGAAAACAAAAAATGAATAAAGAAGTTGTGGTACGTACGTACAATGGAATATCACTCAGCAATGAGATCTACGTCATCAGGCCCATAGCGGCATAATGAGTAGATTCAGGTACGACGATTCTACGAGAAATAAGTCACACAGAAAAAGAAACATCATAACATATCACTAATACACGGAACGTAAACTTGGCTACACATGAACTGAATTACAAAACAGAACAGGATCTCAAATTTAGAAAACCAAGTTATGCTTGATTATGGGGAAAGGTGAGTTGGGGTGCTGCATAAAACCAGAGATTGAAATTAGCACAGATAGCGTTCCATAAGCCAAATATATAATAGACACGACCTACACCTTGCTCAACGAAATGGACTCAACACCCCATATTCAACGCCTGGGAATATACCTGACAAGTAAGAATCTTAAGACCCATGGATTTATATGTCTCCATCAGGAAATCAAGCCTGTGTACAGCGGCCTATACGCAGCAGTGAAAATACGATAAATCCCATTATCAAAATATATTTCACAAACAAAACACAATGACAGTGAAATAGAGAGCAATTCTTAAATAATTCATTCAGGGCTTGTGATGCAACCTGGATTTACCACATCTACACCCAGAGCTGGGTGAGACATAAGGCTGGACACTTCGGGCTTATAGCATTGGTGAGGTTCGGTGAGCAAACGCAGACCCTTTGAAGTCATACTGCATGGTACCCATTCCATGGGTCCCAACTCTCCAGGTTTAAGGGATTCTTCCTTCAGCTAAAACATGCATGGGAAACCCAGAGTATGGTCCACCGTGTGATTGGGAAACGTTTTCAAATGCATCTCAGGTTTCGTCCCCTGGTACTCGGGTTCACCGTTCCAGAGGCTTTACTAACACTCTCCCCACTTGGAGAGTCAGTGCCTTTAACGTCCTGTTTGGCACAGTTTGCAATTTCTGCGCAAGATGTACAGGAATAGGGAGAACCAATGAGAGACTAGCTGTAGGTGTCTGCACGGGCAAATGGAATGCTCATTTCCCACCAGGAATACGGATTAACCAAAGGCTCAGCGTGCCCTGCCGGAACCAGATTAGGGCCTGAAGCAATCCTGAGGTTTTGCGGCCAGCTCACAAGAAAGCGAGTTGAAGAAAGGAGCTCAGGGGCAGTGTAATTCACAAACCTTCAGAGTTATGAATGACAGCTATCGTCCAAAAATGTATTGATGTAAGTCTTCGAAGAGGACTTGAAAGCGGGGCAGAATTTCAGGGAAACGATTTCAGGGGGTAGACTGGAATTGCACTTAAAGCATAGGAAAAGAGGCAGAATGTCGACAATGATGCACATGGCCAAAAAGGGCGTATGCGTTTTTTCCTGAATATATTCATGAAAAAACGCATACGCCCTTTTTGGCCAACCAAGCAAGCGTGTAAAGGAAATCTGCACTACAATGAAGTCTCACTGCCCCCCGTCCAAACGGCCATCGGAAACAAGTGTAAAATCCAGAAAGGCAGGACAGGTCATGGAGAACAGGGAGCATTGTCATGCTGATGGGCGGGATGTAAATTGCCAACAGCCACTCTGGAGAAGTGTATGGTGTTTCCTGAAACACGTAGGAAACAAAGCAACACAGCCTATGGCACTTCCACTTATGGTCCTATAGCTTAGGGAAATTAAAATCAAAAACACACAACCACCCCAAAGTTTGGGACGGCTCTGTTTACAAGAACCTCGTCTACGGTACAAGTTAAATATCCGAGAAAGCAAAAAATGGATAAAGAAGTTGTGGTACGTACGTACAATGGAATATCACTCAGCAATGAAATCTACGTCATCAGGCCCGTAGAGGCATAATGAGTGGATTCAGTTACAACGATTCTACGAAAAATAAGTCACACAGAAAAAGAAACATCATAAGATATCACTAATACACGGAACGTAAACTTGGCTACACATGAACTGAATTACAAAACAGAACAGGGTCTCAAATTTAGAAAACCAACTTATGCTTGCTTATGGGGAAAGGTGAGTTGGGGTGCTGCATAAAACCAGAGATTGAAATTAGCACAGATACCGTTCCATAAGCCAAATATATAATAGACACGACCTACTCCTTGCTCAACGAAATGGACTCAACACCCCATATTCAACGCCTGGGAATATACCTGACAAGTAAGAATCTTAAGACCCATGGATTTATATGTCTCCATCAGGAAATCAAGCCTGTGTACAGCGGCCTAAACGCAGCAGTGACAATCCGATAAATCCCATTATCAAAATAAATTTCAAAAACAAAACACAATGACAGTGAAATAGAGAGCAATTCTTAAATAATTCATTCAGGGCTTGTGATGCAACCTGGATTTACCACATCTACACCCAGAGCTGGGTGAGACATAAGGCTGGACACTTCGGGCTGATAGCATTGGTGAGGTTCGGTGAGCAAACGCAGACCCTTTGAAGTCATACTGCATGGTAGCCATTCCTTGGGTCCCAACTCTCCAGGTTTAAGGGATTCTTCGTTCAGCTAAAACATGCATGGTAAACCCAGAGTATGGTCCACCGTGTGTTTGGGAAACGTTTTCAAATGCATCTCAGGTTTCGTCCCCTGGTACTCGGGTTCACCTTTCCAGACGCTTTACTAACACTCTCCACACTTGGAGAGTCAGTGCCTTTAACGTCCTGTTTGGCACAGTTTGCAATTTCTGCGCAAGATGTACAGGAATAGGGAGAACCAATGAGAGACTAGCTGTAGGTGTCTGCACGGGCAAATGGAATGCTCATTTCCCACCAGGAATAGGGATTAACCAAAGGCTCAGCGTGCCCTGCCGGAACCAGATTAGGGCCTGAAGCAATCCTGAGGTTTTGCGGCCAGCTCACAAGAAAGCGAGTTGAAGAAAGGAGCTCAGGGGCAGTGTAATTCACAAACCTTCAGAGTTATGAATGACAGCTACCGTCCAAAAATGTATTGATGTAAGTCTTCGAAGAGGACTTGAAAGCAGGGCAGAATTTCCGGAAAACGATTTCAGGGGGTAGACTGGAATTGCACTTAAAGCATAGGAAAAGAGGCAGAATGTCGACAATGATGCACATGGCCAAAAAGGGCGTATGCGTTTTTTCCTGAATATATTCAGGAAAAAACGCATACGCCCTTTTTGGCCAACCAAGCAAGCGTGTAAAGGAAATCTGCACTACAATGAAGTCTCACTACCTCCCGGTCAAAAGGGCCATCTGAATAAAGTGTAAAATCCAGAAAGGCAGGACATGTCATGGAGAACAGGGAGCCTTGTTATGCTGATGGGCGGGATATAAATTGCCAACAGCCACTCTGGAGAAGTGTATGGTGTTTCCTGAGACACTTAGGAAACAAAGCAACACAGCCTATGACACTTCCACTTATGGTCCTATAGCTTAGGGAAATTAAAATCAAAAACACACAGCCACCCCAAAGTTTGGGACGGCTCTGTTTACAAGAACCTAGTCTACGGTACAAGTTCAATATCCGAGAAAGCAAAAAATGGATAAAGATGTTGTGGTACGTACGTACAATGGAATATCACTCAGCAATGAGATCTACGTCATCAGGCCCGTAGCGGCATAATGAGTGGATTCAGGTACGACGATTCTACGAGAAATAAGTCACACAGAAAAAAAAACATCATAAGATATCAGTAATACACGGAACGTAAACTTGGCTACACATGAACTGAATTACAAAACAGGACAGGGTCTCAAATTTAGAAAACCAACTTATGCTTGCTTATGGGGAAAGGTGTTTTGGGGTGCTGCATCAAACCAGAGATCGAAATTAGCACAGATAGCGTTCCATAAGTCAAATATATAATAGAAAAGACCTACTCCTTGCTCAACGAAATGGACTCAACACCCCATATTCAACGCCTGGAAATATACCTGACAAGTAAGAATGTTAAGACCCATGGATTTATATGTCTCCATAAGGAAATCAAGCGTGTGTACAGCGGCCTAAACGCAGCAGTGAAAATCCGATAAATCCCATTATCAAAATTAATTTGAAAAACAAAACACAATGACAGTGAAATAGAGAGCAATTCTTAAATAGTTCATTCAGGGCTTGTGATGCAACCTGGATTTACCACATACGACCAGAGCTGGGTGAGACATAAGGCTGGACACTTCGGTCTGATAGCACTGGTGAGGTTCGGTGAGCAAACGCAGACCCTTTGAAGTCATACTGCATGGTACCCATTCCATGGGTCCTAACTCTCCAGGTTTAAGGGATTCTTCCTTCTGCTACAACATGCATGGGATACCCAGAGTATGGTCCACCGTGTGATTGGGAAACGTTTTCAAATGCATCTCATGTTTCGTCCCCTGGTACTCGGGTTCACCATTCCAGATGCTTTACTAACACTCTCCCCACTTGGAGAGTCAGTGCCTTTAACGTCCTGTTTGGCACAGTTTGCAATTTCTGCGCAAGAGGAACAAGAATAGGGAGAACCAATGAGAGACTAGCTGTAGGTGCCTGCACGGGCAAATGGAAGGCTCATTTCCCACCAGGAAGAGGGATTATCCAAAGGCTCAGCGTGCCCTGCCGGAACCAGATTAGGGCCTGAAGCAATCCTGCGGTTTTGCGGCCAGCTCACAAGAAAGCGAGTTGAAGAAAGGAGCTCAGGGGCACTGTAATTCACAAACCTGCAGAGTTATGAATGACAGCTATCGTCCAAAAGTGTATTGAAGTAAGTCTTCGAAGAGGACTTGAAAGCGGGGCAGAATTTCAGGAAAACGATTTCAGGGGGTAGACTGGAATTGCACTTAAAGCATAGGAAAAGATGCAGAATGTCGACAATGATGCACTTGGCCAAAAAGGGCGTATGCGTTTTTCCTGAATATATTCAGGAAAAAACACATACGCACTTTTTGGCCAACCAAGAAAGCGTGTAAAGGAAATCTGCACTACAATGTAGTCTCACTGCCCCCCGGTCAAAAGGGCCATCTGAAAAAGGTGTAAAATCCAGAAAGGAAGCACAGGTCATGGAGAACAAGGAGCCTTGTTATGCTGATAGGCGGGATGTAAATTGCCAACAGCCACTCTGGAGAAGTGTATGGTGTTTCCTGAAACACGTAGGAAACACAGCAACACAGCCTATGACACTGCCCTTATGGTCATATAGCTTAGGGAAATTAAAATCAAAAACACACAGCCACCCCAAAGTTTTGGACGGCTCTGTTTACAAGAACCTCGTCTTTGGTACAAGTTAAATATCCGAGAAAGCAAAAAATGGATAAAGAAGTTGTGGTACGTACGTACAATGGAATATCACTCAGCAATGAAATCTATGTCATCAGGCCCGTAGCGGCATAATGACTGGATTCAGGTAGGATGATTCTACGAGAAATAAGTCACACAGAGAAAGAAACATCATAAGATATCACTAATACATGGAATGTAAACTTGACTACACATGAACTGAATTACAAAACAGAACAGGGTCTCAAATTTAGAAAACCAACTTATGCTTGCTTATGGGGAAAGGTGAGTTGGGGTGCTGCATAAAATCAGAGATTGAAATTAGCGCAGATACCGTTCCATAAGCCAAATATATAATAGACAAGACCTACTGTTGCTCAACGAAATGGAGTCATCACCCCATATTCAACACCTGGGAATATACATGACATGTAAGAATCTTAAAACACATGGATTTATATGTCTCCATAAGGAAATCAAGCATGTGTACAGCGGCCTAAACGCAGCAGTGAAAATCCGATAAATCCCATTATCAAAATAAATTTCAGAAACAAAACACAATGACAGTGAATTAGAGAGCAATTCTTAAATAATTCATTCAGGGCTTGTGATGCAACCTGGATTTACCACATCTACACCCAGAGCTGGGTGAGACATAAGGCTGGACACTTCGGGCTGATAGCATTGTTGAGGTACGGTGAGCAAACGCAGACCCTTTGAAGTCATACTGCATGGTACCCATTCCATGGGTCCCAAATCTCCAGGTTTAAGGGATTCTTCCTTTAGCTAAAACATGCATGGGAAACACAGAGTATGGTCCACCGTGTGATGGGGAAATGTTTTCAAATGCATCTCAGTTTTCGTCCCCTGGTACTCGGGTTCAACATTCCAGATGCTTCACTAACACTCTCCCCACTTGGAGAGTCAGTGCCTTTAACGTCCTGTTTGGCACAGTTTGCAATTTCTGCGCAAGATGAACAGGAATAGGCAGAACCAAGGAGAGACTAGCTGTAGGTGTCTGCACGGGCAAATGGAACGCTCATTTCCCACCAGGAAGAGGAATTAACCAATGGCTCAGCATGCCGTGCCAGAACCAGATTAGGACGTGAAGAAATCCTGCGATTTTGCCGACAGCTCACAAGAAAGTGAGTTGAAGAAAGGAGCTCAGGTGCACTGTAGTCCACAAAGCTTCAGAGTTATAAATGACAGCTATCGTCCAAATATATATTGAAGGAAGTCAGCGAAGAGGACTTGAAAGTGGGGCAGAATTGCAGGAAAAAGATTTCATGGGTAGACTGGAATTGCATTTAAAGCATAGGAAAAGAGGCAGAAGGTCGTCAATGGTGCACTTTGCCAAGAAGTGCGTATGCGTTTTTTCCTGAAAATATACAGGAAAAAACGCATACGCCCTTTTTGGCCAACCAAGCAAGCATGTTAAAGAAATCTGCACTACAATGAAGTCTCACTGCCCCGCAGTCAAAAGGGCCATCTGAAAAAAGTGTAAAATCCAGAAAGGCAGCAGAGGCCATGGAGAACAGGGAGAAGTGTTATGCTGATGGGCGGGAGGTAAATTGCCAACAGCCACTATGGAGAAGTGTATAGTGTTTCCTGAAACACGTAGGAAACAATGCAACACAGCCTATGGCACTTCCACTTATGGTTCTGTAGCTTAGGGAAATTAAAATCAAAAACACACAGCCACCCCAAAGTTTGGGACGACTCTGTTTACAAGAACCTCGTCTACGGTACAAGTTAAATATCCAAGAAAGCAAAAAATGGATAAAGAAGTTGTGGTACGTACGTACAATGGAATATCACTCAGCAATGAAATCTACGTCATCAGGCCCATAGCGGCATAATGAGTGGATTCAGGTACGATGATTCTAAGTGAAATAAGTCACACAGAAAAAGGAACATCATAAGATATCACTACTACACGGAATGTAAACTTGGCTACACATGAACTGAATTACAAAACAGAACAGGGTCTCAAATTTAGAAAACCAACTTATGCTTGCTTATGGGGAAAGGTGAGTTGGGGTGCTGCATAAAACCAGAGATTGAAATTAGCACAGATACCGTTCCATAAGCCAAATATATAACAGACAAGTCCTACTCCTTGCTCAACGAAATGGACCCAACACCACATATTCAACGCCAGGGAATATACCAGACAAGTAAGAATCTTAAAACCCATGGATTTATATGCCTGCATATGGAAAGCAAGCGTGTGTACAGTGGCCTAAACGCAGCAGTGAAAATTCGATAAATCCCATTATCAAAATAAATTTCAAAAACAAATCACAATGACAGTGAAATAGAGAGCAATTCTTAAATAATTCATTCAGGGCTTGTGATGCAACCTGGATTTACCACATCTACACCCAGAGCTGGGTGAGACATAAGGCTGGACACTTCGGGCTGATAGCATTGGTGAGGTTCGTTGAGCAAACGCAGACCCTTTGAAGTCATACTGCATGGTACCCATTCCATGGGTCCCAACTCTCCAGGTTTAAGGGATTCTTCTTTCAGCTAAAACATGCATGGGAATCCCAGACTATGGTCCACCGTGTGGTTGGGAAACGTTTTCATATGCATCTCAGTTTTCGTCCCCTGGTACTCGGGTTCACCATTCCAGACGCTTTACTAACACTCTCCCCACTTGGAGAGTCAGTGCCTTTAACCTCCTGTTTGGCACAGTTTGCAATTTCTGCGCAAGATGAACAGGAATAGGGAGAATCAATGAGAGACTAGCTGTAGGTGTCTGCACGGGCAAATGGAACGCTCATTTCCCACCAGGAAGAGGAATTAAACAAAGGCTCAGTGTGCCCTGCCGGAAAGAGATTAGGGCCTGAAGCAATCCTGCGGTTTGCAGCCAGCTCACAAGAAAGCGAGTTGAAGAAAGGAGCTCAGGGACACTGTAATTCACAAAACTGCAGACTTATGAATGACAGCTCTCGTCCAAAAATGTATTGAAGTAAATCTTCGAAGAGGACTTGACAGCGGGGCAGAATTTTAGGAAAAGGATTTAAGGGTTAGGCTGGAATTGCACTTAAAGCATAGGAAAAGAGGCAGAGTGTCGACAATGATGCACTTGGCCAAAAATGGCATATGCGTTTTTTCCTGAATATATTCAGGAAAAAACGTATACGCCCTTTTTGGCCAACCAAGCAAGCGTGTAAAGGAAATCTGCACTACAATGAAGTCTCACTGCCCCCGGTCAAAAGGGCCATCTGAAAAAAGTGTAAAATCCAGAAAGGCAGGACAGGCCATGGAGAAGAGGGAGCCTTGTTTTGTTGATGGGCAGGATATAAATTGCCAACTGCCACTCTGGAGAAGTGTATGGTGTTTCCTGAAACACCTAAAAAACAAAGCGATGTTGCCTACGGCACTTCCACTTATTGTCCTAGAGTTTAGGGAAATTAAAATCAAAAACACACAGCCACCCCAAAGATTCGGGTGGCTGTGTTTACAAGAACCTCGTCTACGGTACAAGTTAAATGTCCCACAATGTGAAAAATGGATAAAGAAGTTGTGATACATACGTACAATGGAATATCACTCAGCAATGAAATCTATGTCATCAGGCCTGTTGCAGCATAATGAGTGCATGCAGCTACGATGATTCTAAGTGAAATTAGTCACACAGAGAAAGAAACATCATAAGATATCACTAATAGACGGAATGTAAACTTGGCTACACATGCACTGAATTACAAAACAGAACAGGGTCTCAAATTTAGAAAACCAACTTATACTTGCTTAAGGGGAAATGTGAGTTGGGGTGCTGCATAAAACCAGAGATTGAAATTACCACAGATACCCTTCCATAAACCAAATATATTAGAGTCAAGGCCTACTCCTTGCTCAACGAAATGGACACAACACCACATATTCCACGCCTAGGAATATACCTGACTAGTAAGAATCTTAAAACCCATGGATTTATATGTCTACGTAAGAGAATCAAGTGTGTGTACAGCGGCATTAATGCAGTAGTGAAAATCCGATAAATCCAGTTATCAAAATAAATTACAAAAACAAAACACAATGACAGTGAAATAGAGAGCAATTCTTAAATAATTCATTCAGGGCTTGTGATGCAACCTGGATTTACCACATCTACACCAAGAGCTTGGTGAGACATAAGGCCGGACACTTCGGGCTGATAGCATTTGTGAGGTTCGGTGAGCAAACGCAGACCCTTTGAAGTCATACTGCATGGTACTCATTCCATGGGTCCCAGCTCTCCAGGTTTAAGGGATTCTTCCTTCAGCTAAAACATGCATGGGAAACCCAGAGTATGGCCCACCATGTGACTGGTAAACATTTTTAAATGCATCTCAGTTTTCGTCCCCTGGTACTCGGGTTCACCATTCCAGAACCTTTTCTAACACTCTCCCAGCTTGGAGAGTCAGTGCCTTTAACCTCCTGTTTGGCACAGTTTGCAATTTCTGCGCAAGATGAACAGGAATAGGGAGAACCAATGAGAGACTAGCTGTAGGTATCTGCATGGGCAAATTTAACGCTCCTTTACCACTAGGAAGAAGAAATAGCCAAAGGCTCAGCATGCCGTGCCAGAACCAGATTAGGGCCTGAAGCAATCCAGTGGTTTTGCGGCCAGCTCACAAGAAAGCGAGTTGAAGAAAAGAGCTCAGGGCCACTGCCATTCACAAATCTGCAGAGTTATAAATGACAGCTATCGTCCAAAAATATTTGAAGGAAGGCTGCGAAGAGGACTTGAAAGTGGGGTAGAATTCCAGGAATACGATTTCAGGAGGTAAACGGGAAGTCCTTTGAAAGCATAGTAAAAGAGGCAGAACCTCGACAATGATTCCCTTGGTCAAAATGGCATATGTGATTTTTCCAGGGCCGTCATTCAACAGGGTAGGAGGCCCAGCATGCTTCAGTGGCCAACAGAGGCTCCACGTCGCCAAGGCGATGTGAGCCAACCAGGCAGGAGTTACCTCACATCAGAGGGCCCACCTCACAGAAGGATAAGGTACCCAGCCAGGAGCAGACTCTCACCAGAGTGCCCACATCAGCTAGGGTCTGGGAACCAGGCAGGAGTGTCCTCACACCCGTGGCGCCACATCATCGAAAGTTGAGGTACCCAACACATGTTGTCTCAAACCAGAGGACCCACATCACCATGGGTCTCGGATCGAGTCAGGCAGGAGTAGCCTCACAACACAGGGCCAATAGAATAAAACAGCTGAGGAATCCTGCAGTGTGAACCTCCCAGCAGGTGGCACAGAGCACCGAGTCTATGTGATCCAGGCCGCAGTGAACTCACAGCAGTGGGCCCACATCATGAAACTGTGAGCAACCCAGCCGTTGGGACCTCAGAGGAGAAGGCCCACATTCCCATGGGGCTGGGAACATGGCACGAGTGTCCTCACACCACTTAGCACGTATCAGAAAATGTGGGAACCCAGCAGTTAGGGCCTGACGCCAGAGGGCCCTCATCACGGAGGGGAGGAGGCTCCCAGCAGGCTCCAACTGACACAAGAGGGCCGACGTTGCAAAGGCGGGGTGTGCCAGCCAGGCAGGAGTGACCTCACAGCAGAGGGCCCACCTCACAGAATGGTGAGGAACCCAGCCAGGATCACACTCTCACCAGAGGACCCACATCACCAAGGGGATAGGAACCAGGCAGGAGTGTCCTCACACCAGTGGGGCCACATAATTGAAAGGTGAGGGACCCAGCACACGTAGCCTGAAACCAGAGGACACACATCACCATGGGGCCTGGAGTGAAGCAGGCAGGAGGAGTCTCAAAACAGAGGGCCCATAGAAGAAAAAAGGTGAGGAATCCCGCAGTTGGAACCTCCCTGCAGTCGGCCAGCAGCAGCGAGGCTATGGGATCCAGGACGGAGTGAACTCACACCAGAGGGCCCTCATCATGAAACTGAGCAACCCACCGTTGGGACCTCAGAGCAGAAGGCCCACATTCCCATGGGGTTGGGAACCTGGCAGGAGTGTACTCGCACCACAGGGTGCACATCAGAAAATTTTGGGAGCTCAGGAGTTAGGGCCTGATGCCAGAGGTCCCTCATTACGGAGGGGAGGAGACTCCCAGCAGGCACCAACTCCCAACTGAGGGCCCATGTCGCCAAGGTGACGTGTGCCAGTCAGGCAGGAGTGACCTCACAGCAGAGGGCCTACCTCACAGAAGGGTGAGGAAACCAGCCAGGATAAGGCTCTCACCAGAGAACCCACATCACCAAGGGGATCGGAACAAGGCAGGAGTGTCCTCACACCAGTGGGGCCACATTATAGAAAGGTGAGGAACCCAGCACATGTGGCCTAAACCAGAGGACCCACATTTCCAAGGTGCTCCGAGTGAGGCAGGCAGGAGTAGCCTAACAACACAGGGCCCACAGAATAAAAAATGTGAGGAATCCAGCAGTTTGAACCTCCCAGCAGGTGGCCAAGAGCACGGAGTCTATGGGATCCAGGCCACAGTGAACTCACAGCAGAGTGCCCACATCATGAAATTGTGAGCAACCCAGCCGGTGGGACCTCAAAGCAGAAGGCCCACATCCCCATGGGGATGGGAACCTCGCAGGAGTGTCCTCGCACAACTTAGAACATATCAGAAAATGTGGGAACCCAGCAGTTAGGGCCTGACGCCAGAGGGCCCTCATCACCGAGGAGAGGAGGCTACCAGCAGGCTCCAAATGCCACCAGAGGGCCGACGTCACCAAGGCAACGGGAGAAAGCCAGGCAGGAGTTACCTCACAGCAGAGGGCCCACCTCACAGAAGTGTGAGGAACCCAACCAGGATCAGACTCTAACCAGAGGGCCCACATCACCAAGGGGATGGAAACCAGGCAGGAGTGTCCTCACACCAGTGGGGCCACATCAGCGAAAGGTGAGGAACACAGCATATGTGGCCTCAAACAAGGGGACACACATCATGAAAGGGCTGGGAGTGAGGCATGCAGGAGGAGACTCACAACAGAGGGCCCATAGAATAAAAAAGGTGAGGAACCCCGCAGTTGGAAGCTCCAAGCAGGTGGCCCAGAGCACCGAGGCTATGGGATCCATGCCGGAGTGAACTCACAGTAGACGGCCCACATTCTGACACTGTGAGCAACCCAGCTGTTGGGACCTCAGAGCAGAAAGCCCACATCCCCATGGGGATGGGACGCTGGCAGGAGTGTACTCGCACGACAGGCCGCACATCAGAAAATTTTGGGAGCCCATGAGTTAGGGCCTGATGCCAGAGGGTCCTCATTACCAAGGGGAGGAGACTCCCAGCAGGCACCAACTCCCAACTGAGGGCGCACATCTCCAAGGTGACGTGTGACAGCCAGGAAGGAGTGACCTCACAGCAGAGGGCCCACCTCCCAGAAGTGTGAGGAATACAGTCAGGATCAGACTCTCACCAGAGGGCCCCCATCACCAAGGGGGTGGGAACCAGGCAGGAGTGTCCTCACACCAGTGGGACCACATCAATAAAGGTGAGGAAACCAGCACAGGTGGCCTCAAACCAGAGGACCTACATCAAAAAGGGGCTGGGAGTGAGTTAGGAAGGAGGAGCATGAAAACACAGGACCCAAAGAATAGAAAAGGTAAGGAATCCAGCAGTTGGAACCTCCCAGCAGGCGGCTCAGAGCACAGAGTCTATGGGATCTAGGCCTGAGTGAACTAACACCAGAGAGCCAACATCATGAAACGGTGAACAACACAGGTGTTGGGACTTAGAGCAAAAGGCCCACATGCCCATGGGGATGGGAACCTGGCAGGAGTGCCCTCGCACCACTTAGCACGTATCAGAAAATGTGTGAACCCAGCAGTTAGGGCCTGATGCCAGAGGGCCTCATCACCGAGGGAAGGAGGCTCCCAGCAGGCTCCAACTGCCACCAGAGGGCCGACGTCACCAAGGCGGGGTGTGCCACCCAGGCAAAAATGACCTCAGAGAAGAGGGTCCACCTCACAGAAGTGTGAGGAACCCAACCAGGATCAGACTCTCGCCGGAGGGACCACATCACCAAGGGGATGGGAAGCAGGCAGGAGTGTCCTCACACCAGTGGGGCCACATCATCAAAAGATGAGGAACCCATCACATGTGGTCTCAAACCAGAGGACACACATCACCAAGGGGCTGGGAGTGAGGCAGGTGTCTGGAGAGGCACATTTAACTCTAATTTCCCACCAGGAAGAGGAATTAACCAAAGGCTCAGAGTGCCGTGCCACACCCTGATTACGGACTGAAGCAAACCTGCGGTTTTGTGGCCAGCTTTCAAGGAAGCGAGTTAAGAAAGCAAATCATGGGCGCTGTAATTCACAAACCTGCAGAGTTATAAATGACAGCTATTGGCAAAAATATATTGAAGTAAGTCTGCAAAGAGGACTTGAAAACGAGGCAGAATTGCAGGAATCATATATCAGGAGGTAGATTGGAATTGCATTTAAAGCATGTGAAAAGCGACAGATCTTTGACAGTGATGCACTTGGACAAAAAGCGCGTATACATTTTTTTCCTGAATATATTCAGAAAAAACGCATATGCCCTTTTTTGCCAACCAAGCACTCCAGCAATGGAAATCCGCACTACAATGAAGTCTCATTTCCCATTCGTCAAAAGGGCCATCTGAAAAAAGTGTAAAAACCAGAAACACAGGACAGGCCATGGAGAACAGGGAGCCTTGTTATGCTGATGGGTGGGATGTAAACTGCCAACAGACACTCTGGAGATGTTTATGGTGTATCCTGAAACATCTGAAAAACAAAGCTACAGAGCCTAGGGCACTTCCACTTTTGGCCCTATAGCTTAGGAAAATTAAAATCAACAAGACACAGCCAACACAAAATTTAGGGCTGCTGTGTTTACAAGAACCTCGAGTCCAGTACAAATTAAATATCCCAGAAAGAAAAAAATGGATAAAGAAGTTGTGCTACCTACGTACAACGGAATATCACTCAGCAATGAAATCAATGTCATCAGGCCTGTAGCAGCAAATTGAGTGGATTTAGGTATGATGATTCTAAGAGAAATATGTCACACACAGAAAGATAATTATCATAAGATATCACTAATAGAGGGAGTGTAAACTTGGCTACACATAAACTAAATTACAAAACCGAACAGAGTCTCACATTTAGATAAAAACTTATGCTTCCTTAAGGGGAAAGTTGAGTTAGGGTGCTGTATAAAACCAGAGATTGAAATTAGCACAGATACCGTTCCATAAGCCAAATATGTAATAGAAAAAACCTACTCCCTGGTCAACAAAATAGACTCCTCCATGGTGTATCACCTCACACCTGTTAGAACGGGTATCATCAGAATATCTACAAACAACAAATGTTGGAATGGGTGTGGAGATAAGGAACCCTCTTCCACTATTGTTGGGAATGTAAATTGATACAGTCACTGTGGAGAACATTATGGAGTTTCTTATAAAACTAAGAATAGAATTACCATATGATACAGCAATCCCAGTACTAGGCATATACCCAGACAAAACCATAAATCAAAAAGAGACATTCACCGCAATGTTCATTGCATCACTATTTACAATATCCAGGTAATGGAAGCAACCTAATTGCCCACAGACAGACGAATGCATAAAGATGTGGTACAAGTATAAAATGGAATATTACTAAGCCATATAAAGGAATGAAATTGGGTCATTTGTAGAGATGTTGATGGATCTAGAGACTGTCATACAGAGTGAAGTAAGTCAGAAAGAGAAAAACAAATCTTGTATATTAATGCATATATGTGGAACCTAGAAAAATTGTACAGATGAACCGTTTTGCAAGGCAAAAATACAGCAACAGATGTAGACAACAAACGTATGGACACCAAGGGGGGAAAGCTGTTGGGGTTGGTGGTGGGAGGAGTTGAGATATTGGGATTGGCATGTATACATTTATATGTAGAAAAGAGATAACCAAAAAGAACCTGCTTTATAAAAAAATAAAATAAAATTCAAAGTTAAAAAAATAAAATTAAAAAAATTAAAACAGAAAAAATATTCTTCCCTTCACATACATGTATTTATATGAATAAATTATTTCCATGTTTATATCTGTAAATACAAAAAAGAGGAATAAAATCTACCTTGAACCAAAAATGAAAAAAAGAAAAAAAAACAGAACCCACAAGTTACACAGAGGAAAACCGTATCAGGCCATTGCTCCAGTTGTAAACAATTCTGTAGTTGGTCAGTGGTGGGGAATCATCTCCCATTCAGCCAGCAGGCCCCACGCAACAAGCGTCCTCATTGCAAAGCTGGTGGACCGTGCCAAGGCATCTGTGAGTAAACGTGGGCCGAGACCCAGGCCAGCTGCTGCTGAAATGTTCCCACCCTTCCCAGGTAAAACACCTGAATATGTACAAGGACTTGAAAGCCTAGAGGAAGGTCCATGGAGCCACATGAGCGACAGCATGCCAGCCGACTTGGTGCCTGCAGGCCAGCCAGGATGGTCCTGGCCCTGGGTACTCTTCTGGAAGCTTTCCATTTCCCTGCCTGAGATACCCCTGGTGTCCCGGCCCCCACTGCTTTCTTCCTTCCTCACCTCTGCCCAGGGAGAAATTCCAGCGGCAGGTATGGGTGACACGTCCTCTTCTTTAGCAGGTGGCATCTTGGCAAATGCTGCAGAAAGTCCAGCAGAGCCCCACTCACACTGGGCCAACCACAAAGCCGTGGCCTCTCACTCCGTCCCACCAGCCCAGCCCCGAGACTGCTGACTGGGCAGAGAAAATGGCGTCAGGCACAGCTGCAGGGGCTCTTGCTGCCTGGAGCGGTGTTTATATTGATCTCAACACAGGCACACCTGGGGAGGGCTGGCCGGCATGGTCAGGCTTCCCAGGCCAGCCAATAATCACCCCTCAGGGGCTCACAGTTGCCGAAAATGGAAATTTCTGAATCGGCCAGGTCCAAGGAACAGGTGTGGGCTCCTGAGAGTCAGGATAGACAAGGGGCTGCAGCTCTGGCTTGTTTTCTAATTATATTATCTGGCCCATGAGTGGGAGACAACTTCAAGAAAACCCTTTCCTAATGAGAGGAACCCAGGAGTCAGGGAGAGGAGGGGTGGGTGGTGGGTGGAGACAGAGACCTGGTGTCCCGGGTGCAGTGGAAGTCTCTGGAAGACCAGGTGGAGGGAGGCCACACAGAGTGATGCCCAGGGTCACAGACCTGTCGGAGCTGCTGTTTGTTAGTTCAACTCCTGCTCTGAGGTGCTCTGTGTCAGATCTGAGTGACAGGTGAGCTGGGAGTGCTCTGCAATGAGGGCGATGTGCACGGTTCCTGTGTGCCCAGCCCTGCCACGGTAACTGCAAGGGTAGCTCTGTATCCTGGCAGGGGCCTGACCACGAGAGCCCCGTGGTCTGGGGTGGGGGTAGGGTACCTGCGCAGGTGATCTCCATATCCTGGGACTGACCTGATCTCGAGAGTCCCATGGGCTGCTGGAGTCCTGGTAAAGGATGTCAGGACAGTCAGTGAAGCCACTGAGGATATACCTCCAGTAGTTCCTAAATCCTACACCCTGCTGGTCATTCTACCAACCACCAGGACATGGTATTCTGTATTAGTCTTCAATGATGCCTTCTTTTGTATTCCATTAGTGTCAGAGTCACAAGAAATTTTGGCTTGTGAGTGGCAGGACTCAACATACAACTAAAACAATACTTCTGGGCCGTCTTGCCCCAAGGGTTCAAAAATTCCCACACCATCTTTGGGGAAAGCTCAGCTAAAGACCTAAAAGTTCTACCACTGGAAAAGGAAACACTCCTTCAATATGCAGACGACATTCTGATCACCAGCCCTACTAAGGAGACCTCTGAACTACCAAGCCAATAAAGGATACAAGTTGTCCAAGAAAAAGCTCAAATATCACAGACTACGGCAATCTGCCTGGGCTTCATTCTCACAGAAGGTCAGAGAAGCCCATCCCAGGAAAGGGAAGAAACAATTTACAGCCTTACCCATATCTAAAACTAGAAGACAGCTTAGGGGTTCCCGGGGAGGCCAGGGTTTGCTGCTTCTGGATCCCTAACTACAGGCTACTAGCTGGGCCTCTATATGAAACACTGAAAGGAAAAGATGATGATCCTTTTGAATAGAATCCAGAAGTGGCCTTTCAAGAATGGAAAGAGCAGTCAATTCAGACCCTTGCCCTGGAACTCCCTAATTTAGCTAAACCCTTTGATCTTTACATTCCTGGTGAAAAGTGAATCGCCATTGGAGTATTAGTGCAAAACCTGGGACCACTTGAAATGGAACAATGCAAGAATGCCATCCAGGTAGGATAAACTACAGTCACCAAGGGGCTTGGCCCACTGCCACATCTGGCCAAGATACTGGCGGTATCTAAAAACCTGGAAATCAGCAGCCCTAAAGGCCACCTCCCTCCTAAGGGAAAAGGACCCCACGTGGTGATCCTAACCCCCAACCATGCCCTGAAGTTGCAGGGTTTGCTCCGTGGGCACACTGACCTCGAGTGAGGAGGCCCTCCAGCTCCAACCTCCAGAGAGATAACCGGGGGCAACGGGGCACCATGACGACTCATGTGACCATCACTTGACCTGGAGTTTCTCTCATAAAACAACAAGAGTGTGTCCCAAAAGAGTAGACTACTGCTTGCAGGACTTACTGCACCCAGAGCGGACCTAATAATCTTGGCAGGGGAACCGTATATCACGCTGTCACCATAGAAAAGCCTACGGACACTGTGATAATGGTGGCCAATAAGACCGGCTGGACTCCTGTTTACTTCAAAAGGCTGTTGACTCAGTGGCCATCATGGTCCTTCATCACCAGTGACCCTGGACTGTCTGGGAGTTGAGCGGACAGGGTCCTGACACCTGGTGCTGTTTTTACGTTAATTCAGGGGCCTAATTGAAGAAAGCGCAGACTACTGGTCAGAGCATCTAGGCTGGCAGAAACGGTCAGCCTAAAGTGGCCGAACAAGTGCGGGGCGGGGTGAAACTGGACCTCACAGCGTCACTGCACATCTCCTTCCTGGACCCTTAAAGGTCATTAGAATCTATAACACTTCCAATACTGGTGCTCAGGCGGACGAGCAGGGAGGCAGGAGGCCTGGGGACAATCAACGTCACCTGGAGGCTGCTGGGGAGAAGTTCTCACCCTCACCCACGGGTATGAGGGCTCCTAACTCAGCACTCAGCAGCTACAGAAGAAGGGTCTGCACCCTCAGCACTCCAAGGATGAGGAAGGGGACAAAAGGCAGAAGAGGGGATTGTCCCAGGCAAAGCCCCTTAAAAATCCCTGGGAGATAAAAATAGAATCTGTGCAATAAAACAAAGTCTAAGCTTTTTTATCCTTTGTGCTTTGTCTAATTTCACGTGCTCCTAGGGTCCTGCATACAGAGGTTCCACACCCGGCACTTCAGACCAAAATTCCTAGTGCAGAATGGCTGGGTCGACACATCAGCTCCTGGGGCCCAGTGCAGACTCCGTGATATAGAGCCTGAACTGCAGCCAACCGAGCCTTCGAGAGCTCCGCCACTCCCTCCCACTGACTCTGACAGGATCTCTACACAGCAGCCCAGCCCACAGCCCACAGGGTAGCACATGCTCTCACCTCTCCATTCTCTGATCAAAATATAAAGTTTCCTTTGCTTCTGAACCAAACTCAGTCTCGATCTGTTGGCTCCAATGACACCAGGCAGGGGGACACTTGTTGGGGTCCACTCTGGAGGATCAGTAACAGAAATTGAGAACATTGTAACTTCAATGAACCGATGTTTGAGCCAAACTGTAATTAACATAGAACAGTGTATAAGGCTCGGGTAAAATAAGATGTTTCTAACACTTCCATTTGATATTTCCATCACTTTATTATAAGCAAGTTCAGTGAAAAGGTTTGTCTTATTTGTCAGGTCAATATTAGAGAAATGAAGTGATTTCTTTCGAAGGATGTACATCTAATAATCATGGTTAAAGCTTCAATCTTCTTTTAAATGCTTTTCCATTGAAAATGATACCTCTCTTTCAGCTCCCCCATTTCTGAGAAGTATAAAATCTTATAATTTATTATTACCAAAGGGGAAAGTTGGGAGGAGGGATAAATTAACAGTTTGGGATTAACACATACACACTGCTATGTATAAAATCGATCATCAACAAGGAACTACTGTATAGCACAGGGAACTACACTCAATATTTTGCAATAACCTATAAGGGGAAATAATCTGAAAAAGAATAGATTTTTTATTGACATCATCTATCAATGACAGTTAAAATGGAACCTAAGGGAAGCCGGTGGTGAGTGCTTCTGACCCTGAAGACTTCAATCATCTAAAGCTTGGACTCTGCCTACTTCCCAAGGCCCTTAATGAACATATGTGTAGCCGTAGCTTAAAAAATTCCCCAGTTTGGGTTGTGGAGAGACACTGATTTTGAAAAAGCCCTGGTGTTCTCCTCACATGAATGGGACCCTTCCTACAACTAAAACTTGCCTGTCACACACAGAGGATGGTATACCGTCTGACCAGGATGAGTTTGGAAAAGGCATCTCATCTCCTCATCTCCTGGTACTAGGGTTCACCCCTCCAGCGTCTTTAATAACAGTCTCCCCACTTGGAGATGTCAGCATTGTCAAAATCCTGTTGCATACAGTTTGGAATTTGTCCAGAGGATGAAGCGGAAGGAGGAGGAACAATGACTGGCAAGTCCTAGGTGTTCGGACAGGCACATGTCACTCTCATTTCCAATCAGGAAGACGAATTGACCAAAGGTTAGGGTTGCCCATGGTAACAGAATAGGGCTTGAGGAAATTCCACTGCTTTGTGGCCAGTTCCCATAAACACAATTTGAAAAATGGAACTCAGGGGCACTAAAATTCACGAAACTGCAGAGTTGAAAATATCTATCCCTGAAAAATGTCTTGAGGAAAGTCAGAGAAAAGGACTTGTAAGCAATGGAGAATGGCAGGAAAGGGATTGGAAGAGGTAGAAAGGACTCGCCATTAAGCACAAGAAAAGGGGTTGAACATTGCCAACACTGCAATTGGCCAAAAAGTGTATATGCGTTTTTTTCTGTATATATTCAAGAAAAGGGCATACACTTTTTAGCCAACCAAACAGGTGGGCACTGGAAATCAATACTACAAAAGATATCACTTCGCATCAGTCAGAAGAGCCTTCCTCATAAAGTGTAAACACCAGAAATGCAGGACAGGGCAAGGAGAAAAGGGAGCCCTGTGAGGCTTATAGTGGAAACGTATATTGCCAACGGTCACTCTGGAGAAGTGTATTGTGTTTACTAAAGCATCTAAAAAATGAGCTACAGGGCACAGGGCACTAGCACTCATGGACGTATATCTTGGGAAAAACAAAAATCGAGAGGACTCAGGCACCCCAATATTTACCGCCTCTCAGTTTAAAAGATCCTCGACTAGGATATAACTTAAATGTCTCTGGAGGGAAAAAATGGATAGAGATGTGGTACTTATGTAGACCGGAATTTTACTCAGCCTGGAAATCAAAGAAATACGGCCAGTTGTAACAACTCCAGAGGAGTTAAGTATGATCGTTCGAAGTCACATAATTCAAAAGAAAAAGACACACAACATAGGATATCATTTAAAGCAACATAAGATATCACTAATACACGGAATGTAAACTTGGCTACACATGAACTGAAATACAAAACAGAACAGGGTCTGAAATTAGGAACCCAACTTATGCTTGCTAATGGGGAAAGGTGAGTTGGGATGCTGCATAAAACCAGAGATTGAAATTAGTACAGATACCGTTCCATAAGCCAAATGTGTAATAGTCAAGAGCTACTCGCTGCTCAACGAAATGGACTCAACACTCCATATTCAACGCCTAGGAATATACCTGACTAGTAAGAATCTTAAAACCCATGGATTTATATGTCTCCGTAAGAGAATCAACGTGTGTACAGTGGCATAAACGCAGCAGTGAAAATCCGATAAATCCCATTATCAAAATAAATTTCAAATACAGAACACAATGAGAGTGAAATAGGGAGCAATTATTAAATAATTAATTCAGGGCTTGTGATGCAACCTGGATTTACCACATCTACACCCAGAGCTGGGTGAAACATAACGCTGCACACTTCGGGCTGATAGCATTGGTGAGGTTCCGTGAGCAAATGCAGACCGTATGAAGTCATACTGCATGGTACCATTCCATGGGTCCCAACTCTCCAGGAATAAGGGATTCTTCCTTCCGTTAAAACATGCATGGGAAACCCAGAGTAACGTCCTCCCTGTGAGTGGGAATCGTTTTCAAATGCATCACAGTTTTCGTCCCCTGGTACTCGGGTTCACCATTCCACACGGTTTACTAACACTCTCCCCACTTGGAGAGTCAGTGCCTTTAACCTCCTGTTTGGCACAGTTTGCAAATTCTGTGCAAGATGAATAGGAAAAGTGAGAACCAATGAGATACCAGCTGTAGGTGTCTGCACGGGCAAATGTAACACACATTTCCCACCAGGAAGAGGAATTAACCAAAGGTTCAGCATGCTGTGCCGGAACCAGATTAGGGCCTGAAGCAATCCTGCGGTTTTGCGCCCAGCTCACAGGAAAGCGAGTTGAAGAAAGGGGCTCAAGGGCACTGTAATTCACAAACCTGCAGAGTTATAAATGACAGCTATCGTCCAAAAATATATTGAAGGAAGGCTGCGAAGAGGACTTGGAAGTTGGGCAGAAATTCAGGAAAACGATTTCAGGGGGTAGACTGGAATTGCACTTAAAGCATAGGAAAGAGGCAGAACGGCGAGAATGATGCACTTGGCCTAAAACGGCGTATGCGTATTTTTCTGAATATATTCAAGAAAATACGCATACGCCCTTTTTGGCCAACCAAGCAAGCATGTTAAAGAAATCTGCACTACAATGAAGTCTCACTGCCCCCCGCTCAAAAGGACCATCTGAAAAAAGTATAAAATCCAGAGGGGCAGGACAGGCCATGGAGAACAGGGAGCATTGTTATGCTGATGGGCGGGATGTGAATTGCCAACAGCCACTCTGGAGAAGTGTATGGTGTTTCCTGAAACACATAAATAACAAAGCAACACAGCCTATGGCACTTTCGCTTATGGTCCTATAGTTAGGGAAATTAAAATAAAAACCACACAGCCACCCCAACGTTTGGAACGGCTCTGTTTACAAGAACCTCGTCTACGGTACAAGTTAAATATCGCAGAGAGCGAAAAATGGATAAAGAAGTTGTGGTACGTACGTACAATGGATTATCACTCAGCAATGAAATCTATGTCATCAGGACCATAGCGGCATAATGCGTGGATTCAGGTACGATGATCCTAAGTGAAATAGGTCACACAGAAAAACAAACATCATAAGATACCACTAATACACGGAATGTAAACTTGGCTACACATGTACTGAATTACAAAACAGAACAGGGTCTCCAATTTAGAAAACCAACTTATGCTTGCTTTTTGGAAAAGGTGAGTTTGGGTGCTGCATAAAAACAGATATAAATTCGCACAGAAACCATTCCATAAGCCAAATATGTAATAGACATGACCTACTCCTTGCTCAACGAAATGGACTCAACACCCCATATTCAATGCCTAGGAATATACCCGCCTAGTAAGAATCTTAAAACCCATGGATTTATATGTCTCCGTAAGAGAATCAAGCGTGTGTTCAGTGGCCTGAACGCAGCAGTGAAAATCTGATAAATCCCATTATCAAAATAAATTTCAAAAACACAACACAATGACAGTGAAATAGAGAGAAATTCTTAAATAATTCACTCAGGGCTTCTGATGCAACCTGGATTTACCACATCTACACCCAGAGATGGGGAGACATAAGGCCGGACACTTCGTTCTGATAGCATTGGTGAGGTTCGGTGAGCAAATGCAGATCCTTTGAGGTCATACTGCATGGTACCCATTCCATGGGTCCCAAATCTCCAGGTTTAAGGGATTCTTCCTTCCGCTACATCATGTATGGGAAACCCAGAGTATGGTCCACCATGTGATTAGGAAACGTTTTCAAATGCATCTCAGTTTTCCTCCCTTTATACTCGGGTTCACCATTCCAGAGGCTTAACTAACATTCTCCTCACTTGGAGAGTCAGTGCCTTTAACCTCCTGTTTGGCACAGTTTACAATTTCAGCGCAAGATGAACAGGAATAGGGAGAACAAATGAGAGACTAGCTGTAGCTGTCTGCACAGGCAAATTTAACGCTCTTTTCCCACCAGGAAGAGGAATTAACCTAAGGCTCAGCATGCCATGCCAGAACCAGATTAGGGCCTGAAGCAATCCTGCGGGTTTGCGGCCAGCTCACAAGAAAGCGATTTGAAGAAAGGAGCTCAGGGGCACTGAAACTCACAAACATGCAGAGTTATAAATGACAGCTATCGTCCAAAAATATATTGAAGGAAGGCTGCGAAGAGAACTTCTATGCATGGCAGAATTGCAGGAAAACGATTTCAGGGGGTAGACTGGAATTGCATTTAAAGCATAGGAAAAGAGGCAGAACGTCGACAATGATGCACTTGGCCAAAAAGGGCGTATGCGTTTTTTCCTGAATATATTCAGGAAAAAACGTATACGCCCTTTTTGGCCAACCAAACAAGCATGTTAAAGAAATCTGCACTACAATGAAGTCTCACTGCCCCCCGGTCAAAAGGGCCATCTGAAAAAAGTGTAAAATCCAGAAATGCAGCACAGGCCATGAAGAACAGGGAGCCTTGTTATGCTGGTGGGTGGGATGTAAATTGCCAACAGCCACTCTGGAGAAGTGTATGGTGTTTCCTGAAACACCTAAAAAACAAAGCAACGGAGCCTACGGCACTTCAACTTATGGTCCTATAGCTTAGGGAAATTAAGATCAAAAACACACAGCCACCCCAAGGTTTTAGACGGCTCTGTTTACAAGAACCTCATCTACGGTACACGTTAAATATCCCAGAAAGCGAAAAATGGATAAAGAAGTTGTGGTACATACGTACAATGGAATATCACTCACCAATGAAATCTATGTCATCTGCCCCATCCTGGCATAATGAGTGGATTCAGTTACAATGATTCTAAGTGAAATAAGTCACACAGAAAATGAAACATCATAAGATATCACTAATACACCGAATGTAATCTTGGCTACACATGAACTGAATTACAAACCAGAACAGGGTCTCAAATTTAGAAAACCAACTTATGCTTGCTTAAGGGGAAAGGTGAGTGGGGTGCTGCATAAAACCAGAGATAGAAATTAGCACAGATACCACTCCATACGTCAAATATTTAATAGTCAAGACCTACCCCTTTCTCAACGAAATTGTCTAAACACCCTATATTCAACGCCTAGGAATACACCTGACTAGAAAGAATTTTCAAACCCATGGATTTATATGTCTCCATAAGAGAATCAAGCGTGTGTACAGCTGCATGAATGCAGCAGAGAAAATCCGATAAATCCCATTATCAAAATGAATTACAAAAACAAAACAGAAGGACAGTGAAATAGAGAGCAATTCTTAAATAATTCATTCAGGGCTTGTGATGCAACCTGGATTTACCTCATCTACACCCAGACCAGAGTGAGACATAAGGTTGGACACTTCGGGCTGATAGCATTGGTGAGGTTCGATGAGCAAATGCAAACCATTTGAAGTCATACTGCATGGTACCCATTCCATGGGTCCCAACTCTCCAGGTTTAAGCGATTCTTCCTTCAGCTAAAACATGCATGGGAAACCACAGTATGGTGCACCGTGTGACCGGGAAACGTTTTCAAATGCATCTCAGTTTTCGTCCCCTTTTACTCGGGTTCAAAATTCCACACCCTTTACTAACACTCTCCCCACATGGAGAGTCAGTGCCTTTAACCTGCTGTTTGGCAGAGTTTGCAATTTCTGCACAAGATGAACAGGATTAGGGAGAAGCAATGAGAGACTAGCTGTAGGTGTCTGCACGGGCAAATTTAACACTCATTTCCAACCAGGAAGAGGAATTAACCAAAGGCTCAGCATGCCGTGCCGGAACCAGATTAGGGCCAGAAGCAATCCTGCGGGTTTGCAGCCAGCTCACAAGAAAGCGATTTGAAGAAAGGAGCTCAGGGGCACTGTAATTCACAAACCTGCAGAGTTTTAAATGACAGCTATCGTCCAAAAATATATTGAAGGAAGGCTGCGAAGAGGACTTGAAAGCGGGGCAGAATTGCAGGAAAATGATTTCAGGGCGTAGACTGGAATTGCATTTAAAGCATAGGAAAAGAGGCAGAACATCGACAATGATGCACTTGGCCAAAAAGGGCATATGCGTTTTTTCCTGAATATATTCAGGAAAAAACGCATACGTGCTTTTAGGTCAACAAAGCAAGCATGTTAAAGAAATCTGCACTAAAATGAAGTCTCACTGCCCCCCGGTCAAAAGGGCCATCTGAAAAAAGTGTAAAATCCAGAAAGGCAGCACAGGCCATGGAGAACAGGGAGCCTTGTTATGCTGATGGGTGGGATGTTAATTGCCAAGAGCCACTCTGGAGAAGTGTATGGTGTTTCCTGAAACACCTAAAAAACAAAGCAACGGAGCCTACGGCACTTCCACTTATGGTCCTATAGCTTAGGGAAATGAAAATCAAAACCACACAGCCACCCCAAAGTTTCAGACGGCTCTGTTTACAAGAACCTCGTCTACAGTACAAGTTAAATATCCCAGAAAGCGAAAAATGGATAAAGAAGTTGTGGTACGTACGTACAATGGAATATCACTCACCAATGAAATCTATGTCATCTGGCCCGTCGTGGCATAATGAGTGGATTCAGATACGATGATTCTAAGTGAAATAAGTCACACAGAAAATGAAACATCATAAGATATCACTAATACACGGAATGTAACCTTGGCTACACATGAACTGAATTACAAAACAGAACAGGGTCTCAAATTTAGAAAACCAACTTATGTTTGCTTAAGGGGAAAGGTGAGTTGGGGTGCTGCATAAAACCAGAGATAGAAATTAGCACAGATACCATTCCATACGTCAAATATGTAATAGTCAAGACCTACCCCTTGCTCAACGAAATGGGCTAAACACACTATATTCAACGCCTAGGAATACACCTGACTAGAAAGAATCTTCAAACCCATGGATTTATATGTCTCCATAAGAGAATCAAGCGTGTGTACAGCTGCATGAAGGCAGCAGAGAAAATCCGATAAATCCCATTATCAAAATGAATTACAAAAACAAAACACAATGACAGTGAAATAGAGAGCAATTCTTAAATAATTCATTCAGGGCTTTTGTTGCAACCTGGATTTACCTCATCTACACCTAGAGCTGAGTGAGGCATAAGGTTGGACACTTCGGGCTGATAGCATTGGTGAGGTTTGATGAGCAAATGCAGACCATTTGAAGTCATACTGCATGGTACCCATTCCATGGGTCCCAACTCTCCAGGGTTAAGCGATTCTTCCTTCAGCTAAAACATGCATGGGAAACACACAGTATGGTGCACTGTGTGACCGGGAAACGTTTTCAAATGCATCTCAGTTTTCGTCCCCTTTTACTCAGGTTCACAATTCCAGACCCTTTACTAAAACTCTCCCCACTTGGAGAGTCAGTGCCTTTAATCTGCTGTTTGGCACAGTTTGCAATTTCTGCACAAGATGAACAGGAATAGGGAGAACCAATAAGAGACTAGCTGTAGGTGTCTGCACGGGCAAATTTAACGCTCATTTCCAACCAGGAAGAGGAATTAACCAAACGCTCAGCATGCCGTGCCGGAACCAGATTAGGGCCTGAAGCAATCCTGCGGGTTTGCCGCCAGCTCACAAGAAAGCGATTTGAAGAAAAGAGCTCAGGGGCACTGTAATTCACAAACCTGCAGAGGTATAAATGACAGATATTGTCCAAAAATATATTGAAGGAAGGCTGCGAAGAGGATTTGAAAGCGGGGCAGAATTGCAGGAAAACGATTTCAGGGGGTAGACTGGAATTGCACTTAAAGCATAGGAAAAGAGGCAGAACGTCGACAATGATGCACTTGGCCAAAAAGGGCATATGCGTTTTTTCCTGAATATATTGAGGAAAAAACGCATACGCTCTTTTTGGCCAACCAAGCAAGCACGTTAAAGAAATCTGCACTACAATGAAGTCTCACTGCCCCCTGGTCAAAAGGGCCATCTGAAAAAAGTGTAAAATCCAGAAATGCAGCACAGGCCATGGAGAACAGGGAGCCTTGTTATGCTGATGGGTGGGATGTAAATTGCCAAGAGCCACTATGGAGAAGTGTATGGTGTTTCCTGAAACACCTAAAAAACAAAGCAACGGAGCCTACGGCTCTTCCACTTATGGTCCTATAGTTTAGGGAAATTAAAATCAAAATCACACAGCCACCCCAAAGTTTCAGACGGCTCTGTTTACAAGAACCTCGTCTACGGTACAAGTTAAATATCCCAGAAAGCGAAAAATGGATAAAGAATTTGTGGTACGTACGTACAATGGAATATAATTCACCAATGAAATCTATGTCATCTGGCCCGTCGTGGCATAATGAGTGGATTCAGATACGATGATTCTAAGTGAAATAAGTCACACAGAAAATGAAACATCATAAGATATCACTAATACACGGAATATAATCTTGGTTACACATGAACTGAATTACAAAACAGAACAGGGTCTCAAATTTAGAAAACCAACTTATGTTTGCTTAACTGGAAAGGTGAGTTGGGGTGCTGCATAAAACCAGAGATAGAAATTAGCACAGATACCATTCCATACGTCAAATATGTAATAGTCAAGACCTACCCCTTGCTCAACGAAATGGGCTAAACCCCCTATATTCAACGCCTAGGAATACACCTGACTACAAAGAATTTTCAAACCCATGGATTTATATGTCTACATAAGAGAATCAAGCGTGTATACAGCTGCATGAAGGCAACAGAGAAAATCCGATAAATCCCATTATCAAAATGAATTACAAAAACAAAACACAATGACAGTGAAATAGAGAGCAATTCTTAAATAATTCATTGACGGCTTGTGATGCAACCTGGATTTACCTCATCTACACCCAGAGCTGAGTGAGACATAAGGTTGGACACTTCGGGGCTGATAGCATTGGTGAGGTTTGATGAGCAAATGCCGACCATTTGAAGTCATACTGCATGGTACCCATTCCATGGGTCCCAACTCTCCAGGTATAAGCGATTCTTCTTTCAGCTAAAACATGCATGTGAAACACACAGTATGGTGCACCATGTGACCGGGAAACGTTTTCAAATGCATCTCAGTTTTCGTCCCCTTTTACTCGGGTTCAAAATTCCAGACACTTTACTAACACTCTCCCCACTTGGAGAGTCAGTGCCTTTAAACTCCTGTTTGGCACAGTTTGCAATTTCTGCGCAAGATGAACAGGAATAGGGAGAACCAATGAGAGACTAGCTGTAGGTGTCTGCAGGGGTAAATTTAACGCTCATTTCCCACCAGGAAGAGGAATTAACCAAAGGCTCAGCATGCCGTGCCGGAACCATACACACTTTTGGGCAAACTAAGCAAGCATGTTAAAGAAATCTGCACTACAATGAAGTCTCACTGCCCCCCGGTCAAAAGGGCCATCTGAAAAAAGTGTAAAATCCAGAAATGCAGCACAGGCCCTGGAGAACAGGGAGCCTTGTTATGCTGGTGGGTGGGATGTAAATTGCCAACAGCCACTCTGGAGAAGTGTATGGTGTTTACTGAAACATCTAAAAAACAAAGCAACGGAGCCTACGGCACTAACACTCATGGTCCTATAGCTTAGGGAACTTAAAATCAAAAAAACACAGCCACCGCAAAGTTTCAGACGGCTCTGTTTACAAGAACCTCGTCTACGGTACAAGCTAAATGTCCCAGAAAGCGAAACATGGATAAAGAAGTTGTGGTACGTACGTACAATGGAATATCACTCACCAATGAAATCTATGTCATCTGGCCCGTCGTGGCATAATGAGTGGATTCAGGTACGATGATTCTAAGAGAAATAAGTCACACAGAAAATGAAACATCATAAGATATCACTAATACACGGAATGAAATCTTGGCTACACATGAACTGAATTACAAAACAGAACAGGGTCTCAAATTTAGAAAACCAACTTATGTTTGCTTAAGGGGAAAGGTGAGTTGGGGTGCTGCATAAAACCAGAGATAGAAATTAGCACAGATACCATTCCATACGTCAAATATGTAATAGTCAAGACCTACCCCTTGCTCAACGAAATGGGCTAAACACCCTATATTCAAGGCCTAGGAATACACCTGAGTAGTAAGAATCTTCGAACCCATGGATTTATATGTCTCCATAAGAGAATCAAGCGTGTGTACAGCTGCATGAAGGCAGCAGAGAAAATCCGATAAATCCCATTATCAAAATGAATTACAAAAACAAAACACAATGACAGTGAAATAGAGAGCAATTCTTAAATAATTCATTCAGGGCTTTTGATGCAACCTGGATTTACCTCATCTACACCCAGAGCTGAGTGAGACATAAAGTTGGACACTTCGGGCTGATAGCATTGGTGAGGTTCGATGAGCAAATGCAGACCATTTGAAGTCATACTGCATGGTACCCATTCCATGGGTCCCAGCTCTCCAGGTTTAAGCGATTCTTCCTTCAGCTAAAACATGCATGGGAAACCCACAGTATGCTGCACCGTGTGACCGGGAAACGTTTTCAAATGCATCTCAGTTTTCGTCCCCTTTTACTCGAGTTCAAAATTCCAGAACCTTTACTAACACTCTCCCCACTTGGAAAGTCACTGCCTTTAACCTGCTGATTGGCACAGTTTGCAATTTCTGCGCAAGATGAACAGGAATAGGGAGAACCAATGAGAGACTAGCTCTAGGTGTCTGCACGGGCAAATTTAACGCTCATTTCCCACCAGGAAGAGGATTTAACCAAAGGCTCAGCATGCCGTGCCGGAACCAGATTAGGGCCTGAAGCAATCTTGCGGGTTTGCGGCCAGGTCAAAAGAAAGCAATTTGAAGAAAGGAGATCAGGGGCACTGTAATTCCCAAACCTGCAGAGTTATAAATGACAGCTATCGTCCAAAAATATATTGAAGGAAGGCTGCGAAGAGGACTTGAAAGCGGGGCAGAATTGCAGGAAAACGATTTCAGGGGGTAGACTGGATTTGCATTTAAAGCATAGGAAAAGAGGCAGAACGTCGACAATGATGCACTTGGCCAAAAAGGGCGTATGCGACTTTTCCTGAATATATTCAGGAAAAAACGCATACGCACTTTTTGGTCAACCAAGCAAGCAAGTTAAAGAAATCTGCACTAAAATGAAGTCTCACTGCCCCCCGGTCAAAAGGGCCATCTGAAAAAAGTATAAAATCCAGAAATGCAGCATAGGCCATGGAGAACAGGGAGCCTTGTTATGCTGATGGGTGGGATGTAAATTGCCAAGAGCCACTCTGGAGAAGTGTATGGTGTTTCCTGAAACACCTAAAAAACAAAGCTACGGAGCCTACGGCACGTCCACATATGGTCCGATAACTTAGGGAAATTAAAATCAAAAACACACAGCCACCCCAAAGTTTCAGACGGCTCTGTTTAGAAGAACCTCGTCTACCTTACAAGTTAAATATACAAGAAAGTGAAAAATGGATAAAGAAGTTGTGGTACGTACGTACAATGGAATATCACTCACCAATGAAATCTATGTCATCTAGCCCGTCGTGGCATAATGAGTGGATTCAGGTACGATGATTCTAAGTGAAATAAGTCACACAGAAAATGAAACATCATAAGATATCACTAATACACGGAATGTAAACTTGGCTATACATGAACTGAATTACAAAACAGAACAGGGTCTCAAATTTAGAAAACCAACTTATGCTTGCTTAAGGGGAAAGGTGAGTTGGGGTGCTGCATAAAACCAGAGATAGAAATTAGCACAGATACCTTTCCATAAGCCAAATATGTAATAGTCAAGACCTACCCCTTGCTCAACGAAATGGACTAAACACCCCATATTCAACGCCTAGGAATACACCTGACTAGTAAGAATCTTCAAACCCATGGATTTATATGTCTCCATAAGAGAATGAAGCGTGTGTACAGCGGCATGAATGCAGCAGAGAAAATCCGATAAATCCCATTATCAAAATGAATTACACAAACAAAACCCAAGTACAGTGAAATAGAGAGCAATTCTTAAATAATTCATTCAGGGCTTGTGATGCAACCTGGATTTACCACATCTACACCCAGAGCTGAGTGAGACATAAGGTTGGGCACTTCGGGCTGATAGCATTGGTGAGGTTCGATGAGCAAATGCAGACCCTTTGAAGTCATACAGCATGGTACCCATTCCATGGGTCCCAACTCTCCAAGTTTAAGGGATTCTTCCTTCAGCTAAAACATGCATGGGAAACCCACATTATGGTGCACCGTGAGACTGGCAAACGTTTTCAAATGCATCTCAGTTTTCGTCCCATTTTACTCGGGTTCACCATTCCAGACCCTTTACGAACACTCTCCCCACTTGGAGAGTCAGTGCCTTTAACCTCCTGTTGGGCACAGTTTGCAATTTCTGCGCAAGATGAACAGGAATAGG
This sequence comes from Delphinapterus leucas, assembly GCF_059928025.1. Taxonomy (NCBI): domain Eukaryota; kingdom Metazoa; phylum Chordata; class Mammalia; order Artiodactyla; family Monodontidae; genus Delphinapterus; species Delphinapterus leucas. Next base: position 112,760,570 of record NC_143135.1, on the reverse strand, counting down.
GAGAACCAATGAGAGACTAGCTGTAGGTGTATGCACGGGCAAATTTAACGCTCATTTCACCAGGAAGAGGAATTAACCAAAGGCCCCACATGCCGTGCCGCAACAAAATTAGGGCCTGAAGCAATCCTGCGGGTTTGCGGCCAGCTCAAAAGAAAGCGATTTGAAGAAAGGAGCTCAGGGGCACTGTAATTCACAAACCTGCAGAGTAATAAATGACAGCTATCGTCCAAAAATATATTGAAGGAAGGCTGCGAAGACGACTTGTAAGCGGGACAGATTTGCAGGAAAACGATTTCAGGGGGTAGACGGGAATTGAATTTAAAGCATAGGAAAAGAGGCAGAACGTCGACAATGATGCTCTTGGCCAAAAAGGGCGTATGCGTTTTTTCCTGAATATATTCAGGAAAAAACGCATACGCACTTTTTGGCCAACCAAGCAAGCATGTTAAAGAAATCTGCACTACAATGAAGTCTCACTGCCCCCCGGTCAAAAGGGCCATCTGAAAAAAGTGTAAAATCCAGAAAGGCAGCACAGGCCATGGAGAACCGGGAGCCTTGTTATGCTGATGTGCGGGATGTAAATTGCCAACAGCCACTCTGGAGAAGTGTATGGTGTTTCCCGGAACACCGAAAAAACAAAGCTACGGAGCCTACGGCACTTCCACTTATGGTCCTATAGCTTAGGGAAATTAAAATCAAAAACACACAGCCACCCCAAAGTGTCGGACGGCTCTGTTTACAAGAACCTCGTCTACGGTACAAGTTAAATATCCCAGAATGTGAAAAATGGATAAAGAAGTTGTGGTACGTACGTACAATGGAATATCACTCAGCAATGAAATCTATGTCATCAGGCCCGTCGAGGCATAATGAGTGGATTCAGGTACGATGATTCTAAGTGAAATAAGTCACACAGAAAATGAAACATCATAAGATATCACTAATACACGGAATGTAAACTTGGCTACACATGAACTGAATTACAAAACAGAACAGGGTCTCAAATTTAGAAAACCAACTTATGCTTGCTTAAGGGGAAAGGTGAGTTGGGGTGCTGCATAAAACCAGAGATAGAAATTAGCACAGATACCTTTCCATAAGCCAAATATGTAATAGTCAAGACCTACCCCTTGCTCAACGAAATGGACTAAACACCCCATATTCAACGCCTAGGAATACACCTGACTAGTAAGAATCTTCAAACCCATGGATTTATATGTCTCCGTAAGAGAATGAAGCGTGTGTACAGCGGCATGAATGCAGCAGAGAAAATCCGATAAATCCCATTATCAAAATGAATTACACAAACAAAACCCAAGGACAGTGAAATAGAGAGCAATTCTTAAATAATTCATTCAGGGCTTGTGATGCAACCTGGATTTACCACATCTACACCCACAGCTGAGTGAGACATAAGGTTGGGCACTTCGGGCTGATAGCATTGGTGAGGTTCGAGGAGCAAATGCAGACCCTTTGAAGTCATACAGCATGGTACCCATTCCATGGGTCCCAACTCTCCAAGTTTAAGGGATTCTTCCTTCAGCTAAAACATGCATGGGAAACCCACAGTATGGTGCACCGTGTGACTGGCAAACGTTTTCAAATGCATCTCAGTTTTCGTCCCCTTTTACTCGGGTTCACCATTCCAGACCCTTTACGAACACTCTCCCCACTTGGAGAGTCAGTGCATTTAACCTCCTGTTGGGCACAGTTTGCAATTTCTGCGCAAGATGAAAAGGAATTGGGAGAACGAATGAGAGACTAGCTCTAGGTGTCTGCACGGGCAAATTTAACGCTCATTTCCCACCAGGAAGAGGAATTAACCAAAGGCTCAGCATGCCGTGCCGGAACCAGATTAGGGCCTGAAGCAATCCTGTGGGTTTGCGGCCAGCTCACAAGATAGCGAGTTGAAGAAAGGAGCTCAGGGGCACTGTAACTCACAAACCTGCCGAGTTATAAATGACAGCTATCGTCCAAAAATATATTGAAGGAAGGCTGCGAAGACGACTTGTAAGCGGGACAGATTTGCAGGAAAACGATTTCAGGGGGTAGACGGGAATTGCATTTAAAGCATAGGAAAAGAGGCAGAACGTCGACAGTGATGCTCTTGGCCAAAAAGGGCGTATGCGTTTTTTCCTGAATATATTCAGGAAAAAACGCATACGCCCTTTTTGGCCAACCAAGCAAGCATGTTAAAGAAATCTGCACTACAATGAAGTCTCACTGCCCCCCGGTCAAAAGGGCCATCTGAAAAAAGTGTAAAATCCAGAAAGGCAGCACAGGCCATGGAGAACAGGGAGCCTTGTTATGCTGATGGGCGGGATGTAAATTGCCAACAGCCACTCTGGAAAAGTGTATGGTGTTTCCCGGAACACCAAAAAAACAAAGCTACGGAGCCTACGGCACTTCCACTTATGGTCCTATAGCTTAGGGAAAATAAAATCAAAAACACACAGCCACCCCAAAGTGTCGGACGGCTCTGTTTACAAGAACCTCGTCTACGGTACAAGTTAAATATCCCAGAATGTGAAAAATGGATAAAGAAGTTGTGGTACGTACGTACAATGGAATATCACTCAGCAATGAAATCTATGTCATCAGGCCCGTCGCGGCATAATGAGTGGATTCAGGTACGATGATTCTAAGTGAAATAAGTCACACAGAAAATGAAACATCATAAGATATCACTACTACACGGAATGTAAACTTGGCTACACATGAACTGAATTACAAAACAGAACAGGGTCTCAAATTTAGAAAACCAACTTATGCTTGCTTAAGGGGAAAGGTGAGTTGGGGTGCTGCATAAAACCAGAGATAGAAATTAGCACAGATACCTTTCCATAAGCCAAATATGTAATAGTCAAGACCTACCCCTTGCTCAACGAAATGGACTAAACACCCCATATTCAACGCCTAGGAATACACCTGACTAGTAAGAATCTTCAAACCCATGGATTTATATGTCTCCGTAAGAGAATGAAGCGTGTGTACAGCGGCATGAAAGCAACAGAGAAAATCCGATAAATCCCATTATCAAAATGAATTACACAAACAAAACCCAAGGACAGTGAAATAGAGAGCAATTCTTAAATAATTCATTCAGGGCTTGTGATGCAACCTGGATTTACCACATCTACACCCAGAGCTGAGTGAGACATAAGGTTGGGCACTTCGGGCTGATAGTATTGGTGAGGTTCGATGAGCAAATGCAGACCCTTTGAAGTCATACAGCATGGTACCCATTCCATGGGTCCCAACTCTCCAAGATTAAGGGATTCTTCCTTCAGCTAAAACATGCATGGGAAACCCACAGTATGGTGCACCGTGTGACTGGCAAACGTTTTCAAATGCATCTCAGTTTTCGTCCCCTTTTACTCGGGTTCACCATTCCAGACCCTTTACGAACACTCTCCCCACTTGGAGAGTCAGTGCCTTTAACCTCCTGTTGGGCACAGTTTGCAATTTCTGCGCAAGATGAAAAGGAATAGGGAGAACCAATGAGAGACTAGCTCTAGGTGTCTACACGGGCAAATTTAACGCTCATTTCCCACCAGGAAGAGGAATTAACCAAAGGCACAGCATGCCGTGCTGGAACCAGATTAGAGCCTGAGGCAATCCTGTGGGTTTGCGGCCAGCTCACAAGATAGCGAGTTGAAGAAATGAGCTCAGGGGCACTGTAATTCACAAACCTGCAGAGTTATAAATGACAGCTATCGTCCAAAAATATATTGAAGGAAGGCTGCGAAGACGACTTGTAAGTGGGGCACAATTGCAGGAAAACGATTTCAGTGGGTAGAAGGGAATTGCATTTAAAGCATAGGAAAAGAGGCAGAACGTCGACAATGATGCTCTTGGCCAAAAAGGGCGTATGCGTTTTTTCCTGAATATATTCAGGAAAAAACGCATACACCCCTTTTGGCCAACCAAGCATGCATGTTAAAGAAATCTGCACTACAATGAAGTCTCACTGCCCCCCGGTCAAAAGGGCCATCTGAAAAAAGTGTAAAATCCAGAAAGGCAGCACAGGCCATGGAGAACAGCGAGACTTGTTATGCTGATGGGCGGGATGTAAATTGCCAACAGCCAGTCTGGAAAATTGTATGGTGTTTCCCGGAACATCTAAAAAACAAAGCTACGGAGCCTACGGCACTTCCACTTATGGTCCTATAGCTTAGGGAAATTAAAATCAAAAACACACAGCCACCCCAAAGTGTCGGACGGCTCTGTTTACAAGAACCTCGTCTACGGTACAAGTTAAATATCCCAGAATGTGAAAAATGGATAAAGAAGTTGTGGTACGTACGTACAATGGAATATCACTCAGCAATGATATCTATGTCATCAGGCCCGTCGCGGCATAATGAGTGGATTCAGGTACGATGATTCTAAGTGAAATAAGTCACACAGAAAATGAAACATCATAAGATATCACTAATACACGGAATGTAAACTTGGCTACACATGAACTGAATTACAAAACAGAACAGGGTCTCAAATTTAGAAAACCAACTTATGCTTGCTTAAGGGGAAAGGTGAGTTGGGGTGCTGCATAAAACCAGAGATAGAAATTAGCACAGATACCTTTCCATAAGCCAAATATGTAATAGTCAAGACCTACCCCTTGCTCAACGAAATGGACTAAACACCCCATATTCAACGCCTAGGAATACACCTGACTAGTAAGAATCTTCAAACCCATGGATTTATATGTCTCCGTAAGAGAATGAAGCGTGTGTACAGCGGCATGAATGCAGCAGAGAAAATCCGATAAATCCCATTATCAAAATGAATTACACAAACAAAACCCAAGGACAGTGAAATAGAGAGCAATTCTTAAATAATTCATTCAGGGCTTGTGATGCAACCTGGATTTACCACATCTACACCCACAGCTGAGTGAGACATAAGGTTGGGCACTTCGGGCTGATAGCATTGGTGAGGTTCGATGAGCAAATGCAGACCCTTTGAAGTCAAACAGCATGGTACCCATTCCATGGGTCCCAACTCTCCAAGTTTAAGGGATTCTTCCTTCAGCTAAAACATGCATGGGAAACCCACAGTATGGTGCACCGTGTGACTGGCAAACGTTTTCAAATGCATCTCAGTTTTCGTCCCCTTTTACTCGGGTTCACCATTCCAGACCCTTTACGAACACTCTCCCCACTTGGAGAGTCAGTGCCTTTAACCTCTTGTTGGGCACAGTTTGCAATTTCTGTGCAAGATGAAAAGGAATAGGGAGAACGAATGAGAGACTAGCTCTAGGTGTCTGCACGGGCAAATTTAACGCTCATTTCCCACCAGGAAGAGGAATTAACCAAAGGCTCAGCATGCCGTGCCGGAACCAGATTAGGGCCTGAGGCAATCCTGTGGGTTTGCGGCCAGCTCACAAGATAGCGAGTTGAAGAAATGAGCTCAGGGGCACTGTAATTCACAAACCTGCAGAGTTATAAATGACAGCTATCGTCCAAAAATATATTGAAGGAAGGCTGCGAAGACGACTTGTAAGTGGGGCAGAATTGCAGGTAAACGATTTCAAGGGGTAGACGGGAATTGCATTTAAAGCATAGGAAAAGAGGCAGAACGTCGACAATGATGCTCTTGGCCAAAAAGGGCGTATGCGTTTTTTCCTGAATATATTCAGGAAAAAACGCATACGCCCTTTTTGGCCAACCAAGCAAGCATGTTAAAGAAATCTGCACTACAATGAAGTCTCACTGCCCCCCGGTCAAAAGGGCCATCTGAAAAAAGTGTAAAATCCAGAAAGGCAGCACAGGCCATGGAGAACAGGGAGCCTTGTTATGCTGATGGGCGGGATGTAAATTGCCAACAGCCAGTCTGGAAAAATGTATGGTGTTTCCCGGAACATCTAAAAAACAAGGCACCGGAGCCTACGGCAATTCCCCTTATGGTCCTATAGCTTAGGAAAATTAAAATCAAAAACACACAGCCACCCAAATGTCTCGGGCGGCTCTGTTTACAAGAACCTCGACTACGGTACAAGTTAAATATCCCAGAATGTGAAAAATGGATAAAGATGTTGTGGTACGTACGTACAATGGAATATCACTCAGCAATGAAATCTATGTCATCAGGCCCATCGCGGCATAATGAGTGGATTCAGGTACGATGATTCTAAGTGAATTAAGTCACACAGAAAATGAAACATCATAAGATGTCACTAATACACGGAATGAAAACTTGGCTACACATGAACTGAATTACAAAACAGAACAGGGTCTCAAATTTAGAAAACCAACTTATGCTTGCTTAAGGGGAAAGGTGAGTTGGGGTGCTGCATAAAACCAGAGATAGAAATTAGCACAGATACCTTTCCATAAGCCAAATATGTAATAGTCAAGACCTACCCCTTGCTCAACGAAATGGACTAAACACCCCATATTCAACGCCTAGGAATACACCTGACTAGTAAGAATCTTCAAACCCATGGATTTATATGTCTCCGTAAGAGAATGAAGCGTGTGTACAGCGGCATGAACGCAGCAGAGAAAATCCGATAAATCCCATTATCAAAATGAATTACACAAACAAAACCCAAGGACAGTGAAATAGAGAGCAATTCTTAAATAATTCATTCAGGGCTTGTGATGCAACCTGGATTTACCACATCTACACCCACAGCTGAGTGAGACATAAGGTTGGGCACTTCGGGCTGATAGCATTGGTGAGGTTCGAGGAGCAAATGCAGACCCTTTGAAGTCATACAGCATGGTACCCATTCCATGGGTCCCAACTCTCCAAGTTTAAGGGATTCTTCCTTCAGCTAAAACATGCATGGGAAACCCACAGTATGGTGCACCGTGTGACTGGCAAACGTTTTCAAATGCATCTCAGTTTTCGTCCCCTTTTACTCGGGTTCACCATTCCAGACCCTTTACGAACACTCTCCCCACTTGGACAGTCAGTGCCTTTAACCTCCTGTTGGGCACAGTTTGCAATTTCTGCGCAAGATGAAAAGGAATAGGGAGAACCAATGAGAGACTAGCTCTAGGTGTCTACACGGGCAAATTTAACGCTCATTTCCCACCAGGAAGAGGAATTAACCAAAGGCACAGCATGCCGTGCCGGAACCAGATTAGAGCCTGAGGCAATCCTGTGGGTTTGTGGCCAGCTCACAAGATAGCGAGTTGAAGAAATGAGCTCAGGGGCACTGTAATTCACAAACCTGCAGAGTTATAAATGACAGCTATCGTCCAAAAATATATTGAAGGAAGGCTGCGAAGACGACTTGTAAGTGGGGCACAATTGCAGGAAAACGATTTCAGGGGGTAGAAGGGAATTGCATTTAAAGCATAGGAAAAGAGGCAGAACGTCGACAATGATGCTCTTGGCCAAAAAGGGCGTATGCGTTTTTTCCTGAATATATTCAGGAAAAAACGCATACGCCCTTTTTGGCCAACGAAGCATGCATGTTAAAGAAATCTGCACTACAATGAAGTCTCACTGCCCCCCGGTCAAAAGGGCCATCTGAAAAAAGTGTAAAATCCAGAAAGGCAGCACAGGCCATGGAGAACAGCGAGCCTTGTTATGCTGATTGGCGGGATGTAAATTGCCAACAGCCAGTCTGGAAAATTGTATGGTGTTTCCCGGAATATCTAAAAAACAAAGCAACGGAGTCTACGGCACTTCCACTTATGGTCCTATAGATTAGGGAAAATAAAATCAAAAACACACAGCCACCCAAAAGTCTCGGACGGCTCTGTTTACAAGAACCTCGTCTACGGTACAAGTTAAATATCCCAGAATGTGAAAAATAGATAAAGAAGTTGTGGTACGTACGTACAATGGAATATCACACAGCAATGAAATCTATGTCATCAGGCCCGTCGCGGCATAATGAGTGGATTCAGGTACGATGATTCTAAGTGAAATAAGTCACACAGAAAATGAAACATCATAAGATATCACTAATACACGGAATGTAAACTTGGCTACACATGAACTGAATTACAAAACAGAACAGGGTCTCAAATTTAGAAAACCAACTTATGCTTGCTTAAGGGGAAAGGTGAGTTGGGGTGCTGCATAAAACCAGAGATAGAAATTAGCACAGATACCTTTCCATAAGCCAAATATGTAATAGTCAAGACCTACCCCTTGCTCAACGAAATGGACTAAACACCCCATATTCAACGCCTAGGAATACACCTGACTAGTAAGAATCTTCAAACCCATGGATTTATATGTCTCCGTAAGAGAATGAAGCGTGTGTACAGCGGCATGAATGCAGCAGAGAAAATCCGATAAATCCCATTATCAAAATGAATTACACAAACAAAACCCAAGGACAGTGAAATAGAGAGCAATTCTTAAATAATTCATTCAGGGCTTGTGATGCAACCTGGATTTACCACATCTACACCCAGAGCTGAGTGAGACATAAGGTTGGGCACTTCGGGCCGATAGCATTGGTGAGGTTCGATGAGCAAATGCAGACCCTTTGAAGTCAAACATCATGGTACCCATTCCATGGGTCCCAACTCTCCAAGTTTAAGGGATTCTTCCTTCAGCTAAAACATGCATGGGAAACCCACAGTATGGTGCACCGTGTGACTGGCAAACGTTTTCAAATGCATCTCAGTTTTCGTCCCCTTTTACTCGGGTTCACCATTCCAGACCCTTTACGAACACTCTCCCCACTTGGAGAGTCAGTGCCTTTAACCTCCTGTTGGGCACAGTTTGCAATTTCTGTGCAAGATGAAAAGGAATAGGGAGAACGAATGAGAGACTAGCTCTAGGTGTCTGCACGGGCAAATTTAACGCTCATTTCCCACCAGGAAGAGGAATTAACCAAAGGCTCAGCATGCCGTGCCGGAACCAGATTAGGGCCTGAGGCAATCCTGTGGGTTTGCGGCCAGCTCACAAGATAGCGAGTTGAAGAAATGAGCTCAGGGGCACTGTAATTCACAAACCTGCAGAGTTATAAATGACAGCTATCGTCCAAAAATATATTGAAGGAAGGCTGCGAAGACTACTTGTAAGTGGGGCAGAATTGCAGGAAAACGATTTCAGGGGGTAGACGGGAATTGCATTTAAAGCATAGGAAAAGAGGCAGAACGTCGACAATGATGCTCTTGGCCAAAAAGGGCGTATCTTTTTTTTCCTGAATATATTCAGGAAAAAACGCATACGCCCTTTTTGGCCAAGGAAGCAAGCATGTTAAAGAAATCTGCACTACAATGAAGTCTCACTGCCCCCTGGTCAAAAGGGCCATCTGAAAAAAGTGTAAAATCCAGAAAGGCAGCACAGGCCATGGAGAACAGGGAGCCTTGTTATGCTGATGGGCGGGATGTAAATTGCCAACAGCCACTCTGGAAAAATGTATGGTGTTTCCCGGAACATCTAAAAAACAAGGCACCGGAGCCTACGGCAATTCCCCTTATGGTCCTATAGCTTAGGAAAATTAAAATCAAAAACACACAGCCACCCAAATGTCTCGGGCGGCTCTGTTTACAAGAACCTCGACTACGGTACAAGTTAAATATCCCAGAATGTGAAAAATGGATAAAGAAGTTGTGGTACGTACGTACAATGGAATATCACTCAGCAATGAAATCTATGTCATCAGGCCCATCGCGGCATAATGAGTGGATTCAGGTACGATGATTCTAAATGAATTAAGTCACACAGAAAATGAAACATCATAAGATGTCACTAATACACGGAATGAAAACTTGGCTACACATGAACTGAATTACAAAACAGAACAGGGTCTCAAATTTAGAAAACCCACTTATGCTTGCTTAAGGGGAAAGGTGAGTTGGGGTGCTGCATAAAACCAGAGATAGAAATTAGCACAGATACCTTTCCATAAGCCAAATATGTAATAGTCAAGACCTACCCCTTGCTCAACGAAATGGACTAAACACCCCATATTCAACGCCTAGGAATACACCTGACTAGTAAGAATCTTCAAACCCATGGATTTATATGTCTCCGTAAGAGAATGAAGCGTGTGTACAGCGGCATGAATGCAGCAGAGAAAATCCGATAAATCCCATTATCAAAATGAATTACACAAACAAAACCCAAGGACAGTGAAATAGAGAGCAATTCTTAAATAATTCATTCAGGGCTTGTGATGCAACCTGGATTTACCACATCTACACCCAGAGCTGAGTGAGACATAAGGTTGGGCACTTCGGGCTGATAGCATTGGTGAGGTTCGATGAGCAAATGCAGACCCTTTGAAGTCATAATGCATGGTACACATTCCATGGGTCCCAACTCTCCAGGTTTATGGGATACTTCCTTCAGCTAAAACATGCATGGGAAACCCGCAGTATGGTGCACCGTGTGACCGGGAAACGATTTCAAATACATCTCAGTTTTGGTCCCCTTTTACTCGGGTTCACCATTCCAGACACTTTACTAACACTCTCCCCACTTGGAGAGTCAGTGCCTTTAACTTCAGGTTTGGCACAGTATGCAATTTCTGTGCAAGATGAACAGGAATAGGGAGAACCAATGAGAGACTAGCTGTAGGTGTCTGCACGGGCAAATGGAACGCCCATTTCCCACGAGGAAGAGGAATTAACCAAAAGCTCAGCGTGCCCTGCAGGAAACAGATTAGAGCCTGAAGCAATCCTGCCGTTTTGCGGCCAGCTCACAAGAAAGCGAGCTGAAGAAAGGAGCTCAGGGGCACTGTAATTCACAAACCTGCAGAGTTATGAATGACAGCTATCGTCCCAAAATATATTGAAGTAAGTCTTCGAAGAGGACTTGAAAGCGGGGTAGAATTTCTGGAAAACGATTTCAGGGGGTAGACTGGAATTGCACTTAAAGCATAGGAAAAGAGGCAGAATATCGACAATGATGCACTTGGCCAAAAAGGGGCGTATGCCTCTTTTCGGCCAACCAAGCAAGCGTGTAAAGTATATCTGCACTACAATGAAGTCTCACTGCCCCCCGGTCAAAAGGGCCATCTGAAAAAAGTGTAAAATCCAGAAAGGCAGCACAGGTCATGGAGAACAGGGAGCCTTGTTATGCTGATGGGCGGCATGTAAATTGCCAACAGCCACTCTGGAGAAGTGTATGGTGTTTCTTGAAACACGTAGGAAACAAAGCAACACAGCCTATGGCACTTCCACTTATGGTCCTATAGCTTAGGAAATTTAAAATCAAAAACACACAGCCACCCCAAAGTTTGGGACAGCTCTGTTTACAAGAACATCGTCTTCGGTACAAGTTAAATATCCGAGAGAGCAAAAAATGGATAAAGAAGTTGTGGTACATACGTACAATGGAATATCACTCAGCAATGAAATCTACGTCATCAGGCCCGTAGCGGCATAATGAGTGGATTCAGGTACGAGGATTCTACGAGAAATAAGTCACACAGAAAAAGAAACATCATAAGATATCACTAATACACGGAATGTAAACTTGGCTACACATCAACTGAATTACAAAACAGAACAGGGTCACAAATTTAGAAAACCAACTTATGCTTGCTTATGGGGAAAGGTGAGTTGGGGTGCTGCATAAAACCAGAGATGGAAATTAGCACAGATACCGTTCCATAAGCCAAATATATAATAGACAAGACCTACTCCTTGCTCAAGGAAATGGACTCAAAACCACATATTCAACGACTGGCAATATACCTGATAAGTAAGAATCTTAAAACCCATAGATTTATATGTCTCCATAAGGAAATCAAGCGTGTGTACAGCGGACTAAACGCAGCAGTGAAAATCCGATAAATCCCATTATCAAAATAAATTTCAAAAACAAAACACAATGACAGTGAATTAGAGAGCAATTCTTAAATAATTCATTCAGGGCTTGTGATGCAACCTGGATTTACCACATCTACACCCAGAGCTGGGTGAGACATAAGGCCGGACACTTCGGGCTGATAGCATTGGTGAGGTTCGGTGAGCAAACGCAGACCCTTTGAAGTCATACTGCATGGTACCCATTCCATGGGTCCCAAATCTCCAGGTTTAAGGGATTCTTCCTTCAGCTAAAACATGCATGGGAAACCCAGAGTGTGGTCCACCATGTGATCGGGAAACGTTTTCAAATGCATCTCAGTTTTCGTCCCTTTATACTCGGGTTAACCATTCCACACGCTTAACTAACACTCTCCCCACTTGGAGAGTCAGTGCCTTTAACCTCCTGTTTGGCACATTTTGCAATTTCTGCGCAAGATGAACAGGAATAGGGAGAACCAATGAGAGCCTAGCTGTAGGTGTCTGCACGTGCAAATGTAACGCTCATTTCCCACCAGGACGAGGAATTAAAAAAAAGCTCAGCATGCCCTGCCAGAACAAGACTAGGGCCTGAAGCAATCCTGTGGTTTTGCGACCAGCTCACAAGAAAACAAGTTGAAGAAAGGAGCTCAGGGGCACTGTAATTCACAAACATGCAGAGTTATAAATGACAGCTATCGTCCAAAAATATATTGAAGTAAGTCTGCGAAGAGGACTTGGAAGCTGGGCAGAAATTCAGGAAAACGATTTCAGGGGGTAGACTGGAATTGCACTTAAAGCATAGGAAAAGACGCAGAACGGCGACAATGATGCACTTGGCCAAAAATGGCGTATGCGTTTTTTCCAGAATATATTCAGGAAAAAACGCATACGCCCTTTTTGGGAAACCAAGCAAGCATGTAAGAAATCTGCACTACAATGAAGTCTCACTGCCCCCCGGTCAAAAGGGCCATCTGAAAAATGTGTAAAATCCAGAAAGGCAGGACAGGCCATGGAGAAGAGGGAGCATTGTTTTGCTGATGGGCGGGATGTGAATTGCCAACAGCCACTCTGGAGATGTGTATGCTGTTTCCTGAAACACGAAAGAAACAAAGCAACACAGCCTATGGCACTTCCACTTATGATCCTATAGCTTAGGGAAATTAAAATCAAAACCACACAGCCACCCCAAAGTTTGGAACGGCTCTGTTTACAGGAACCTCGTCTACGGTACAAGTTAAATATCCCAGAGAGCGAAAAATGGATAAAGAAGTTGTGGTACGTACGTACAATGGATTTTCACAGAGCAATGAAATCTATATCATCAGGCCCATAGGGGCATAATGAGTGGATTCAGGTACGATGATTCTACGTGAAATAGGTCACACAGAAATAGAAACAGCATAAGATATCACTAATACACGGAATGTAAACTTGGCTACACATGAACTGAATTACAAAACAGAACAGGGTCTCCAATTTAGAAAACCAACTTATGCTAGCTTTCTGGGAAAGGTGACTTGGGGTGCTGCATAAAAAGAGATTGAAATTCGCACAGATACCGTTCCATACGCCAAATATGTAATAGACAAGACCTACTCCTTATTCAACGAAATGGACTCAACACCCCATATTCAACGCCTAGGAATATACCTGCCTAGTAAGAATCTTAAAACCCATTGATTTATATGTCTCCATAAGAGAATCAAGTGTGTGTTCAGTGGCCTGAACGCAGCAGTGAAAATCCGATAAATCCCATTATCAAAATAAATTTCAAAAACAAAACACAATGACGGTGAAATAGAGAGCAATTCTTAAATAATTCACTCAGGGCTTCTGATGAAACCTGGATTTACCACATCTACACCCAGAGCTGGGGAGAAATAAGGCCAGACACTTCGGCCTGATAGCATTGGTGAGGTTCGATGAGCAAATGCAGACCCTTTGAAGTCATACTGCATGGTACCCATTCCATGGGTCCCAACTCTCCAGGTTTAAGGGATTCTTCCTTCAGCTAAAACATGCATGGGAAACCCACAGTATTGTGCACCGTGTGACCGGGAAACGTTTTCAAATGCATCTCAGTTTTCGTCCCATTGTACTCGGGTTCACCATTCCAGACCCTTTACTAACACTCTCCCCACTTGGAGAGTCAGTGCCTTTAACCTCCTGTTTGGCACAGTTTGCAATTTCTGCGCAAGATGAACAGGAATAGGGAGAACCAATGAGAGACTAGCTGTAGGTGTCTGCACGGGCGAATTTAATGCTCATTTCCCACCAGGACGAGGAATTAACCAAAGGCTCAGCATGCCGTGCCGGAACAAGATTAGGGCCTGAAGCAATCCTGCGGGTTTGCGGCCAGCTCACAAGATAGCGAGTTGAAGAAAGGATCTCAGGGGCACTGTAACTCACAAACCTGCAGAGTTATAAATGACAGCTATTGCCCAAAAATATATTGAAGGAAGGCTGCGAAGACGACTTGTAAACGGTGCAGAATTGCAGGAAAATGATTTCAGGGTGTAGACGGGAATTGCATTTAAAGCATAGGAAAAGAGGCAGAACGTCGACAATGATGCTCTTGGCCAAAAAGGGCGTATGCGTTTTTTCCTGAATATATTCAGGAAAAAACGCATACGCCCTTTTTGGCCAACCAAGCAAGCATGTGAAAGAAATCTACACTAAAATGAAGTCTCACAGCCCCCCGGTTAAAAGAGCCATCTGAAAAGAGTGTAAAATCCAGAAAGGCAGCACAGGCCATGGAGAACACGGAGCCTTGTTATGCTGATGGGCGGGATGTAAATTGCCAACAGCATCTCTGGACAAGTGTATGGTGTTTCCTGGAACACCTAAAAAACAAAGCAGTGGATCCTACGGCACTTCCACTTATGGTCCTATAGCTTAGGGAAATTAAAATCAAAAACACACAGCCACCCCAATGTTTGGGACGGCTCTGTTTACAAGAACCTCGTCTACGGTACAAGTTAAATATCCCAGAACGTGAAAAATGGATAAAGAAGTTGTGGTACGTACGTACAATGGAATATCACTCACCAATGAAATCTATGTCATCAGGCCCGTCGCGGCATAATGAGTGGATTCAGGTACGATTATTCTAACTGAAATAAGTCACACAGAAAATGAAACATCATAAGATATCACTAATAAACGGAATGTAAACTTGGCTACACATGAACTGAATTACAAAGCAGAACAGGGTCTCAAATTTAAAAAAACAACTTATGCTTGCTTAAGGGGAAATGTGAGTTGGGGCGCTGCATAAACTCGGAAATAGAAATTAGCACAGATACCTTTCCATAAGCCAAATATGTTATAGTCAAGACCTACCCCTTGCTTAACGAAATGGACAAAACACCCCGTATTCAACGACTAGGAATACACCTGACTAGTAAGAATCTTCGAACTCATGGATTTATATGTCTCCATAAGAGAATGAAGCGTGTGTACAGCGGCATGAATGCAGCAGAGAAAATCCGATAAATCCCATTATCAAAATGAATTCCAAAATCAAAACACAAGGACAGTGAAATAGAGAGCATTTCTTAAATAATTCATTCAGGGCTTGTGATGCAACCTGGATTTACCACATCTACACCCAGAGCTGAGTGAGACATAAGTTTGGGCACTTCGGGCTGATAGCATTGGTGAGGTTCGATGAGCAAATGCAGACCCTTTGAAGTCATACTGCATGGTACCCATTCCATGGGTCCCAACTCTCCAGGTTTAAGGGATTCTACCTTCAGCTAAAACATGCATGGGAACCCCACAGTATGGTGCACCGTGTGAACGGGGAACGTTTTAAAATGCACCTCAGTTTTCGTCCCCTTTTACTCGGGTTCACCATTCCAGACCCTTTACTAACACTCTCCCCACTTGGAGAGTCAGTGCCTTTAACCTCCTGTTTGGCACAGTTTGCAATTTCTGCACAAGATGAACAGGAATAGGGAGAACCAATGAGAGGCTAGCTGTAGGTGTTTGCACGTGCAAATTTAACGCTCATTTCCCACCAGGAAGAGGAATTAACCAAAGGCCCAGCATGCCGTGCCGGAACGGATTAAGGTCTGAAGCAATCCTGCGGTTTTGCGGCCAGCTCACAAGATAGCGAGTTGAAGAAAGGAGCTCAGGGGGACTGTAACTCACAAAGATGGAGAGCTATAAATGACAGCTATCGTCCAAAAATATATTGTAGGAAGGCTGCGAAGAGGACTTGGAAGCGGTGCAGAATTGCAGGAAAACGTTTTCAGGTGGTGGACCGGAATTGCATTTGAAGCATAGGAAAAGAGGCAGAATGTCGACATTGATGCTCTAGGCCAAAAAGGGCATATGCGTTTTTTCCTGAATATAGTCAGGAAAAAACGCATATGCTCTTTTTGGCCAACCAAGCGAGCCTGTTAAAAAAATCTGCACCTCAATGAAGTCTCACTGCCTCCCAGTCAAAAGGGCCATCTGAAAAAAGTGTAAAATCCAGAAAGGCTGGACAGGCCATGGAGAACAGGGAGCCTTGTTATGCTGATGGGCGGGATGTAAACTGCCAACAGCCACTCTGGAGAAGTGTATGGTGTTTCCTCAAACACCTAAAAAACAAAGCAACGGAGCCTACAGCACTTCTACTTATGGTCCTATAGCTTAGGAAAATTAAAATCAAAAACACACACCCACCCGAAAATTTCGGACGGCTCTGTTTACAAGAACCTCGTCTACGGTACAATTTAAATATCCCAGAACGTGAAAAATGGATAAAGAAGTTGTGGTACGTACGTACAATGGAATATCACACAGCAATGAAATCTATGTCATCAGGCCCGTCGCGGCATAATGAGTGGATTCAGGTACGATGATTCTAAGTGAAATAAGTCACACGGAAAATGAAACATCATAAGATATCACTAATACACGGAATATAAACTTGACTACACATGAACTGAATTACAAAACAGAAAAGGGTCTCCAATTTAGAACAGCAACTTATGCTTGCTTAAGGGGAAAGGTGAGTTGGGGTGCTGCATAAAACCAGAGATAGAAATTAGCACAGATACCTTTCCATAAGCCAAATATGTAATAGTCAAGACCTACCCCTTGCTCAACGAAATGGACTAAACACCCCATATTCAACGCCTAGGAATACACCTGACTAGTAAGAATCTTCAAACCCATGGATTTATACGTCTCTGTAAGAGAATGAAGCGTGTGTACAGCAGCATGAATCAGCAGAGAAAATCCGATAAATCCCATTATCAAAATGGATTACAAAAACAAAACACAAGAAGAGTGAAATAGAGAGCAATTCTTAAGTAATTCATTCAGGGATTGTGATGCAACCTGGATTTACCACATCTACACCCAGAGCTGAGTGAGACATAAGGTTGGGCACTTCGGGCTCATAGCATTGGTGAGGTTCGATGAGCAAATGCAGACCCTTTGAAGTCATACTGCATGGTACCCATTCCATGGGTCCTAAATCCCCAGTTTTAAGGGATTCTTCCTTCAGCTAAAACATGCATGGGAAACCCACAGTATGGTGCACCGTGTGACCGGCAAACGTTTTCAAATGCATCTCAGTTTTAATCCCCTTTTACTCGGGTTCACCATTCCAGACTCTTTACTAACACTCTCCCCATTTGGAGAGTCAGTGCCTTTAACCTCCTGTTTGGCACAGTTTGCAATTTCTGCGCAAGATGAACAGGAATAGGGAGAACCATGAGAGACTAGCTGTAGGTGTCTGCACGGGCAAATGGTACGCTCATTTCCCACCAGGAAGAGGAAATAACCAAAGGCCCAGCATGCCCTGCCGGAACCAGATTAGGGCCTGAAGCAATCCTGTGGTTTTGCGGGCCACTCACAAGAAAGCGAGTTGAAGAAAGGAGCTCAGGGGCACTGTAATTCACAAACCTGCAGAGTTATAAATGACAGCTATCGTCCAAAATATATTGAAGTATGTCTGCGAAGAGGACTTAGAATTTGGGCAGAAATTCAGGAAAAGGATTTCAGGGGGTAGAATGGAATTGCACTTAAAGCCTAGGAAAAGACGGAGAAAGGCGACAATTATGCACTTGGCCAAAAAGGGCGTATGCGTTTTTTCCTGAATATAATCAGGAAAAAACGCATACGCCCTTTTTGGCCAACCAAGCAAGCGTGTAAAGAAATCTGCACTACAATGAAGTCTCTCTGCCCCCCGGTCAAAAGGGCCATCTGAAAAAAGTGTAAAATCCAGAAAGGCAGCACAGGCCATGGAGAAGAGGGAGCATTGTTATCCTGATGGGCGGGATGTGAATTGCCAACAGCCACTCTGGAGAAGTGTATGGTATTTCCTGAAACACATAAGAAACAAAGCAACACAGCCTATGGCACTTCCACTTATGGTCCTATAGCTTAGGGAAATTAAAATCAAAAACACACAGCCACCCCAAAGTTTCAGACGGCTCTGTTTACAAGAACCTCGACTACGGTACAAGTTAAATATCCCAGAGGGCGAAAAATGGATAAAGAAGTTGTGGTTCTTACGTACAATGGAATATCACTCAGCAATGAAATCTATGTCATCAGGCCTGTAGCGGCATAATGAGTGGATTCAGGTACGATGATTCTACGTGCAATAGGTCACACAGAAAAAGAAACATCATAAGATATCACTAATACACGGAATATAAACTTGGCTACACATGAACTGAATTACAAAACAGAACAGTGTCTCAAATTTAGAAAACCATCTTATGCTTGCTTTTTGGGAAAGGTGAGTTCGGGTGCTGCATAAAAACAGAGATTGAAATTCGCACTGATACCGTTCCATAAGCCAAATATGTAATAGACAAGACCTACTGCTTGCTCAACGAAATGGGCTCAACACCCCATATTCAACGCCTAGGAATATACCTGCCTAGCAAGAATCTTAAAACCCATGGATTTATATGTGTCCGTAAGAGAATCCAGCGTGTGTTCAGTGGCCTAAAGGCAACAGTGAAAATCCGATAAATCACATTATCAAAATAAATTTCAAAAACAAAACACAATGACAGTGAAATAGAGAGCAATTCTTAAATAATTCACTCAGGGCTTCTGATGCAACCTGGATTTACCACATGTACACCCAGTGCTTGGGAGTCATATGGCCGGACACTTCGCCCTGATAGCATTGTTGAGGTTCGGTGAGCAATTGCAGACCCTTTGAAGTCATACTGCATGGTACCCATTCCAAGGGTCCCAACTCTCCAGGTTTAAGGGATTCTTCCTTCCGCTACATCATGTATGGGAAACCCAGAGTATGGTCCACCATGTGATTGGGAAACGTTTTCAAATGCATCTCAGTTTTCGTCCCTTTATACTCGGGCTCACCATTCCAGACGCTTAACTAACACTCTCCCCACTTGGAGAGTCAGTGCCTTTAACCTCCTGTTTGTCACAGTTTGTAATTTCTGCGCAAGATGAACAGGAATAGGGAGAACCAATGAGAGACTAGCTGTAGGTGTCTGCACGGGCAATTTAATGCTCATTTCTCACCAGGAAGTGGAATTAACCAAAGGCTCAGAATGCCGTGCCGGAACCAGATTAGGGCCTGAAGCAATACTGCGGGTGTGCAGGCAGCTCACAAGATAGCGAGTTGAACAAAGGAGCTCAGGGGCACTGTAATTCACAAACCTGCAGAGTTATGAATGACAGCTATCGTCCAAAAATATATTGAAGGAAGGCTGCGAAGAGGACTTGAAAGCGGGGCAGAATTCCAGGAAAACGATTTCAGAGGTAGACGGGAAGTGCACTGAAAGCATAGGAGAAGAGGCAGAACCTCGACAATGATGCACTTGTTCAAAAAGTGCATATGCGTTTTTTCCAAGGCCCTCCTTAAAGAGGGTAGGGGGCTCCCAGCATGCTTCAGTGGCCAACAGAGGGCCCACATCGCCAAGTTGACGTGAGCCAGCCAGGCAGGAGTGACCTCACATCAGAGGGCCCACCTCACAGAAGGGTAAGGGACCCAGCCATTATCAGACTCTCACCAGAGGGCCCACATCAGCAAGGGGCTGGGAACCAGGCAGGAGTGTCTTCACACCCGTGGGGCCACATCACCGCAAGTTGAGGTACCTAGCACATGTGGCCTCAAACCAGAGGACCCACATCTCCATGGGTCTCGGAGCGAGGCAGGCAGGATGAACCTCAAAACACGTGGCCCATTGTATAAAAAAGGTGAGGAATCCAGCAGTTGGAACATCCCAGCAGGCGGCCCAGAGCACCGAGGCTATGGGATCCAGGCAATGATGAACTCACAACAGAGGGCCCTCATCATGAAACTGTGAGCAACCTAGCCATTGTGACCTCAGAGCACAAGGCCCACATCCCCATGGGGAAGCGAACCAAGCAGGAGTGTCATCGCACCAGTGGGCACACATCAGAAAATGTGGGGAGCCCAGCAGTTAGGGCCTGACGCCAGAGGGCCCTCATCACCGAGGAGAGGAGGCTCCCAGCAGGCTCCAACTGCTACAAGATGGCCAACGTCGCCAATGCGGGGTGTGCCAGCCAGGCAGGAGTGACCTCAGAGCAGAGGGCCAACCTCAAAAAAGTGTGAGGAACGCAAAGAGGATTAGACTCTCACCAGAGGGCCCACATCACCAAGAGGATCAGAACCAGGCAGGACTGTCTTCACACCAGTGTGACCACATCATAGAAAGGTGAGGAACCCAGCACATGTGGCCTAAACCAGAAGACCCACATCTCCAAGGGGCTCGGAGTGAGGCATGCAGGAGTAGCCTCACAACACAGGGCCCATAGAATAAAAAAGCTGAGGAATCCTGCAGTGGGAACCTCCCAGCAGGCGGCCCAGAGCACCGAGTCTATGCGATCCAGGCTGCAGTGAACTCACAGCAGAGGGCCCATATCATGAAACTGTGAGCAACCCAGCCATTGGGACCTCACAGCAGAAGGCCCACATCCCCATGGTTTGGGAACATGGCAAGAGTGTCCTCGCACCACTTAGCAGGTATCAGAAAAAGTGGGTACCCAGCAGTTACGGCCTGACGCTAGAGAGCCCTCATCACCGAGGGGAGGTGGCTCCCAGCAGGCTCCAACTGCCACAAGAGGGCCGATGTCGCCAAGGCAGGGTGTGCCAGCCAGTCAGTAGTGACCTCACAGCAGAGGGCCCACCTCACAGAAGGGTGAGGAACCCAGCCAGGATCAGACTCTCACCAGAGGGCCCACATCACCAAGGGGATAGAAACCAGGCAGGAGTGTCCTCACACCAGCGGGGCCACATCATCGAAAGGTGAGGGACCCAGCACACGTGGCCTCAAACCAGAGGACACACATCACCAAGGGGCTGGGAGTGAGCCAGGCAGGAGGAGTCTCCAAACAGAGGGCCCATAGAAGAAAAAAGGTGAGGAATCCCGCAGTTGGAACCTCCCCGCAGGCGGCCAGGAGCAGCGAGGCTATGGGATCCAGGCCGGAGTGAACTCACACCAGAGGGCCCTCATCATGAAACTGAGCCACCCACCGTTGGGACCTCAGAGCAGAAGGCCCATATTCCCATGGGGTTGGAAACCTGGCAGGAGTGTACTCACACCACAGGGCGCACATCAGAAAATTTTGGGAGCCCAGGAGTTAGAGCCTGACGCCAGAGGGCCCTCATTACCGAGGGGAGGAGACTCCCAGCAGGCACCAACTCCCAACTGAGGGCCCACGTCGCCAAGGTGACGTGTGCCAGTCAGGCAGGAGTGACCTCACAGCAGAGGGCCTACCTCACAGAAGGGTGAGGAAACCAGCCAGGATAAGACTCTCACCAGAGAGCCCACATCACCAAGGGGACCGGAACAAGGCAGGAGTGTCCTCACACCAGTGTGGCCACATTATAGAAAGGTGACGAACCCAGCACATGTGGCCTAAACCAGAGGACCCACATTTCCAAGGTGCTCCGAGTGAGGCAGGCAGGAGTAGCCTAACAACACAGGGCCCACAGAATAAAAAATGTGAGGAATCCAGCAGTTGGAACCCCCCAGCAGGTGGCCCAGAATACGGAGTCTATGGGATCCAGGCCACAGTGAACTCACAGCAGAGGGCTCACATCATGACACTATGAGCAACCCAGCTGGTGGGACCTCAGAGCAGAAGGCCCACATCCCCATGGGGATGGGAACGTGGCAGGAGTGTACTCGCACGACAGGGCACATATCAGAAAATTTTGGGAGCCCATGAGTTAGGGCCTGACGCCAGAGGGCCCTCATTACCGAGGGGAGGAGACTCCCAGCAGGCACCAACTCCCAACTGAGGACCCACATCGCCAAGGTGATGTGTGCCAGCCAGGCAGGAGTGACCTCACAGCAGAGGGCCCACCTCCCAGAAGGGTGAGGAATCCAGCCAGGATCAGACTCTCACCAGAGGGCCCCCATCACCAAGGGGATGGGAACCAGGCAGGAGTGTCCTCACACCAGTGGGGCCACATCAATAAAGGTGAGGAAACCGGCACATGTGGCCTCAAACCAGAGGACCTACATCACAAAGGGGCTGGGAGTGAGTCAGGAAGGAGGAGCATGAAAACACAGGACCCAAAGAATAAAAATGGAAAGGAATCCAGCAGTAGGAACCTCCCAGCAGGCGGCTCAGAGCACAGAGTCTATGGGATCTAGGCCTGAGTGAACTAACACCAGAGAGCCAACATCCTGAAACTGTGAACAACACAGGTGTTGGGACCATAGAGCAGAAGGCACATGGGGATGGGAACCTGGCAGGAGTGCCCTCACACCACTTAGCACGTATCAGAAAATGTGGGTAACCAGCAGTTAGGGCCTGATGCCAGAGGGTCTCATCACTGAGGGGAGGAGGCCCCCAGCGGGCTCCAACTGCCACCAGAGGGCCGACGTCGCCAAGGCGGGGTGTGTCAGCCAGGCAGGAGTGACCTCAGAGAAGAGGGCCCACCTCACAGAAGTGTGAGGAGCCCAACCAGGATCAGACTCTCACTGGAGGGCTCACATCACCAAGGGGATGGGAACCAGGCAGGAGTGTCTGCACACCAGTGGGGCCACATCTGCGAAAGGTGAGGAACCCAGCACATGTGGCCTCAAACCAGAGGACACACATCACCAAGGGGCTGGGAGTGAGGCAGGTGTCTGGAGGGGCACATTTAACTCTAATTTCCCACCAGGAAGAGGAATTAACCAAAGGCTCAGAGTGCCGTGCGGGACCCTGATTACGGCCTGAAGCAAACCTGCGGTTCTGTGGCCAGCTTTCAAGGAAACGAGTTAAGAAAGGAAATCACAGGCACTGTAATTCACAAACCTGCAGAGTTATAAATGACAGCTATTGGCAAAAATATATTGAAGTAAGTCTGCACAGAGGACTTGAAAACGAGGCAGAATTGCAGGAATCATATTTCAGGAGGTAGATTGGAATTGCATTTAAAGCATGTGAAAAGCGGCAGATCTTTGACAGTGATGCACTTGGACAAAAAGTGCGTATACATTTTTTCCTGAATATATTCAGGAAAAAACGCATATGCCCTTTGTGGCCAACCAAGAATTCGAGCAATGGAAATCCGCACTACAATGAACTCTCATTTCCCATTCGTCAAAAGAGCCATCTGAAAAAAGTGTAAAACCCAGAAACACAGGACAGGCCATGGAGAACAGGGAGCCTTGTTATGCTGATGGACGGGATGTAAATTGCCAACAGACACTCTGGTGATGTTTATGGTGTATGCTGAAACATCTAAAAAACAAAGCTACAGAGCCTAGGGCACTTCCACTTTTGGCCCTATAGCTTAGGAAAATTAAAATCAACAAGACACAGCCAACACAATATCCAGGGCTGCTGTGTTTACAAGAACCTTGAGTCCAGTACAAATTAAATATCCCAGAAAGAAAAAAATGGATAAAGGAGTTGTCCTACTTACGTACAACGGAATATCACTCAGCAATGAAATCAATGTCATCAGGCCTGTAGCAGCAAATTGAGTGGATTTAAGTATGATGATTCTAAGAGAAATATGTCACACAGAGAAACATAATTATCATAAGATATCACAAATAGAGGGAGTGTAAACTTGGCTACACATAAACTGAATTACAAAACCGAACAGAGTCTCACATTTAGATAAAAACTTATGCTTGCTTAACGGGAAAGTTGAGTTGGGGTGCTGTATAAAACCAGAGATTGAAATGAGCACACATACCGTTCCATAAGCCAAATATGTAATAGACAAGACCTACTCTTTGCTCAACGAAATAGACTAATCCATGGTGTATCACCTCACACCTGTTAGAATGGGCATCATCAGAAAATCTACAAACAACAAATGCTGGAAAGGGTGCGGAGATAAGGAAACCTCTTCCACTATTGTTGGGAATGTAAATTGATGCAGTCACTGTGGAGAACATTATGGAGTTTCTTATAAAACTAAGAATAGAATTACCATATAATACAGCAATCCCACTACTGGGCATATACCCAGACAAAACCATAAAACGAAAAGAGACATTCACCGCAATGTTCATTGCATCACTATTTACAATATCCAGGTAATGGAAGCAAACTAAATGCCCACAGACAGACGAATGCATAAAGATGAGGTACATATATAAAATGGAATATTACTAAGCCATAAAAAGGAATGAAATTGGGTCATTTGTAGAGACGTTGATGGATCTAGAGACTGTCATACAGAGTGAAGTAAGTCAGAAAGAGAAAAACAAATCCTGTATATAAATGCATATATGTGGAACCTAGAAGTTGTACAGATGAACCGTTTTGCAAGGCAGAAATAGAGCAACAGATGTAGACAACAAACGTATGGACACCAAGGGGGGAAAGCTGTTAGGGGGGTGGTGGTGGGAGGAGTTGAGAGATTGGGATTGGCATGTATACATTTCTATGTATAAAATAGGTAACCAAAAAGAACCTGCTGTATAAAAAAATAAAATAAAATTCAAAATTACAAAAAGTAAAACAGAAAAAATATTCTTCCCTTCACATACATGTATTTATATGAATAAATTATTTCCATGCTTATATCTGTAAATACAAAAAAGAGGAATAAAATCTACCTTGAACCAAAAACGAAAAAAAGAAAAAAAAACAGAACCCACCAGTTACACAGAGGAAAACCGTATCAGGGCCCTTGCTCCAGTTGTAAACAATTCTGAAGTTGGTCAGTGGTGGGGAATCATCTCCCATTCAGCCAGCATGCCCCACGCAACAAGCGTCCTCATTGCAAAGCTGGGGGCCCGTGCCGAGGCATCTGTGAGTAAACGTGGGCCGAGCCCCAGGCCAGCTGCTGCTGAAATGTTCCCACCCTTCCCAGGTAAAACACCTGAATATGTACAAGGACTTGAAAGCCTAGAGGAAGGGCCATGGAGCCACATGAGCGACAGCATGCCAGCCGACTTGGTGCCTGCAGGCCAGACAGGATGGTCCTGGCCCTGGGTGCTCTTCTGGAAGCTTTCCATTTCCCTGCCTGAGATACCCCTCCTGTCCCGGCCCACACTGCTTTCTTCCTTACTCACCTCTGCCCAGGGAGAAATTCCAGCGGCAGGTATGGGTGGCACATCCTCTTCTTTAGCAGGTGGCATCTTGGCAACTGCTGCAGAAAGTCCAGCAGAGCCCCACTCACACTGGGCAACCCACAAAGCCGTGGCCTCTCACTCCCTCCCACCAGTCCAGCCCCGAGACTGCTGACAGGGCAGAAAATGGCGTCAGGCACAGCTGCAGGTGCTCTTGCCGCCTGGAGCGGTGTTTATATTGATCTCAACCCAGGCACACCTGGGGAGGGATGGCCGGCATGGTCAGGCTTCCCAGGCCAGCCAATAATCACCCCTCAGGGGCTCACAGTTGCAGAAACTGGAACTTGCTGAATCGGCCAGGTCCAAGGAACAGGTGTGGGCTCCTGAGAGTCAGGATAGACAAGGGGCTGCAGCTCTGGCTTGTTTTCTAATTATATTATCTGGCCCATGAGTGGGAGACAACTTCAAGAAAACCCTCTCCTAATGAGAAGTACCCAGGAGTCAGGGAGAGCAGGGGTGGGTGGTGGGTGGAGACAGAGGCCTGGTGCCCCGGGTGCAGTGGAAGTCTCTGGAAGACCAGGTGGAGGGAGGCCACACAGAGTGATGCCCAGGGTCACAGACCTGTCGGAGCTGCTGTTTGTTAGTTCAAGTCCTGCTCTGAGGTGCTCTGTGTCAGATCTGAGTGACAGGTGAGCTGGGAGTGCTCTGCAATGAGGGCGATGTGCATGGCTCCTGTGTGCCCAGCCCTGCCACGGTACCTGAAAGGGTAGCTCTGTATCCTGGGAGGGGCCTGACCACGAGATCCCCATGGGCTGCAGGGGAACCTGCCCAGGGAGCCCCATATCCTGGTAGGGGCCTGAACACGAGAGCCCCGTGGGCTGGGGTGGGGGTGGGGTACCTGCCCAGGTGAGCTCCATATCCTGGGATTGGCCTGACCTCGAGAGACCCATGGGCGGCTGGAGTACTGGTAAAAGATGTCAGGACAGTCAGTGAAGCCACCGAGGATATACCTCCAGTAGTTCCTAAACCCTACACCCTGCTGGTCATTCTACTAACCACCAGGACATGGTATTCTGTATTAGTCTTCAATGAAGCCTTCTTTTGTATTCTATTAGTCCCAGAGTCACAAGAAATTTTGGCTTGTGAGTGGCAGGACTCAACATACAACTAAAACAATACTTCCGGGCCGTCTTGCCCCAAGGGTTCAAAAATTCCCACACCATCTTTGGGGAAAGCTCAGCTAAAGACCTAAAAGTTCTACCTCTGGAAAAGGAAACACTCCTTCAATATGCAGACGACATTCTGATCGCCAGCCCTACTAAGGAGACCTCTGAACTACCAAGCCAATAAAGGATACAAGTTGTCCAAGAAAAAGCTCAAATATCACAGACTATGGTGACCTGCGTGGGCTGCATTCTCACAGAAGGTCGGAGAAGCCCATCCCAGGAAAGGGAAGAAACAATTTACAGCCTTACCCATTTCTAAAACTAGAAGACAGCTTAGGGGTTCCTGGGGAGGCCAGGGTTTGCTGCTTCTGGATCCCTAACTACAGTCTACTAGCTGGGCCTCTATATGAAACACTGAAAGAAAAAGATGATGATCCTTTTGAATAGAATCCAGAAGTGGCCTTTCAAGAATGGAAAGAGCAGTCAATTCAGACCCTTGCCCTGGAACTCCCTAATTTAGCTAAACCCTTTGACCTTTACATTCCTAGTGAAATTTGAATGGCCATTGGAGTATTAGTGCAAAACCTGGGACCACTTGAAATGGAACAATGCAAGAATGCCATCCAGGTAGGATAAACTACGGTCACCAAGGGGCTTGGCCCACTGCCACATCTGGCCAAGATACTGGCAGTATCTGAAAACCTGGAAATCAGCAGCCCAAAAGGCCACCTCCTTCCTAAGTGAAAAGGACCCCACGTGGTGATCCTAACCCCCAACCATGCCCTGAAGTTGCAGGGTTTGCTCCGTGGGCACACTGACCTTGAGTGAGGAGGTCCTCCAACTCCAACCTCCAGAGAGATAACTGGGGCAAAGGGCACCATGACGACTCGTGTGACCATCACTTGACCTGGAGTTTCTCTCATAAAACAACAAGAGTGTGTCCCAAAAGAGTAGACTACTGCTTGCAGGACTTACTGCACCCAGAGGGGAGGTAATAATCTTGGCAGGGGAACCGTATATCATGCTGTCACCATAGAAAAGCCTACAGACACTGTGATGATGGTGGCCAATAAGACCGGCTGGACTCCTGTTTACTTCAAAAGGCTGTTGACTCAGTGGCCATCATGGTCCTTCATCACCACTGACCCTGGACTGTCTGGGAGTTGAGCAGTCAGGGTGCTGACACCTGGTGCTGTTTTTACGTTAATTCAGGGGCCTAACTGAAGAAAGCACAAACTACTGGTCAGAGCATCTAGGCTGGCAGAAACGGTCAGCCTAAGGTGGCCGAACAAATGTGGGGCGGGGTGAAACTGGACCTCACAGCGTCA
This sequence comes from Delphinapterus leucas, assembly GCF_059928025.1. Lineage (NCBI taxonomy): Eukaryota > Metazoa > Chordata > Mammalia > Artiodactyla > Monodontidae > Delphinapterus > Delphinapterus leucas. The sequence goes on along the minus strand of NC_143135.1, from coordinate 112,732,872 downwards.
CTGCACATCTCCTTCCTGGACCCTTAAAGGTCATTAGAATCTATAACACTACCAATACTTGTGCTCAGGCGGACGAGCAGGGAGGCAGGAGGCCTGCGGACAATCAACGTCACCTGGAGGCTGCTGGGGAGAAGTTCAGACCCTCTCCCACGGGTGTGAGGGCTCCTAACTCAGCACTCAGCAGTTACAGATGAAGGGTCTGCACCCTCAGCACTCTAAGAATGAGGAAGGGGACAAAATGCAGAAGAGGGGTTTGTCCCAGGCAAAGCCCCTTAAAAATCCCTGGGAGATAAAAATAGAGTCTGGGCAATAAAATAAAGTCTAACCTTTTTTATCCTTTGTGCTTTGTCTAATTTCACGTGCTCCTAGGGTCCCGCATACAGAGGTTCAACAGGCGGCACTTCAGACCAGATTTCCTAGTGCAGAATGGCTGGGTCGACACTTCAGCTCCTGGAGCACAGTGCAGACTCCGCAATATAGAGCCTGAGCTGCAGCCAACAGGGCCCTCGACAGCTCCGCCCCCTCCCTCCCACTGACTCTGACAGGATCTCTACACAGCAGCCCAGCCCACAGCCCACGGGGTAGCACATGCTCTCACCTCTGCATTCTCTGATCAAAATATAAAGTTTCCTTTGCTTCTGAACCAAACTCAGTCTCGATCTGTTGGCTCCAATGACACTGGGCAGGGGGACACTTGTTGGGGTCCACTCTGGAGGATCAGTAACAGAAATTGAGAACATTGTAACTTCAATGAACAGATGTGTGAGCCAAACTGTAATTAACATAGAACAGTGTATAAGGCTCGGGTAAAATAAGATGTTTCTAACACTTCCATTTGATATTTCCATCACTTTATTATAAGCAAGTTCAGTGAAAGGTTTGTCTTATTTGTCAGGTCAATACTAGAGAAACGAAGTGATTTCTTTCCAAGGATGTACATCTAATAATCTTGGTTAAAGCTTCAATCTTGTTTTAAATGCTTTTCCATTGAAAATTATACCTCTCTTTCAGCTCCCCCATTTCTGAGAAGTATAAAATCTTATAATTTATTATTACCAAAGGGGAAAGGTGGGAGGAGGGATAAATTAACAGTTTGGGATTAACACATACACACTGCTATGTATAAAATCGATCATCAACAAGGAACTACTGTACAGCACAGGGAACTACACTCAATATTTTGCAATAACCTATAAGGGGAAATAATCTGAAAAAAGAATAGATATTTTTATTGACATCATCTATTAATGACAGTTAAAATGGAACCTAAGGGAAGCCGGTGGTGAGTGCTTCTGACCCTGAAGACTTCAATCATCTAAAGTTTGGACTCTGCCTACTTCCCAAGGCCCTTAATGAACATATGTGTAGCCGTAGCTTAAAAAATTCCCCAGTTTGGGTTGTGGAGAGACAGTGATTTTGAAAAAGCCCTGGTGTTCTCCTCACATGAATGGGACACTTCCTACAGCTAAAATATGCCTGTCACACCCAGAAGATGGTATACCGTCTGATCGGGAAGAGTTTGGAAAAGGCATCTCATCTCCTCATCTCCTGGTGCTCGGGTTCACCCCTCCAGCGTCTTTACGAACAGTCTCCCCACTTGGAGATGTCAGCACTGTCAACATCCTGTTGCATACAGTTTGGAATTTGTCCAGAGGATGAAGCAGAAGGAGGAGGAACAATGAGAGACAAGTCCTAGGTGTTCGGACAGGCACATGTCACTCTAATTTCCAATCAGGAAGACGAATTGACTAAAAGCTAGGGTTGCCCATGGAAACAGAATAGGGCTTGAGGAAATCCCGCTGCTTTGTGGCCAGTTCCCATAAACACAAGTTGAAAAATGGAACTCAGGGCCGCTAAAATTCACGAAACTGCAGAGTTGAAAATATCTCTCACTGAAAAATGTCTTGAGGAAAGTCAGAGAAAAGGACTTGTAAGCAACGGAGAATGGCAGGAAAGGGATTGGAAGAGGTAGAAAGGACTCGCCATTAAGCACAAGAAAAGGGGCTGAACATTGCCAACATTGCAGTTGGCCAAAAAGGGTGTATGCGTCTTTTTCTGTATATATTCAAGAAAAGGGCATACACTTTTTTAGCCAACCAAACAGGTGGGCACTGGAAATCAGTACTACAAAACATATCACTTCGCATCAGTCAGAAGAGCCTTCCTCATAAAGTGTAAACACCAGAAATGCAGGACAGGGCAAGGAGAAAAGGGAGCCCTGTGAGGCTTATAGTGGAAATGTATATTGCCAATGGTCACTCTTGAGAAGTGTATTGTGTTTACTAAAGCATCTAAAAAATGAGCTACAGAGCACAGGGCACTTGCACTCATGGACGTATATCTTGGGAAAGACAAAAATGGAGAGGACACAGGCACCCCAATGTTTACCGCCTCTCTGTTTAAAAGATCCTCGACTAGGATATAATTTATATGTCTCTGGAGGGAAAAAATGGATAGAGGTGTGGCACTTATGTAGAGTGGAATATTACTCAGCCTGAAAATCAGTGAAATATGGCCAGTTGTAACAACCACAGAGTAGTTACGTATGATCATTCAAAGTCACATAATTCAAAAAGAAAAAGACATACGATATTACTAATACATGGAATGTAAACGTGGCTACAAATGACCTGAATTACAAAACAGAATGGGGTCTCAAATTTAGAAGACCAACTTATGTTTGCTTAAGGAAAAAGGAGAGTTGGGGAGCTGCATAAAACAAGAGATTGAAATTAGCACAGATACCGTTCCATAAGCCAAATATGTAATAGAAAAAACCTACTCCCTGGTCAACGAAATGGACTCAACACGCCATATTCAACACCTACGAATACACCTGACTAGTAAGAATCTTCAAACTCATGGATTTATATGTCTCCGTAAGAGAATCAAGCATGAGTACAGCGGCATGAACACAGCAGTGAAATTGCGATAAATCCCATTATCAAAATAAATTACAAAAACAAAACACAATGAGAGTGAAATAGAGAGCAATTCTTAAATAATTCATTCAGGGCTTGTGATGCAACCTGGATTTACCACATCTACACCCAGAGCTGAGTGAGACATAAGGTTGGGCACTTCGGGCTGATACCATTGTTGAGGTTCGATGAGCAAATGCAGACCCTTTGAAGTCATACTGCATGGTACCCATTCCATGGGTCCCAAATCTCCAGGATTAAGGGATTCTTTCTTCAGCTAAAACATGCATGGGAAACCCACAGTATGGTGCACCGTGTGACCAGGAAAGGTTTTCAAATGCATCTCAGTTTTCGTCCCCTTTTACTCGGGTTCACCATTCCAGAACCTTTACTAACACTCTCCCCACTTGGAGAGTCAGTGCCTTTAACCTCCTGTTTGGCACAGTTTGCAATTTCTGCGCAAGATGAACAGGAATAGGGAGAACCAATGAGAGACTAGCAGTAAGTGTCTGCACAGGCAAATTTAACGCTCATTTCCCACCAGGAAGAGGAATTAACCAAAGGATCAGCATGCCGTGCCGGAACCAGATTAGGGCCTGAAGCAATCCTGCGGGTTTGCGCCCAGCTCACAAGTTGCGAGTTGAAGAAAGGAGCTCAGGGGCACTGTAACTCACAAACATGCAGAGTTATAAATGACAGCTATCGTCCAAAAATATATTGAAGGAAGGCTGCGAAGACGACTTGTAAGCGGGGCAGAATTGCAGGAAAACGATTTCAGGGGGTAGACGGGAATTGCATTTAAAGCATAGGAAAAGAGGCAGAACGTCGACAATGATGCTCTTGGCCAAAATGGGTGTATGCGTTTTTTCCTGAATTTATTCAGGAAAAAAAGCATATGCGCTTTTTGGCCAACCAAGCAAGCATGTTAAAGAAATCTGCACTACAATGAAGTCTCACTGCCCCCCGGTCAAAAGGGACATCTGAAACAAGTGTAAAATCCACAAAGACAGGACAGGCCAAGGAGAACAGGGAGCCTTGTTATGCTGATGGTCAGGATGTAAATTGCCAACAGCCAATCTGGAGAAGTGTATGGTGTTTCCTGGAACCCCTGAAAAACAAAGCAACGGAGCCTACGGCACTTCCACTTATGGTCTTATAGCTTAGGGAAATTAAAATCAAAAACACACAGCCACCCCAAAGTGTCGGACGGCTCTGTTTACAAGAACCTCTTCTACGGTACAAGTTAAATATCCCAGAATGTGAAAAATGGATAAAGAAGTTGTGGTACGTACGTACAATGGAATATCACTCAGCAATGAAAGCTATGTCATCAGGCCCATCGCGGCATAACGAGTGGATTCAGGTACGATGATTCTAAGGGAAATACGTCACACAGAAAATGAAACATCATAAGATATCACTAATACATGGAATGTAAACTTTGCTACACATGAACTGAATTATAAAACAGAACAGGGTCTCAAATTTAGAAAACCAACTTATGCTTGCTTAAGGGGAAAGGTGAATTGGGGTGCTGCATAAAACCAGAGATAGAAATTAGCACAGATACCTTTCCATAAGCCAAATATGTAATAGCCCAGACCTACACCTTGCTCAACGAAATGGACTAAACACCCCATATTCAACGCCTAGGAATACACCTGACTAGTAAGAATCTTCAAACCCATGGATTTATATGTCTCCGTAAGAGAATGAAGCGTGTGTACATCGGCATGAACGCAGCAGAGAAAATCCGATAAATCCCATTATCAAAATGAATTACAAAAACAAAACACAAGGACAGTGAAATAGAGAGCAATTCTTAAATAATTCATTCAGGGCTTGTGATGGAACCTGGATTTACCACATCTACACCCAGAGCTGAGTGAGACATAAGGTTGGGCACTTCGGGCTGATAGCATTGGTGAGGTTCGATGAGCAAATGCAGACCCTTTGAAGTCATACTGCATGGTACCCATTCCATGGTTCCCACCTCTCCAGATTTAAGGGATTCTTCCTTCAGCTAAAACATGCATGGGAGACCCACAGTATGGTGCACCGTGTGACCGACAAACGTTTTCAAATGCATCTCAGTTTTTGTCCCCTTTTACTTGGGTTCATCATTCCAGACCCTTTACTAACACTCTCACCACTTGGAGAGTCTGTACCTTTAACCTCCTGTTTGGCACAGTTTGCAATTTCTGCGCAAGATGAACAGGAATAGGGAGAACCAATGAGAGACTAGCTGTAGGTGTCTGCACGAGCAAATTTAATGCTCATTTCGCACCAGGAAGAGGAATTAACCAAAGGCTCAGCGTGCCGTGCCGGAACCAGTTTAGGGCCTGAAGCAATCCAGCAGTTTTGCGGCCAGCTTACACGAAAGCAAGTTGAAGAAAGGAGCTCAGGGACACTGTAACTCACAAACCTGCAGAGTTATAAATGACAGCTATCGTCCAAAAATATATTGAAGGAAGGCTGCGAAGACGACTTGTAAGCGGGGCAGAATTGTAGGAAAACGATTTCAGGGGGTAGACGGGAATTGCATTTAAAGCATAGGAAAAGAGGCAGAACGTGGACAATGATGCTCTTGGCCAAAAAGGGCGTATGCGTTTTTTCCTGAATATATTCAGGAAAAAACGCATACGCCCTTTTTGGCCAACCAAGCAAGCATGTTAAAGAAATCTGCCCTACAATGAAGTCTCACTGACCCCCGGTCATAAGGGCCATCTGAATAAAGTGTAAAATCCAGAAAGGCAGCACAGGCCATGGAGAACAGGGAGCCTTGTTATGCTGATGAGCGGGATGTAAATTGCCAACAGCCACTCTGGTGAACTATATGGTGTTTCCCGGAACACCGAAAACACAAAGCAACGGAGCCTACGGCACTTCCACATATGGTCGTATAGCTTAGGGAAATTAAAATCAAAAACACACAGCCACCCCAAACTGTCGGACGGCTCTGTTTACAAGAACCTCGTCTACGGTACAAGTTAAATATCCCAGAACGTGAAAAATGGATAAAGAATTTGTGGTACGTACGTACAATGGAATAACACTCAGCAATGAAATCTATGTCATCAGGCCCGTTGCGGCATAATGAGTGGATTCAGGTACGATGAATCTAAGTGAAATAAGTCACACAGAAAATGAAACATCATAAGATATCACTACTACACGGAATGTAAACTTGGCTACACATGAACTGAATTACAAAACAGAACCGGGTCTCAAATTTAGAAAACCAACTTATGCTTGCTTAAGGGGAAAGGTGAGTTGGCGTGCTGCATAAAACCAGAGATAGAACTTAGCACAGATACCTTTCCATAAGCCAAATATATCATAGTCAAGACCTACCCCTTGCTCAACGAAATGGACTAAACAGACCACATTCAACGCCTAGGAATACACCTGTGTAGTAAGAATCTTCAAACACTTGGATTTATATGTCTCTGTAAGTGAGTGAAGCGTGTGTACAGCGGCATGAATGCAGCAGAGAAAATCCGATAAATCCCATTATCAAAATGAATTACACAAACAAAACCCAAGGACAGTGAAATAGAGAGCAATTCTTAAATAATTCATTCAGGGCTTGTGATGCAACCTGGATTTACCACATCTACACCCAGAGCTGAGTGAGACATAAGGTTGGGCACTTCGGGCTGATAGCATTGGTGAGGTTCGATGAGGAAATGCAGACCCTTTGAAGTCATACTGCATGGTACCCATTCCATGGGTCCCAACTCTCCAGGTTTAAGGGATTCTTCCTTCAGCTAAAACATGCATGGGAAACCCACAGTATGGTGCACCGTGTGACCGGCAAACGTTTTCAAATGCCTCTCAGTTTTCGTCCCCTTTTACTCGTGTTCACCATTCCAGAACCTTTACTAACACTCTCCCCACTTGGAGAGTCAGTGCCTTTAACCTCCTGTTTGGCACAGTTTGCAATTTCTGCGCAAGATGAACAGGAATAGGGAGAACCAATGAGAGACTAGCTGTAGGTGTCTGCACGGGCAAATTTAACGCTCATTTCCCACCAGGAGGAGGAATTAACCAAAGGCTCAGCATGCCGTGCCTGAACCAGATTAGGGCCTGACAATCGTGCGGGATTGCAGCCAGCTCACAAGATAGCGAGTTGAAGAAAGGAGCTCAGGGGCACTGTAACTCACAAACCTGCAGAGTAATAAATGACAGCTATCGTCCAAAAATATATTGAAGGAGGTCTGCAAAGACGACTTGTAAGCGGGACAGATTTGCAGGAAAACGATTTCAGGGGGTAGACGGGAATTGCATTTAAAGCATAGGAAAAGAGGCAGAACATCGACAATGATGCTCTTGGCCAAAAAGGGCGTGTGCGTTTTTTCCTGAATATATTCAGGAAAAAACGCATACGCCCTTTTTGGCCAACCAAGCAAGCATGTTAAAGAAATCTGCACTACAATGAAGTCTCACTGCCCCCCGGTCAAAAGGGCCATCTGAAAAAAGTGTAAAATCCAGAAAGGCAGCACAGGCCATGGAGAACAGGGAGCCTTGTTATGCTGATGGGCGGGATGTAAATTGCCAACAGCCACTGTGGAGAAGTGTATGGTGTTTCCCGGAACACCGAAAAAACAAAGCTACGGAGCCTACGGCACTTCCACTTATGGTCCTATAGCTTAGGGAAATTAAAATCAAAAACACACAGCCACCCCAAACTGTCGGACGGCTCTGTTTACAAGAACCTCGTCTACGGTACAAGTTAAATATCCCAGAATGTGAAAAATGGATAAAGAAGTTGTGGTACGTACGTACAATGGAATATCATTCAGCAATGAAATCTATGTCATCAGGCCCGTCGCGGCATAATGAGTGGATTCAGGTACGATGATTCTAAGTGAAATAAGTCACACAGAAAATGAAACATCATAAGATATCACTACTACACGGAATGTAAACTTGGCTACACATGAACTGAATTACAAAACAGAACAGGGTCTCAAATGTAGAAAACCAACTTATGCTTGCTTAAGGGGAAAGGTGAGTTGGGGTGCTGCATAAAACCAGAGATAGAAATTAGCACAGATACCTTTCCATAAGCCAAATATGTAATAGTCAAGGCCTACCCCTTGCTCAACGAAATGGACTAAACACCCCATATTCAACGCCTAGGAATACACCTGACTAGTAAGAATCTTCAAACCCATGGATTTATATGTCTCCGTAAGAGAATGAAGCATGTGTACATCGGCATGAATGCAGCAGAGAAAATCCGATAAATCCCATTATCAAAATGAATTACACAAACAAAACCCAAGGACAGTGAAATAGAGAGCAATTCTTAAATAATTCATTCAGGGCTTGTGATGCAACCTGGATTTACCACATCTACACCCAGAGCTGAGTGAGACATAAGGTTGGGCACTTCGGGCTGATAGCATTGGTGAGGTTCGATGAGCAAATGCAGACCCTTTGAAGTCATACAGCATGGTACCCATTCCATGGGTCCCAACTCTCCAAGTTTAAGGGATTCTTCCTTCAGCTAAAACATGCATGGGAAACCCACAGTATGGTGCACCGTGTGACTGGCAAACGTTTTCAAATGCATCTCAGTTTTCGTCCCCTTTTACTCGGGTTCACCATTCCAGACCCTTTACGAACACTCTCCCCACTTGGAGAGTCAGTGCCTTTAACCTCCTGTTGGGCACAGTTTGCAATTTCTGCGCAAGATGAAAAGGAATAGGGAGAACGAATGACAGACTAGCTCTAGGTGTCTGCACGGGCAAATTTAACGCTCATTTCCCACCAGGAAGAGGAATTAACCAAAGGCTCAGCATGCCGTGCCGGAACCAGATTAGGGCCTGAGGCAATCCTGTGGGTTTGCGGCCAGCTCACAAGATAGCGAGTTGAAGGAGCTCAGGGGCACTGTAACTCACAAACCTGCAGAGTTATAAATGACAGCTATTGTCCAAAAATATATTGAAGGAAGGCTGCGAAGACGACTTGTAAGCGGGACAGATTTGCAGGAAAACGATTTCAGGGGGTAGACGGGAATTGCATTTAAAGCATAGGAAAAGAGGCAGAACATCGACAATGATGCTCTTGGCCAAAAAGGGCATATGCGTTTTCTCCTGAATATATTCAGGAAAAAACGCATACGCCCTTTTTGCCCAACCAAGCAAGCACGTTAAAGAAATCTGCACTACAATGAAGTCTCACTGCCCCCCGGTCAAAAGGGCCATCTGAAAAAAGTGTAAAATCCAGAAAGGCAGCACAGGCCATGGAGAACAGGGAGCCTTGTTATGCTGATGGGCGGGATGTAAATTGCCAACAGCCACTCTGGAGAAGTGTATGGTGTTTCCCGGAACACCGAAAAAACAAAGCTACGGAGCCTACGGCACTTCCACTTATGGTCCTATAGCTTAGGGAAATTAAAATCAAAAACACACAGCGACCCCAAAGTGTCGGACGGCTCTGTTTACAAGAACCTCGTCTACGGTACAAGTTAAATATCCCAGAATGTGAAAAATGGATAAAGAAGTTGTGGTACGTACGTACAATGGAATATCACTCAGCAATGAAATCTATGTCATCAGGCTCGTCGCGGCATAATGAGTGGATTCAGGTACGATGATTCTAAGTGAAATAAGTCACACAGAAAATGAAACATCATAAGATATCACTACTACACGGAATGTAAACTTGGCTACACATGAACTGAATTACAAAATAGAACAGGGTCTCAAATTTAGAAAACCAACTTATGCTTGCTTAAGGGGAAAGGTGAGTTGGGGTGCTGCATAAAAACAGAGATAGAAATTAGCACAGATACCTTTCCATAAGCCAAATATGTAATAGTCAAGACCTACCCCTTGCTCAACGAAATGGACTAAACACCCCATATTCAATGCCTAGGAATACACCTGACTAGTAAGAATCTTCAAACCCATGGATTTATATGTCTCCGTAAGAGAATGAAGCGTGTGTACAGCGGCATGAATGCAGCAGAGAAAATCCGATAAATCCCATTATCAAAATGAATTACACAAACAAAACCCTAGGACAGTGAAATAGAGAGCAATTCTTAAATAATTCATTCAGGGCTTGTGATGCAACCTGGATTTACCACATCTACACCCAGAGCTGAGTGAGACATAAGGTTGGGCACTTCGAGCTGATAGCATTGGTGAGGTTCGATGAGCAAATGCAGACCCTTTGAAGTCATACAGCATGGTACCCATTCCATGGGTCCCAACTCTCCAAGTTTAAGGGATTCTTCCTTCAGCTAAAACATGCATGGGAAACCCACAGTATGGTGCACCGTGTGACTGGCAAACGTTTTCAAATGCATCTCAGTTTTCGTCCCCTTTTACTCGGGTTCACCATTCCAGACCCTTTACGAACACTCTCCCCACTTGGAGAGTCAGTGCCTTTAACCTCCTGTTGGGCACAGTTTGCAATTTCTGCGCAAGATGAACAGGAATAGGGAGAACCAATGAGAGACTAGCTCTAGGTGTCTGCAAGGGCAAATTTAACACTCATTTCCCACCAGGAAGAGGAATTAACCAAAGGCTCAGCATGCCGTGCCGGAACCAGATTAGGGCCTGAAGCAATCCTGTGGGTTTGCGGCCAGCTCACAAGATAGCGAGTTGAAGCAACGAGCTCAGGGGCACTGTAACTCACAAACCTGCAGAGTTATAAATGACAGCTATCGGCCAAAAATATATTGAAGGAAGGCTGCGAAGACGACTTGTAAGCGGGACAGATTTGCAGGAAAACGATTTCAGGGGGTAGACGGGAATTGCATTTAAAGCATAGGAAAAGAGGCAGAACGTCGACAATGATGCTCTTGGCCAAAAAGGGCATATGCGTTTTCTCCTGAATATATTCAGGAAAAAACGCATACGCCCTTTTTGCCCAACCAAGCAAGCACGTTAAAGAAATCTGCACTACAATGAAGTCTCACTGCCCCCCGGTCAAAAGGGCCATCTGAAAAAAGTGTAAAATCCAGAAAGGCAGCACAGGCCATGGAGAACAGGGAGCCTTGTTATGCTGATGGGCGGGATGTAAATTGCCAACAGCCACTCTGGAGAAATGTATGGTGTTTCCCGGAACACCGAAAAAACAAAGCTACGGAGCCTACGGCACTTCCACTTATGGTCCTATAGCTTAGGGAAATTAAAATCAAAAACACACAGCCACCCCAAACTGTCGGACGGCTCTGTTTACAAGAACCTCGTCTACGGTACAAGTTAAATATCCCAGAATGTGAAAAATGGATAAAGAAGTTGTGGTACGTACGTACAATGGAATATCACTCAGCAATGAAATCTATGTCATCAGGCCCGTCGCGGCATAATGAGTGGATTCAGGTACGATGATTCTAAGTGAAATAAGTCACACAGAAAATGAAACATCATAAGATATCACTACTACACGGAATGTAAACTTGGCTACACATGAACTGAATTACAAAATAGAACAGGGTCTCAAATTTAGAAAACCAACTTATGCTTGCTTAAGGGGAAAGGTGAGTTGGGGTGCTGCATAAAAACAGAGATAGAAATTAGCACAGATACCTTTCCATAAGCCAAATATGTAATAGTCAAGACCTACCCCTTGCTCAACGAAATGGACTAAACACCCCATATTCAATGCCTAGGAATACACCTGACTAGTAAGAATCTTCAAACCCATGGATTTATATGTCTCCGTAAGAGAATGAAGCGTGTGTACAGCGGCAAGAATGCAGCAGAGAAAATCCGATAAATCCCATTATCAAAATGAATTACACAAACAAAACCCAAGGACAGTGAAATAGAGAGCAATTCTTAAATAATTCATTCAGGGCTTGTGATGCAACCTGGATTTACCACATCTACACCCAGAGCTGAGTGAGACATAAGGTTGGGCACTTCGAGCTGATAGCATTGGTGAGGTTCGATGAGCAAATGCAGTCCCTTTGAAGTCATACAGCATGGTACCCATTCCATGGGTCCCAACTCTCCAAGTTTAAGGGATTCTTCCTTCAGCTAAAACATGCATGGGAAACCCACAGTATGGTGCACCGTGTGACTGGCAAACGTTTTCAAATGCATCTCAGTTTTCGTCCCCTTTTACTCGGGTTCACCATTCCAGACCCTTTACGAACACTCTCCCCACTTGGAGAGTCAGTGCCTTTAACCTCCTGTTGGGCACAGTTTGCAATTTCTGCGCAAGATGAAAAGGAATAGGGAGAACCAATGAGAGACTAGCTCTAGGTGTCTGCACGGGCAAATTTAACGCTCATTTCCCACCAGGAAGAGGAATTAACCAAAGGCTCAGCATGCCGTGCCGGAACCAGATTAGGGCCTGAAGCAATCCTGTGGGTTTGCGGCCAGCTCACAAGATAGCGAGTTGAAGAAAGGAGCTCAGGGGCACTGTAACTCACAAACCTGCAGAGTTATAAATGACAGCTATCGTCCAGAAATATATTGAAGGAAGGCTGCGAAGACGACTTGTAAGCGGGACAGATTTGCAGGAAAACGATTTCAGGGGGTAGACGGGAATTGCATTTAAAGCATAGGAAAAGAGGCAGAACATCGACAATGATGCTCTTGGCCAAAAAGGGCATATGCGTTTTCTCCTGAATATATTCAGGAGAAAACGCATACGCCCTTTTTGCCCAACCAAGCAAGCACGTTAAAGAAATCTGCACTACAATGAAGTCTCACTGCCCCCCGGTCAAAAGGGCCATCTGAAAAAAGTGTAAAATCCAGAAAGGCAGCACAGGCCATGGAGAACAGGGAGCCTTGTTATGCTGATGGGCGGGATGTAAATTGCCAACAGCCACTCTGGAGAAGTGTATGGTGTTTCCCGGAACACCGAAAAAACAAAGCTACGGAGCCTACGGCACTTCCACTTATGGTCCTATAGCTTAGGGAAATTAAAATCAAAAACACACAGCCACCCCAAAGTGTCGGACGGCTCTGTTTACAAGAACCTCGTCTACGGTACAAGTTAAATATCCCAGAATGTGAAAAATGGATAAAGAAGTTGTGGTACGTACGTACAATGGAATATCACTCAGCAATGAAATCTATGTCATCAGGCCCGTCGCGGCATAATGAGTGGATTCAGGTACGATGATTCTAAGTGAAATAAGTCACACAGAAAATGAAACATCATAAGATATCACTAATACACGGAATGTAAACTTGGCTACACATGAACTGAATTACAAAACAGAACAGGGTCTAAAATTTAGAAAACCAACTTATGCTTGCTTAAGGGGAAAGGTGAGTTGGGGTGCTGCATAAAACCAGAGATAGAAATTAGCACAGATACCTTTCCATAAGCCAAATATGTAATAGTCAAGACCTACCCCTTGCTCAACGAAATGGACTAAACACCCCATATTCAACGCCTAGGAATACACCTGACTAGTAAGAATCTTCAAACCCATGGATTTATATGTCTCCGAAAGAGAATGAAGCGTGTGTACAGCGGCATGAATGCAGCAGAGAAAATCCAATAAATCCCATTATCAAAATGAATTACACAAACAAAACCCAAGGACAGTGAGATAGAGAGCAATTCTTAAATAATTCATTCAGGGCTTGTGATGCAACCTGGATTTACCACATCTACACCCAGAGCTGAGTGAGACATAAGGTTGGGCACTTCGGGCTGATAGCATTGGTGAGGTTCGATGAGCAAATGCAGACCCTTTGAAGTCATACAGCATGGTACCCATTCCATGGGTCCCAACTCTCCAAGTTTAAGGGATTCTTCCTTCAGCTAAAACATGCATGGGAAACCCACAGTATGGTGCACCGTGTGACTGGCAAACGTTTTCAAATGCATCTCAGTTTTCGTCCCCTTTTACTCGGGTTCACCACTCCAGACCCTTTACGAACACTCTCCCCACTTGGAGAGTCAGTGCCTTTAACCTCCTGTTGGGCACAGTTTGCAATTTCTGCGCAAGATGAAAAGGAATAGGGAGAACCAATGAGAGACTAGCTCTAGGTGTCTGCACAGGCAAATTTAACACTCATTTCCCACCAGGAAGAGGAATTAACCAAAGGCTCAGCATGCCGTGCCGGAACCAGATTAGGGCCTGAGGCAATCCTGTGGGTTTGCGGCCAGCTCACAAGATAGCGAGTTGAAGAAAGGAGCTCAGGGGCACTGTAACTCACAAACCTGCAGAGTTATAAATGACAGCTATCGTCCAAAAATATATTGAAGGAAGGCTGCGAAGACGACTTGTAAGCGGGACAGATTTGCAGGAAAACGATTTCAGGGGGTACACGGGAATTGCATTTAAAGCATAGGAAAAGAGGCAGAACGTCGACAATGATGCTCTTGGCCAAAAAGGGCGTATGCGTTTTTTCCTGAATATATTCAGGAAAAAACGCATACGCCCTTTTTGGCCAACCAAGCAAGCATGTTAAAGAAATCTGCACTACAATGAAGTCTCACTGCCCCCCGGTCAAAAGGGCCATCTGAAAAAAGTGTAAAATCCAGAAAGGCAGCACAGGCCATGGAGAACAGGGAGCCTTGTTATGCTGACGGGCGGGATATACTTGCCAACAGCCACTGTGGAGAAGTGTATGGTGTTTCCCGGAACACCGAAGAAACAAAGCTACGGAGCCTATGGCATTTCCACTTATGGTCCTATAGCTTAGGGAAATTAAAATAAAAAACACACAGCCACCCCAAAGTGTCGGACGGCTCTGTTTACAAGAACCTCGTCTACGGTACAAGTTAAATATCCCAGAATGTGAAAAATGGATAAAGAAGTTGTGGTACGTACGTACAATGGAATATCACTCAGCAATGAAATCTATGTCATCAGGCCCGTCGCGGCATAATGAGTGGATTCAGGTACGATGATTCTAAGTGAAATAAGTCCCACAGAAAATGAAACATCATAAGATATCACTAATACAGAGAATGTAAACTTGGCTACACATGAACTGAATTACAAAACAAAACAGGGTCTCAAGTTTAGAAAACCAACTTATGCTTGCTTAAGGGGAAAGGTGAGTTGGGGTGCTGCATAAAACCAGAGATAGAAATTAGCACAGATACCTTTCCATAAGCCAAATATGTAATAGTCAAGACCTACCCCTTGCTCAACGAAATGGACTAAACACCCCATATTCAACGCCTAGGAATACACCTGACTAGTAAGAATCTTCAAACCCATGGATTTATATGTCTCCGTAAGAGAATGAAGCGTGTGTACAGCGGCATGAATGCAGCAGAGAAAATCCGATAAATCCCATTATCAAAATGAATTACACAAACAAAACCCAAGGACAGTGAAATAGAGAGCAATTCTTAAATAATTCATTCAGGGCTTGTGATGCAACCTGGATTTACCACATCTACACCCAGAGCTGAGTGAGACATAAGGTTGGGCACTTCGGGCTGATAGCATTGGTGAGGTTTGATGAGCAAATGCAGACCCTTTGAAGTCATACAGCATGGTACCCATTCCATGGGTCCCAACTCTCCAAGTTTAAGGGATTCTTCCTTCAGCTAAAACATGCATGGGAAACCCACAGTATGGTGCACCGTGTGACTGCCAAACGTTTTCAAATGCATCTCAGTTTTCGTCCCCTTTTACTCGGGTTCACCATTCCAGACCCTTTACGAACACTCTCCCCACTTGGAGAGTCAGTGCCATTAACCTCCTCTTGGGCACAGTTTGCAATTTCTGCGCAAGATGAAAAGGAATAGGGAAAACGAATGAGAGACTAGCTCTAGGTGTCTGCACGGGCAAATTTAACGCTCATTTCATCAGGAAGAGGAATTAACCAAAGGCTCAGCATGCCGTGCCGTAACCAGATTAGGGCCTGAAGCAATCCTGTGGGTTTGCCGCCAGCTAACAAGATAGCGAGTTGAAGAAATGAGCTCAGGGGCACTGTACCTCACAAACTTGCAGAGTTATAAATGACAGCTATCGTCCAAAAATATATTGAAGGAAGGCTGCGAAGACGACTTGTAAGTGGGGCAGAATTGCAGGAAAACGATTTCAGGGGGTAGGCGGGAATTGCATTTAAAGAATAGGAAAAGAGGCAGAATGTCGACAATGATGCTCTTGGCCAAAAAGTGCGTATGCGTTTTTTCCTGAATATATTCAGGAAAAAACGCATACGCCCTTTTTGGCCAACCAAGCAAGCACGTTAAAGAAATCTGCACTACAATGAAGTCTCACTGCCCCCTGGTCAAAAGGGCCATCTGAAAAAAGTGTAAAATCCAGAAAGGCAGCACAGTCCATGGAGAACAGGGAGCCTTGTTATGCTGATGGGCGGGATCTAAATTGCCAACAGCCACTCTGGAGAAGTGTATGGTGTTTCCCGTAACACCGAAAAAACAAAGCTACGGAGCCTACGGCACTTCCACTTATGGTCCTATAGCTTAGGGAAATTAAAATCAAAAACACACAGCCACCCCAAATTGTCGGACGGCTCTGTTTACAAGAACCTCGTCTACGGTACAAGTTAAATATCCCAGAATGTGAAAAATGGATAAAGAAGTTGTGGTACGTACGTACAATGGAATATCACTCAGCAATGAAATCTATGTCATCAGGCCCGTCGCGGCATAATGAGTGGATTCAGATACGATGATTCTAAGTGAAATAAGTCACACAGAAAATGAAACATCATAAGATATCACTAATACACGGAATGTAAACTTGGCTACACATGAACTGAATTACAAAACAGAACAGGGTCTCAAATTTAGAAAACCAACTTATGCTTGCTTAAGGGGAAAGGTGAGTTGGGGTGCTGCATAAAACCAGAGATAGAAATTAGCACAGATACCTTTCCATAAGCCAAATATGTAATAGTCAAGACCTACCCCTTGCTCAACGAAATGGACTAAACACCCCATATTCAACGCCTAGGAATACACCTGACTAGTAAGAATCTTCAAACCCATGGATTTATATGTCTCCGTAAGAGAATGAAGCGTGTGTACAGCGGCATGAATGCAGCAG
The DNA here is from genome assembly GCF_059928025.1 of Delphinapterus leucas. Taxonomy (NCBI): domain Eukaryota; kingdom Metazoa; phylum Chordata; class Mammalia; order Artiodactyla; family Monodontidae; genus Delphinapterus; species Delphinapterus leucas. The sequence goes on along the minus strand of NC_143135.1, from coordinate 112,715,985 downwards.
AGAAAATCCGATAAATCCCATTATCAAAATGAATTACACAAACAAAACCCAAGGACAGTGAAATAGAGAGCAATTCTTAAATAATTCATTCAGGGCTTGTGATGCAACCTGGATTTACCACATCTACACCCAGAGCTGAGTGAGACATAAGGTTGGGCACTTCGGGCCGATAGCATTGGTGAGGTTCGATGAGCAAATGCAGACCCTTTGAAGTCAAACATCATGGTACCCATTCCATGGGTCCCAACTCTCCAAGTTTAAGGGATTCTTCCTTCAGCTAAAACATGCATGGGAAACCCACAGTATGGTGCACCGTGTGACTGGCAAACGTTTTCAAATGCATCTCAGTTTTCGTCCCCTTTTACTCGGGTTCACCATTCCAGACCCTTTACGAACACTCTCCCCACTTGGAGAGTCAGTGCCTTTAACCTCCTGTTGGGCACAGTTTGCAATTTCTGTGCAAGATGAAAAGGAATAGGGAGAACGAATGAGAGACTAGCTCTAGGTGTCTGCACGGGCAAATTTAACGCTCATTTCCCACCAGGAAGAGGAATTAACCAAAGGCTCAGCATGCCGTGCCGGAACCAGATTAGGGCCTGAGGCAATCCTGTGGGTTTGCGGCCAGCTCACAAGATAGCGAGTTGAAGCAACGAGCTCAGGGGCACTGTAACTCACAAACCTGCAGAGTTATAAATGACAGCTATCGGCCAAAAATATATTGAAGGAAGGCTGCGAAGACGACTTGTAAGCGGGACAGATTTGCAGGAAAACGATTTCAGGGGGTAGACGGGAATTGCATTTAAAGCATAGGAAAAGAGGCAGAACGTCGACAATGATGCTCTTGGCCAAAAAGGGCATATGCGTTTTCTCCTGAATATATTCAGGAAAAAACGCATACGCCCTTTTTGCCCAACCAAGCAAGCACGTTAAAGAAATCTGCACTACAATGAAGTCTCACTGCCCCCCGGTCAAAAGGGCCATCTGAAAAAAGTGTAAAATCCAGAAAGGCAGCACAGGCCATGGAGAACAGGGAGCCTTGTTATGCTGATGGGCGGGATGTAAATTGCCAACAGCCACTCTGGAGAAATGTATGGTGTTTCCCGGAACACCGAAAAAACAAAGCTACGGAGCCTACGGCACTTCCACTTATGGTCCTATAGCTTAGGGAAATTAAAATCAAAAACACACAGCCACCCCAAACTGTCGGACGGCTCTGTTTACAAGAACCTCGTCTACGGTACAAGTTAAATATCCCAGAATGTGAAAAATGGATAAAGAAGTTGTGGTACGTACGTACAATGGAATATCACTCAGCAATGAAATCTATGTCATCAGGCCCGTCGCGGCATAATGAGTGGATTCAGGTACGATGATTCTAAGTGAAATAAGTCACACAGAAAATGAAACATCATAAGATATCACTACTACACGGAATGTAAACTTGGCTACACATGAACTGAATTACAAAATAGAACAGGGTCTCAAATTTAGAAAACCAACTTATGCTTGCTTAAGGGGAAAGGTGAGTTGGGGTGCTGCATAAAAACAGAGATAGAAATTAGCACAGATACCTTTCCATAAGCCAAATATGTAATAGTCAAGACCTACCCCTTGCTCAACGAAATGGACTAAACACCCCATATTCAATGCCTAGGAATACACCTGACTAGTAAGAATCTTCAAACCCATGGATTTATATGTCTCCGTAAGAGAATGAAGCGTGTGTACAGCGGCAAGAATGCAGCAGAGAAAATCCGATAAATCCCATTATCAAAATGAATTACACAAACAAAACCCAAGGACAGTGAAATAGAGAGCAATTCTTAAATAATTCATTCAGGGCTTGTGATGCAACCTGGATTTACCACATCTACACCCAGAGCTGAGTGAGACATAAGGTTGGGCACTTCGAGCTGATAGCATTGGTGAGGTTCGATGAGCAAATGCAGTCCCTTTGAAGTCATACAGCATGGTACCCATTCCATGGGTCCCAACTCTCCAAGTTTAAGGGATTCTTCCTTCAGCTAAAACATGCATGGGAAACCCACAGTATGGTGCACCGTGTGACTGGCAAACGTTTTCAAATGCATCTCAGTTTTCGTCCCCTTTTACTCGGGTTCACCATTCCAGACCCTTTACGAACACTCTCCCCACTTGGAGAGTCAGTGCCTTTAACCTCCTGTTGGGCACAGTTTGCAATTTCTGCGCAAGATGAAAAGGAATAGGGAGAACCAATGAGAGACTAGCTCTAGGTGTCTGCACGGGCAAATTTAACGCTCATTTCCCACCAGGAAGAGGAATTAACCAAAGGCTCAGCATGCCGTGCCGGAACCAGATTAGGGCCTGAAGCAATCCTGTGGGTTTGCGGCCAGCTCACAAGATAGCGAGTTGAAGAAAGGAGCTCAGGGGCACTGTAACTCACAAACCTGCAGAGTTATAAATGACAGCTATCGTCCAGAAATATATTGAAGGAAGGCTGCGAAGACGACTTGTAAGCGGGACAGATTTGCAGGAAAACGATTTCAGGGGGTAGACGGGAATTGCATTTAAAGCATAGGAAAAGAGGCAGAACATCGACAATGATGCTCTTGGCCAAAAAGGGCATATGCGTTTTCTCCTGAATATATTCAGGAGAAAACGCATACGCCCTTTTTGCCCAACCAAGCAAGCACGTTAAAGAAATCTGCACTACAATGAAGTCTCACTGCCCCCCGGTCAAAAGGGCCATCTGAAAAAAGTGTAAAATCCAGAAAGGCAGCACAGGCCATGGAGAACAGGGAGCCTTGTTATGCTGATGGGCGGGATGTAAATTGCCAACAGCCACTCTGGAGAAGTGTATGGTGTTTCCCGGAACACCGAAAAAACAAAGCTACGGAGCCTACGGCACTTCCACTTATGGTCCTATAGCTTAGGGAAATTAAAATCAAAAACACACAGCCACCCCAAAGTGTCGGACGGCTCTGTTTACAAGAACCTCGTCTACGGTACAAGTTAAATATCCCAGAATGTGAAAAATGGATAAAGAAGTTGTGGTACGTACGTACAATGGAATATCACTCAGCAATGAAATCTATGTCATCAGGCCCGTCGCGGCATAATGAGTGGATTCAGGTACGATGATTCTAAGTGAAATAAGTCACACAGAAAATGAAACATCATAAGATATCACTAATACACGGAATGTAAACTTGGCTACACATGAACTGAATTACAAAACAGAACAGGGTCTAAAATTTAGAAAACCAACTTATGCTTGCTTAAGGGGAAAGGTGAGTTGGGGTGCTGCATAAAACCAGAGATAGAAATTAGCACAGATACCTTTCCATAAGCCAAATATGTAATAGTCAAGACCTACCCCTTGCTCAACGAAATGGACTAAACACCCCATATTCAACGCCTAGGAATACACCTGACTAGTAAGAATCTTCAAACCCATGGATTTATATGTCTCCGAAAGAGAATGAAGCGTGTGTACAGCGGCATGAATGCAGCAGAGAAAATCCAATAAATCCCATTATCAAAATGAATTACACAAACAAAACCCAAGGACAGTGAGATAGAGAGCAATTCTTAAATAATTCATTCAGGGCTTGTGATGCAACCTGGATTTACCACATCTACACCCAGAGCTGAGTGAGACATAAGGTTGGGCACTTCGGGCTGATAGCATTGGTGAGGTTCGATGAGCAAATGCAGACCCTTTGAAGTCATACAGCATGGTACCCATTCCATGGGTCCCAACTCTCCAAGTTTAAGGGATTCTTCCTTCAGCTAAAACATGCATGGGAAACCCACAGTATGGTGCACCGTGTGACTGGCAAACGTTTTCAAATGCATCTCAGTTTTCGTCCCCTTTTACTCGGGTTCACCACTCCAGACCCTTTACGAACACTCTCCCCACTTGGAGAGTCAGTGCCTTTAACCTCCTGTTGGGCACAGTTTGCAATTTCTGCGCAAGATGAAAAGGAATAGGGAGAACCAATGAGAGACTAGCTCTAGGTGTCTGCACAGGCAAATTTAACACTCATTTCCCACCAGGAAGAGGAATTAACCAAAGGCTCAGCATGCCGTGCCGGAACCAGATTAGGGCCTGAGGCAATCCTGTGGGTTTGCGGCCAGCTCACAAGATAGCGAGTTGAAGAAAGGAGCTCAGGGGCACTGTAACTCACAAACCTGCAGAGTTATAAATGACAGCTATCGTCCAAAAATATATTGAAGGAAGGCTGCGAAGACGACTTGTAAGCGGGACAGATTTGCAGGAAAACGATTTCAGGGGGTACACGGGAATTGCATTTAAAGCATAGGAAAAGAGGCAGAACGTCGACAATGATGCTCTTGGCCAAAAAGGGCGTATGCGTTTTTTCCTGAATATATTCAGGAAAAAACGCATACGCCCTTTTTGGCCAACCAAGCAAGCATGTTAAAGAAATCTGCACTACAATGAAGTCTCACTGCCCCCCGGTCAAAAGGGCCATCTGAAAAAAGTGTAAAATCCAGAAAGGCAGCACAGGCCATGGAGAACAGGGAGCCTTGTTATGCTGACGGGCGGGATATACTTGCCAACAGCCACTGTGGAGAAGTGTATGGTGTTTCCCGGAACACCGAAGAAACAAAGCTACGGAGCCTATGGCATTTCCACTTATGGTCCTATAGCTTAGGGAAATTAAAATAAAAAACACACAGCCACCCCAAAGTGTCGGACGGCTCTGTTTACAAGAACCTCGTCTACGGTACAAGTTAAATATCCCAGAATGTGAAAAATGGATAAAGAAGTTGTGGTACGTACGTACAATGGAATATCACTCAGCAATGAAATCTATGTCATCAGGCCCGTCGCGGCATAATGAGTGGATTCAGGTACGATGATTCTAAGTGAAATAAGTCCCACAGAAAATGAAACATCATAAGATATCACTAATACAGAGAATGTAAACTTGGCTACACATGAACTGAATTACAAAACAAAACAGGGTCTCAAGTTTAGAAAACCAACTTATGCTTGCTTAAGGGGAAAGGTGAGTTGGGGTGCTGCATAAAACCAGAGATAGAAATTAGCACAGATACCTTTCCATAAGCCAAATATGTAATAGTCAAGACCTACCCCTTGCTCAACGAAATGGACTAAACACCCCATATTCAACGCCTAGGAATACACCTGACTAGTAAGAATCTTCAAACCCATGGATTTATATGTCTCCGTAAGAGAATGAAGCGTGTGTACAGCGGCATGAATGCAGCAGAGAAAATCCGATAAATCCCATTATCAAAATGAATTACACAAACAAAACCCAAGGACAGTGAAATAGAGAGCAATTCTTAAATAATTCATTCAGGGCTTGTGATGCAACCTGGATTTACCACATCTACACCCAGAGCTGAGTGAGACATAAGGTTGGGCACTTCGGGCTGATAGCATTGGTGAGGTTTGATGAGCAAATGCAGACCCTTTGAAGTCATACAGCATGGTACCCATTCCATGGGTCCCAACTCTCCAAGTTTAAGGGATTCTTCCTTCAGCTAAAACATGCATGGGAAACCCACAGTATGGTGCACCGTGTGACTGCCAAACGTTTTCAAATGCATCTCAGTTTTCGTCCCCTTTTACTCGGGTTCACCATTCCAGACCCTTTACGAACACTCTCCCCACTTGGAGAGTCAGTGCCATTAACCTCCTCTTGGGCACAGTTTGCAATTTCTGCGCAAGATGAAAAGGAATAGGGAAAACGAATGAGAGACTAGCTCTAGGTGTCTGCACGGGCAAATTTAACGCTCATTTCATCAGGAAGAGGAATTAACCAAAGGCTCAGCATGCCGTGCCGTAACCAGATTAGGGCCTGAAGCAATCCTGTGGGTTTGCCGCCAGCTAACAAGATAGCGAGTTGAAGAAATGAGCTCAGGGGCACTGTACCTCACAAACTTGCAGAGTTATAAATGACAGCTATCGTCCAAAAATATATTGAAGGAAGGCTGCGAAGACGACTTGTAAGTGGGGCAGAATTGCAGGAAAACGATTTCAGGGGGTAGGCGGGAATTGCATTTAAAGAATAGGAAAAGAGGCAGAATGTCGACAATGATGCTCTTGGCCAAAAAGTGCGTATGCGTTTTTTCCTGAATATATTCAGGAAAAAACGCATACGCCCTTTTTGGCCAACCAAGCAAGCACGTTAAAGAAATCTGCACTACAATGAAGTCTCACTGCCCCCTGGTCAAAAGGGCCATCTGAAAAAAGTGTAAAATCCAGAAAGGCAGCACAGTCCATGGAGAACAGGGAGCCTTGTTATGCTGATGGGCGGGATCTAAATTGCCAACAGCCACTCTGGAGAAGTGTATGGTGTTTCCCGTAACACCGAAAAAACAAAGCTACGGAGCCTACGGCACTTCCACTTATGGTCCTATAGCTTAGGGAAATTAAAATCAAAAACACACAGCCACCCCAAATTGTCGGACGGCTCTGTTTACAAGAACCTCGTCTACGGTACAAGTTAAATATCCCAGAATGTGAAAAATGGATAAAGAAGTTGTGGTACGTACGTACAATGGAATATCACTCAGCAATGAAATCTATGTCATCAGGCCCGTCGCGGCATAATGAGTGGATTCAGATACGATGATTCTAAGTGAAATAAGTCACACAGAAAATGAAACATCATAAGATATCACTAATACACGGAATGTAAACTTGGCTACACATGAACTGAATTACAAAACAGAACAGGGTCTCAAATTTAGAAAACCAACTTATGCTTGCTTAAGGGGAAAGGTGAGTTGGGGTGCTGCATAAAACCAGAGATAGAAATTAGCACAGATACCTTTCCATAAGCCAAATATGTAATAGTCAAGACCTACCCCTTGCTCAACGAAATGGACTAAACACCCCATATTCAACGCCTAGGAATACACCTGACTAGTAAGAATCTTCAAACCCATGGATTTATATGTCTCCGTAAGAGAATGAAGCGTGTGTACAGCGGCATGAATGCAGCAGAGAAAATCCGATAAATCCCATTATCAAAATGAATTACACAAACAAAACCCAAGGACAGTGAAATAGAGAGCAATTCTTAAATAATTCATTCAGGGCTTGTGATGCAACCTGGATTTACCACATCTACACCCAGAGCTGAGTGAGACATAAGGTTGGGCACTTCGGGCCGATAGCATTGGTGAGGTTCGATGAGCAAATGCAGACCCTTTGAAGTCAAACATCATGGTACCCATTCCATGGGTCCCAACTCTCCAAGTTTAAGGGATTCTTCCTTCAGCTAAAACATGCATGGGAAACCCACAGTATGGTGCACCGTGTGACTGGCAAACGTTTTCAAATGCATCTCAGTTTTCGTCCCCTTTTACTCGGGTTCACCATTCCAGACCCTTTACGAACACTCTCCCCACTTGGAGAGTCAGTGCCTTTAACCTCCTGTTGGGCACAGTTTGCAATTTCTGTGCAAGATGAAAAGGAATAGGGAGAACGAATGAGAGACTAGCTCTAGGTGTCTGCACGGGCAAATTTAACGCTCATTTCCCACCAGGAAGAGGAATTAACCAAAGGCTCAGCATGCCGTGCCGGAACCAGATTAGGGCCTGAGGCAATCCTGTGGGTTTGCGGCCAGCTCACAAGATAGCGAGTTGAAGAAATGAGCTCAGGGGCACTGTAATTCACAAACCTGCAGAGTTATAAATGACAGCTATCGTCCAAAAATATATTGAAGGAAGGCTGCGAAGACTACTTGTAAGTGGGGCAGAATTGCAGGAAAACGATTTCAGGGGGTAGACGGGAATTGCATTTAAAGCATAGGAAAAGAGGCAGAACGTCGACAATGATGCTCTTGGCCAAAAAGGGCGTATCTTTTTTTTCCTGAATATATTCAGGAAAAAACGCATACGCCCTTTTTGGCCAAGGAAGCAAGCATGTTAAAGAAATCTGCACTACAATGAAGTCTCACTGCCCCCTGGTCAAAAGGGCCATCTGAAAAAAGTGTAAAATCCAGAAAGGCAGCACAGGCCATGGAGAATAGGGAGCCTTGTTATGCTGATGGGCGGGATGTAAATTGCCAACAGCCACTCTGGAAAAATGTATGGTGTTTCCCGGAACATCTAAAAAACAAGGCACCGGAGCCTACGGCAATTCCCCTTATGGTCCTATAGCTTAGGAAAATTAAAATCAAAAACACACAGCCACCCAAATGTCTCGGGCGGCTCTGTTTACAAGAACCTCGACTACGGTACAAGTTAAATATCCCAGAATGTGAAAAATGGATAAAGAAGTTGTGGTACGTACGTACAATGGAATATCACTCAGCAATGAAATCTATGTCATCAGGCCCATCGCGGCATAATGAGTGGATTCAGGTACGATGATTCTAAATGAATTAAGTCACACAGAAAATGAAACATCATAAGATGTCACTAATACACGGAATGAAAACTTGGCTACACATGAACTGAATTACAAAACAGAACAGGGTCTCAAATTTAGAAAACCCACTTATGCTTGCTTAAGGGGAAAGGTGAGTTGGGGTGCTGCATAAAACCAGAGATAGAAATTAGCACAGATACCTTTCCATAAGCCAAATATGTAATAGTCAAGACCTACCCCTTGCTCAACGAAATGGACTAAACACCCCATATTCAACGCCTAGGAATACACCTGACTAGTAAGAATCTTCAAACCCATGGATTTATATGTCTCCGTAAGAGAATGAAGCGTGTGTACAGCGGCATGAATGCAGCAGAGAAAATCCGATAAATCCCATTATCAAAATGAATTACACAAACAAAACCCAAGGACAGTGAAATAGAGAGCAATTCTTAAATAATTCATTCAGGGCTTGTGATGCAACCTGGATTTACCACATCTACACCCAGAGCTGAGTGAGACATAAGGTTGGGCACTTCGGGCTGATAGCATTGGTGAGGTTCGATGAGCAAATGCAGACCCTTTGAAGTCATAATGCATGGTACACATTCCATGGGTCCCAACTCTCCAGGTTTATGGGATACTTCCTTCAGCTAAAACATGCATGGGAAACCCGCAGTATGGTGCACCGTGTGACCGGGAAACGATTTCAAATACATCTCAGTTTTGGTCCCCTTTTACTCGGGTTCACCATTCCAGACACTTTACTAACACTCTCCCCACTTGGAGAGTCAGTGCCTTTAACTTCAGGTTTGGCACAGTATGCAATTTCTGTGCAAGATGAACAGGAATAGGGAGAACCAATGAGAGACTAGCTGTAGGTGTCTGCACGGGCAAATGGAACGCCCATTTCCCACGAGGAAGAGGAATTAACCAAAAGCTCAGCGTGCCCTGCAGGAAACAGATTAGAGCCTGAAGCAATCCTGCCGTTTTGCGGCCAGCTCACAAGAAAGCGAGCTGAAGAAAGGAGCTCAGGGGCACTGTAATTCACAAACCTGCAGAGTTATGAATGACAGCTATCGTCCCAAAATATATTGAAGTAAGTCTTCGAAGAGGACTTGAAAGCGGGGTAGAATTTCTGGAAAACGATTTCAGGGGGTAGACTGGAATTGCACTTAAAGCATAGGAAAAGAGGCAGAATATCGACAATGATGCACTTGGCCAAAAAGGGGCGTATGCCTCTTTTCGGCCAACCAAGCAAGCGTGTAAAGTATATCTGCACTACAATGAAGTCTCACTGCCCCCCGGTCAAAAGGGCCATCTGAAAAAAGTGTAAAATCCAGAAAGGCAGCACAGGTCATGGAGAACAGGGAGCCTTGTTATGCTGATGGGCGGCATGTAAATTGCCAACAGCCACTCTGGAGAAGTGTATGGTGTTTCTTGAAACACGTAGGAAACAAAGCAACACAGCCTATGGCACTTCCACTTATGGTCCTATAGCTTAGGAAATTTAAAATCAAAAACACACAGCCACCCCAAAGTTTGGGACAGCTCTGTTTACAAGAACATCGTCTTCGGTACAAGTTAAATATCCGAGAGAGCAAAAAATGGATAAAGAAGTTGTGGTACATACGTACAATGGAATATCACTCAGCAATGAAATCTACGTCATCAGGCCCGTAGCGGCATAATGAGTGGATTCAGGTACGAGGATTCTACGAGAAATAAGTCACACAGAAAAAGAAACATCATAAGATATCACTAATACACGGAATGTAAACTTGGCTACACATCAACTGAATTACAAAACAGAACAGGGTCACAAATTTAGAAAACCAACTTATGCTTGCTTATGGGGAAAGGTGAGTTGGGGTGCTGCATAAAACCAGAGATGGAAATTAGCACAGATACCGTTCCATAAGCCAAATATATAATAGACAAGACCTACTCCTTGCTCAAGGAAATGGACTCAAAACCACATATTCAACGACTGGCAATATACCTGATAAGTAAGAATCTTAAAACCCATAGATTTATATGTCTCCATAAGGAAATCAAGCGTGTGTACAGCGGACTAAACGCAGCAGTGAAAATCCGATAAATCCCATTATCAAAATAAATTTCAAAAACAAAACACAATGACAGTGAATTAGAGAGCAATTCTTAAATAATTCATTCAGGGCTTGTGATGCAACCTGGATTTACCACATCTACACCCAGAGCTGGGTGAGACATAAGGCTGGACACTTCGGGCTGATAGCATTGGTGAGGTTCGGTGAGCAAACGCAGACCCTTTGAAGTCATACTGCATGGTACCCATTCCATGGGTCCCAAATCTCCAGGTTTAAGGGATTCTTCCTTCAGCTAAAACATGCATGGGAAACCCAGAGTATGGTCCACCGTGTGATTGGGAAACGTTTTCAAATGCATCTCAGGTTTCGTCCCCTGTTACTCGGGTTCACCATTCCAGACGTTTAGTAACACTCTCCCCACTTGGAGAGTCAGTGCCTTTAACCTCCTGTTTGGCACAGTTTGCAATTTCTGTGCAAGATGAACAGGAATAGGGAGAACCAATGAGAGACTAGCTCCAGGTTTATGCATGGGCAAATGGAACGCTCATTTCCCACCAGGAAGAGGAATTAACCAAAGGCTCAGCATGCCCTGCCAAAAAAGATTAGGGCCTGAAGCAATCCTGCAGTTTTGCGGCCAGCTCACAAGAAAGCGAGCTGAAGAAAGGAGCTCAAGGGCACTGTGTTTCACAAACCTGCAGAGTTATGAATGACAGCTATCGTCCAAAAATGTATTGAAGTAAGTCTTCGAAGAGGACTTGAAAGCGGGACAGAATTTCAGGAAAACGAGTTCAGGGGGTAGACTGGAATTGCACTTAAAGCATAGGAAAATAGGCAGAACGTCGACAATGATGCATTTGGCCAAAAAGGGCATATGCGTTTTATCCTGAATATATTCAGGAAAAAACGCATACGCCCATTTTTGGCCAACCAAGCAAGCGTGTTTAGGAAATCTGCACTACAATGAAGTCTCACTGCCCCCCGGTCAAAAGGGCCATCTGAAAAAAGTGTAAAATCCAGAAAGGCAGGACAGGTCATGGAGAACAGGGAGCCTTGTTATACTGATGGGCGGAATGTAAATGGCCAACAGCCACTCTGGAGAAGTGTATGGTGTTTCCTGAAACACGTAGGAAACAAAGCAACACAGCCTATGGCACTTCCACTTATGGTCCTATAGCTTAGGGAAATTAAAATCAAAAACACACAGCCACCCCAAAGTTTGGGACGGCTCTGTTTACAAGAACCTCGTCTACGGTACAAGTTAAATATCCGAGAAAGCAAAAAATGGATAAAGAAGTTGTGGTACGTACGTATAATGGAATAACACTCAGCAATGAAATCTACGTCATCAGGCCCGTAGCGGCATAATGAGTGGATTCAGATACGAGGATTCTACGAGAAATAAGTCACACAGAAAAAGAAATATCATAAGATATCACTAATACACGGAATGTAAACTTGGCTACACATGAACTGAATTACAAAACAGAACAGGGTCGCCAATTTAGAAAACCAACTTATGCTTGCTTTTTGGGAAAGGTGAGTTGGGGTGCTGCATAAAAACAGAGATTGAAATTCGCACAGACACCGTTCCATACACCAAATATGTAATAGACAAGACCTACTCCTTGCTCAATGAAATAGACTCAACACCCCATATTCAACGCCTAGGAATATACCTGCCTAGGAAGAATCTTAAAACCCATGGATTTATATGTCTCCGTAAGAGAATCAAGCGTGTGTTCAGTGGCCTAAACGCAGCAGTGAAAATCCGATAAATCACATTATCAAAATAAATTTCAAAAACAAAACACAATGACAGTGAAATAGAGAGCAATTCTTAAATAATTCACTCAGGGCTTCTGATGCAACCTGGATTTACCACATCTACACAAAGAGCTGGGGAGACATAAGGCCGGACACTTCGGCCTGATAGCTTTGGTGAGGTTTGGTGAGCAAATGCAGACCCTTTGAAGTCATACTGCATGGTACCCATTCCATGGGTCCCAACTCTCCAGGTTTAAGGGATTCTTTCTTCCGCTAAATCATGTATGGGAAACCCAGAGTGTGGTCCACCATGTGATCGGGAAACGTTTTCAAATGCATCTCAGTTTTCGTCCCTTTATACTCGGGTTAACCATTCCACACGCTTAACTAACACTCTCCCCACTTGGAGAGTCAGTGCCTTTAACCTCCTGTTTGGCACATTTTGCAATTTCTGCGCAAGATGAACAGGAATAGGGAGAACCAATGAGAGCCTAGCTGTAGGTGTCTGCACGTGCAAATGTAACGCTCATTTCCCACCAGGACGAGGAATTAAAAAAAAGCTCAGCATGCCCTGCCAGAACAAGACTAGGGCCTGAAGCTATCCTGTGGTTTTGCGACCAGCTCACAAGAAAACAAGTTGAAGAAAGGAGCTCAGGGGCACTGTAATTCACAAACATGCAGAGTTATAAATGACAGCTATCGTCCAAAAATATATTGAAGTAAGTCTGCGAAGAGGACTTGGAAGCTGGGCAGAAATTCAGGAAAACGATTTCAGGGGGTAGACTGGAATTGCACTTAAAGCATAGGAAAAGACGCAGAACGGCGACAATGATGCACTTGGCCAAAAATGGCGTATGCGTTTTTTCCAGAATATATTCAGGAAAAAACGCATACGCCCTTTTTGGGAAACCAAGCAAGCATGTAAGAAATCTGCACTACAATGAAGTCTCACTGCCCCCCGGTCAAAAGGGCCATCTGAAAAATGTGTAAAATCCAGAAAGGCAGGACAGGCCATGGAGAAGAGGGAGCATTGTTTTGCTGATGGGCGGGATGTGAATTGCCAACAGCCACTCTGGAGATGTGTATGCTGTTTCCTGAAACACGAAAGAAACAAAGCAACACAGCCTATGGCACTTCCACTTATGATCCTATAGCTTAGGGAAATTAAAATCAAAACCACACAGCCACCCCAAAGTTTGGAACGGCTCTGTTTACAGGAACCTCGTCTACGGTACAAGTTAAATATCCCAGAGAGCGAAAAATGGATAAAGAAGTTGTGGTACGTACGTACAATGGATTTTCACAGAGCAATGAAATCTATATCATCAGGCCCATAGGGGCATAATGAGTGGATTCAGGTACGATGATTCTACGTGAAATAGGTCACACAGAAATAGAAACAGCATAAGATATCACTAATACACGGAATGTAAACTTGGCTACACATGAACTGAATTACAAAACAGAACAGGGTCTCCAATTTAGAAAACCAACTTATGCTAGCTTTCTGGGAAAGGTGACTTGGGGTGCTGCATAAAAAGAGATTGAAATTCGCACAGATACCGTTCCATACGCCAAATATGTAATAGACAAGACCTACTCCTTATTCAACGAAATGGACTCAACACCCCATATTCAACGCCTAGGAATATACCTGCCTAGTAAGAATCTTAAAACCCATTGATTTATATGTCTCCATAAGAGAATCAAGTGTGTGTTCAGTGGCCTGAACGCAGCAGTGAAAATCCGATAAATCCCATTATCAAAATAAATTTCAAAAACAAAACACAATGACGGTGAAATAGAGAGCAATTCTTAAATAATTCACTCAGGGCTTCTGATGAAACCTGGATTTACCACATCTACACCCAGAGCTGGGGAGAAATAAGGCCAGACACTTCGGCCTGATAGCATTGGTGAGGTTCGATGAGCAAATGCAGACCCTTTGAAGTCATACTGCATGGTACCCATTCCATGGGTCCCAACTCTCCAGGTTTAAGGGATTCTTCCTTCAGCTAAAACATGCATGGGAAACCCACAGTATTGTGCACCGTGTGACCGGGAAACGTTTTCAAATGCATCTCAGTTTTCGTCCCATTGTACTCGGGTTCACCATTCCAGACCCTTTACTAACACTCTCCCCACTTGGAGAGTCAGTGCCTTTAACCTCCTGTTTGGCACAGTTTGCAATTTCTGCGCAAGATGAACAGGAATAGGGAGAACCAATGAGAGACTAGCTGTAGGTGTCTGCACGGGCGAATTTAATGCTCATTTCCCACCAGGACGAGGAATTAACCAAAGGCTCAGCATGCCGTGCCGGAACAAGATTAGGGCCTGAAGCAATCCTGCGGGTTTGCGGCCAGCTCACAAGATAGCGAGTTGAAGAAAGGATCTCAGGGGCACTGTAACTCACAAACCTGCAGAGTTATAAATGACAGCTATTGCCCAAAAATATATTGAAGGAAGGCTGCGAAGACGACTTGTAAACGGTGCAGAATTGCAGGAAAATGATTTCAGGGTGTAGACGGGAATTGCATTTAAAGCATAGGAAAAGAGGCAGAACGTCGACAATGATGCTCTTGGCCAAAAAGGGCGTATGCGTTTTTTCCTGAATATATTCAGGAAAAAACGCATACGCCCTTTTTGGCCAACCAAGCAAGCATGTGAAAGAAATCTACACTAAAATGAAGTCTCACAGCCCCCCGGTTAAAAGAGCCATCTGAAAAGAGTGTAAAATCCAGAAAGGCAGCACAGGCCATGGAGAACACGGAGCCTTGTTATGCTGATGGGCGGGATGTAAATTGCCAACAGCATCTCTGGACAAGTGTATGGTGTTTCCTGGAACACCTAAAAAACAAAGCAGTGGATCCTACGGCACTTCCACTTATGGTCCTATAGCTTAGGGAAATTAAAATCAAAAACACACAGCCACCCCAATGTTTGGGACGGCTCTGTTTACAAGAACCTCGTCTACGGTACAAGTTAAATATCCCAGAACGTGAAAAATGGATAAAGAAGTTGTGGTACGTACGTACAATGGAATATCACTCACCAATGAAATCTATGTCATCAGGCCCGTCGCGGCATAATGAGTGGATTCAGGTACGATTATTCTAACTGAAATAAGTCACACAGAAAATGAAACATCATAAGATATCACTAATAAACGGAATGTAAACTTGGCTACACATGAACTGAATTACAAAGCAGAACAGGGTCTCAAATTTAAAAAAACAACTTATGCTTGCTTAAGGGGAAATGTGAGTTGGGGCGCTGCATAAACTCGGAAATAGAAATTAGCACAGATACCTTTCCATAAGCCAAATATGTTATAGTCAAGACCTACCCCTTGCTTAACGAAATGGACAAAACACCCCGTATTCAACGACTAGGAATACACCTGACTAGTAAGAATCTTCGAACTCATGGATTTATATGTCTCCATAAGAGAATGAAGCGTGTGTACAGCGGCATGAATGCAGCAGAGAAAATCCGATAAATCCCATTATCAAAATGAATTCCAAAATCAAAACACAAGGACAGTGAAATAGAGAGCATTTCTTAAATAATTCATTCAGGGCTTGTGATGCAACCTGGATTTACCACATCTACACCCAGAGCTGAGTGAGACATAAGTTTGGGCACTTCGGGCTGATAGCATTGGTGAGGTTCGATGAGCAAATGCAGACCCTTTGAAGTCATACTGCATGGTACCCATTCCATGGGTCCCAACTCTCCAGGTTTAAGGGATTCTACCTTCAGCTAAAACATGCATGGGAACCCCACAGTATGGTGCACCGTGTGAACGGGGAACGTTTTAAAATGCACCTCAGTTTTCGTCCCCTTTTACTCGGGTTCACCATTCCAGACCCTTTACTAACACTCTCCCCACTTGGAGAGTCAGTGCCTTTAACCTCCTGTTTGGCACAGTTTGCAATTTCTGCACAAGATGAACAGGAATAGGGAGAACCAATGAGAGGCTAGCTGTAGGTGTTTGCACGTGCAAATTTAACGCTCATTTCCCACCAGGAAGAGGAATTAACCAAAGGCCCAGCATGCCGTGCCGGAACGGATTAAGGTCTGAAGCAATCCTGCGGTTTTGCGGCCAGCTCACAAGATAGCGAGTTGAAGAAAGGAGCTCAGGGGGACTGTAACTCACAAAGATGGAGAGCTATAAATGACAGCTATCGTCCAAAAATATATTGTAGGAAGGCTGCGAAGAGGACTTGGAAGCGGTGCAGAATTGCAGGAAAACGTTTTCAGGTGGTGGACCGGAATTGCATTTGAAGCATAGGAAAAGAGGCAGAATGTCGACATTGATGCTCTAGGCCAAAAAGGGCATATGCGTTTTTTCCTGAATATAGTCAGGAAAAAACGCATATGCTCTTTTTGGCCAACCAAGCGAGCCTGTTAAAAAAATCTGCACCTCAATGAAGTCTCACTGCCTCCCAGTCAAAAGGGCCATCTGAAAAAAGTGTAAAATCCAGAAAGGCTGGACAGGCCATGGAGAACAGGGAGCCTTGTTATGCTGATGGGCGGGATGTAAACTGCCAACAGCCACTCTGGAGAAGTGTATGGTGTTTCCTCAAACACCTAAAAAACAAAGCAACGGAGCCTACAGCACTTCTACTTATGGTCCTATAGCTTAGGAAAATTAAAATCAAAAACACACACCCACCCGAAAATTTCGGACGGCTCTGTTTACAAGAACCTCGTCTACGGTACAATTTAAATATCCCAGAACGTGAAAAATGGATAAAGAAGTTGTGGTACGTACGTACAATGGAATATCACACAGCAATGAAATCTATGTCATCAGGCCCGTCGCGGCATAATGAGTGGATTCAGGTACGATGATTCTAAGTGAAATAAGTCACACGGAAAATGAAACATCATAAGATATCACTAATACACGGAATATAAACTTGACTACACATGAACTGAATTACAAAACAGAAAAGGGTCTCCAATTTAGAACAGCAACTTATGCTTGCTTAAGGGGAAAGGTGAGTTGGGGTGCTGCATAAAACCAGAGATAGAAATTAGCACAGATACCTTTCCATAAGCCAAATATGTAATAGTCAAGACCTACCCCTTGCTCAACGAAATGGACTAAACACCCCATATTCAACGCCTAGGAATACACCTGACTAGTAAGAATCTTCAAACCCATGGATTTATACGTCTCTGTAAGAGAATGAAGCGTGTGTACAGCAGCATGAATCAGCAGAGAAAATCCGATAAATCCCATTATCAAAATGGATTACAAAAACAAAACACAAGAAGAGTGAAATAGAGAGCAATTCTTAAGTAATTCATTCAGGGATTGTGATGCAACCTGGATTTACCACATCTACACCCAGAGCTGAGTGAGACATAAGGTTGGGCACTTCGGGCTCATAGCATTGGTGAGGTTCGATGAGCAAATGCAGACCCTTTGAAGTCATACTGCATGGTACCCATTCCATGGGTCCTAAATCCCCAGTTTTAAGGGATTCTTCCTTCAGCTAAAACATGCATGGGAAACCCACAGTATGGTGCACCGTGTGACCGGCAAACGTTTTCAAATGCATCTCAGTTTTAATCCCCTTTTACTCGGGTTCACCATTCCAGACTCTTTACTAACACTCTCCCCATTTGGAGAGTCAGTGCCTTTAACCTCCTGTTTGGCACAGTTTGCAATTTCTGCGCAAGATGAACAGGAATAGGGAGAACCATGAGAGACTAGCTGTAGGTGTCTGCACGGGCAAATGGTACGCTCATTTCCCACCAGGAAGAGGAAATAACCAAAGGCCCAGCATGCCCTGCCGGAACCAGATTAGGGCCTGAAGCAATCCTGTGGTTTTGCGGGCCACTCACAAGAAAGCGAGTTGAAGAAAGGAGCTCAGGGGCACTGTAATTCACAAACCTGCAGAGTTATAAATGACAGCTATCGTCCAAAATATATTGAAGTATGTCTGCGAAGAGGACTTAGAATTTGGGCAGAAATTCAGGAAAAGGATTTCAGGGGGTAGAATGGAATTGCACTTAAAGCCTAGGAAAAGACGGAGAAAGGCGACAATTATGCACTTGGCCAAAAAGGGCGTATGCGTTTTTTCCTGAATATAATCAGGAAAAAACGCATACGCCCTTTTTGGCCAACCAAGCAAGCGTGTAAAGAAATCTGCACTACAATGAAGTCTCTCTGCCCCCCGGTCAAAAGGGCCATCTGAAAAAAGTGTAAAATCCAGAAAGGCAGCACAGGCCATGGAGAAGAGGGAGCATTGTTATCCTGATGGGCGGGATGTGAATTGCCAACAGCCACTCTGGAGAAGTGTATGGTATTTCCTGAAACACATAAGAAACAAAGCAACACAGCCTATGGCACTTCCACTTATGGTCCTATAGCTTAGGGAAATTAAAATCAAAAACACACAGCCACCCCAAAGTTTCAGACGGCTCTGTTTACAAGAACCTCGACTACGGTACAAGTTAAATATCCCAGAGGGCGAAAAATGGATAAAGAAGTTGTGGTTCTTACGTACAATGGAATATCACTCAGCAATGAAATCTATGTCATCAGGCCTGTAGCGGCATAATGAGTGGATTCAGGTACGATGATTCTACGTGCAATAGGTCACACAGAAAAAGAAACATCATAAGATATCACTAATACACGGAATATAAACTTGGCTACACATGAACTGAATTACAAAACAGAACAGTGTCTCAAATTTAGAAAACCATCTTATGCTTGCTTTTTGGGAAAGGTGAGTTCGGGTGCTGCATAAAAACAGAGATTGAAATTCGCACTGATACCGTTCCATAAGCCAAATATGTAATAGACAAGACCTACTGCTTGCTCAACGAAATGGGCTCAACACCCCATATTCAACGCCTAGGAATATACCTGCCTAGCAAGAATCTTAAAACCCATGGATTTATATGTGTCCGTAAGAGAATCCAGCGTGTGTTCAGTGGCCTAAAGGCAACAGTGAAAATCCGATAAATCACATTATCAAAATAAATTTCAAAAACAAAACACAATGACAGTGAAATAGAGAGCAATTCTTAAATAATTCACTCAGGGCTTCTGATGCAACCTGGATTTACCACATGTACACCCAGTGCTTGGGAGTCATATGGCCGGACACTTCGCCCTGATAGCATTGTTGAGGTTCGGTGAGCAATTGCAGACCCTTTGAAGTCATACTGCATGGTACCCATTCCAAGGGTCCCAACTCTCCAGGTTTAAGGGATTCTTCCTTCCGCTACATCATGTATGGGAAACCCAGAGTATGGTCCACCATGTGATTGGGAAACGTTTTCAAATGCATCTCAGTTTTCGTCCCTTTATACTCGGGTTCACCATTCCAGACGCTTAACTAACACTCTCCCCACTTGGAGAGTCAGTGCCTTTAACCTCCTGTTTGTCACAGTTTGTAATTTCTGCGCAAGATGAACAGGAATAGGGAGAACCAATGAGAGACTAGCTGTAGGTGTCTGCACGGGCAATTTAATGCTCATTTCTCACCAGGAAGTGGAATTAACCAAAGGCTCAGAATGCCGTGCCGGAACCAGATTAGGGCCTGAAGCAATACTGCGGGTGTGCAGGCAGCTCACAAGATAGCGAGTTGAACAAAGGAGCTCAGGGGCACTGTAATTCACAAACCTGCAGAGTTATGAATGACAGCTATCGTCCAAAAATATATTGAAGGAAGGCTGCGAAGAGGACTTGAAAGCGGGGCAGAATTCCAGGAAAACGATTTCAGGAGGTAGACGGGAAGTGCACTGAAAGCATAGGAGAAGAGGCAGAACCTCGACAATGATGCACTTGTTCAAAAAGTGCATATGCGTTTTTTCCAAGGCCCTCCTTAAAGAGGGTAGGGGGCTCCCAGCATGCTTCAGTGGCCAACAGAGGGCCCACATCGCCAAGTTGACGTGAGCCAGCCAGGCAGGAGTGACCTCACATCAGAGGGCCCACCTCACAGAAGGGTAAGGGACCCAGCCATTATCAGACTCTCACCAGAGGGCCCACATCAGCAAGGGGCTGGGAACCAGGCAGGAGTGTCTTCACACCCGTGGGGCCACATCACCGCAAGTTGAGGTACCTAGCACATGTGGCCTCAAACCAGAGGACCCACATCTCCATGGGTCTCGGAGCGAGGCAGGCAGGATGAACCTCAAAACACGTGGCCCATTGTATAAAAAAGGTGAGGAATCCAGCAGTTGGAACATCCCAGCAGGCGGCCCAGAGCACCGAGGCTATGGGATCCAGGCAATGATGAACTCACAACAGAGGGCCCTCATCATGAAACTGTGAGCAACCTAGCCATTGTGACCTCAGAGCACAAGGCCCACATCCCCATGGGGAAGCGAACCAAGCAGGAGTGTCATCGCACCAGTGGGCACACATCAGAAAATGTGGGGAGCCCAGCAGTTAGGGCCTGACGCCAGAGGGCCCTCATCACCGAGGAGAGGAGGCTCCCAGCAGGCTCCAACTGCTACAAGATGGCCAACGTCGCCAATGCGGGGTGTGCCAGCCAGGCAGGAGTGACCTCAGAGCAGAGGGCCAACCTCAAAAAAGTGTGAGGAACGCAAAGAGGATTAGACTCTCACCAGAGGGCCCACATCACCAAGAGGATCAGAACCAGGCAGGACTGTCTTCACACCAGTGTGACCACATCATAGAAAGGTGAGGAACCCAGCACATGTGGCCTAAACCAGAAGACCCACATCTCCAAGGGGCTCGGAGTGAGGCATGCAGGAGTAGCCTCACAACACAGGGCCCATAGAATAAAAAAGCTGAGGAATCCTGCAGTGGGAACCTCCCAGCAGGCGGCCCAGAGCACCGAGTCTATGCGATCCAGGCTGCAGTGAACTCACAGCAGAGGGCCCATATCATGAAACTGTGAGCAACCCAGCCATTGGGACCTCACAGCAGAAGGCCCACATCCCCATGGTTTGGGAACATGGCAAGAGTGTCCTCGCACCACTTAGCAGGTATCAGAAAAAGTGGGTACCCAGCAGTTACGGCCTGACGCTAGAGAGCCCTCATCACCGAGGGGAGGTGGCTCCCAGCAGGCTCCAACTGCCACAAGAGGGCCGATGTCGCCAAGGCAGGGTGTGCCAGCCAGTCAGTAGTGACCTCACAGCAGAGGGCCCACCTCACAGAAGGGTGAGGAACCCAGCCAGGATCAGACTCTCACCAGAGGGCCCACATCACCAAGGGGATAGAAACCAGGCAGGAGTGTCCTCACACCAGCGGGGCCACATCATCGAAAGGTGAGGGACCCAGCACACGTGGCCTCAAACCAGAGGACACACATCACCAAGGGGCTGGGAGTGAGCCAGGCAGGAGGAGTCTCCAAACAGAGGGCCCATAGAAGAAAAAAGGTGAGGAATCCCGCAGTTGGAACCTCCCCGCAGGCGGCCAGGAGCAGCGAGGCTATGGGATCCAGGCCGGAGTGAACTCACACCAGAGGGCCCTCATCATGAAACTGAGCCACCCACCGTTGGGACCTCAGAGCAGAAGGCCCATATTCCCATGGGGTTGGAAACCTGGCAGGAGTGTACTCACACCACAGGGCGCACATCAGAAAATTTTGGGAGCCCAGGAGTTAGAGCCTGACGCCAGAGGGCCCTCATTACCGAGGGGAGGAGACTCCCAGCAGGCACCAACTCCCAACTGAGGGCCCACGTCGCCAAGGTGACGTGTGCCAGTCAGGCAGGAGTGACCTCACAGCAGAGGGCCTACCTCACAGAAGGGTGAGGAAACCAGCCAGGATAAGACTCTCACCAGAGAGCCCACATCACCAAGGGGACCGGAACAAGGCAGGAGTGTCCTCACACCAGTGTGGCCACATTATAGAAAGGTGACGAACCCAGCACATGTGGCCTAAACCAGAGGACCCACATTTCCAAGGTGCTCCGAGTGAGGCAGGCAGGAGTAGCCTAACAACACAGGGCCCACAGAATAAAAAATGTGAGGAATCCAGCAGTTGGAACCCCCCAGCAGGTGGCCCAGAATACGGAGTCTATGGGATCCAGGCCACAGTGAACTCACAGCAGAGGGCTCACATCATGACACTATGAGCAACCCAGCTGGTGGGACCTCAGAGCAGAAGGCCCACATCCCCATGGGGATGGGAACGTGGCAGGAGTGTACTCGCACGACAGGGCACATATCAGAAAATTTTGGGAGCCCATGAGTTAGGGCCTGACGCCAGAGGGCCCTCATTACCGAGGGGAGGAGACTCCCAGCAGGCACCAACTCCCAACTGAGGACCCACATCGCCAAGGTGATGTGTGCCAGCCAGGCAGGAGTGACCTCACAGCAGAGGGCCCACCTCCCAGAAGGGTGAGGAATCCAGCCAGGATCAGACTCTCACCAGAGGGCCCCCATCACCAAGGGGATGGGAACCAGGCAGGAGTGTCCTCACACCAGTGGGGCCACATCAATAAAGGTGAGGAAACCGGCACATGTGGCCTCAAACCAGAGGACCTACATCACAAAGGGGCTGGGAGTGAGTCAGGAAGGAGGAGCATGAAAACACAGGACCCAAAGAATAAAAATGGAAAGGAATCCAGCAGTAGGAACCTCCCAGCAGGCGGCTCAGAGCACAGAGTCTATGGGATCTAGGCCTGAGTGAACTAACACCAGAGAGCCAACATCCTGAAACTGTGAACAACACAGGTGTTGGGACCATAGAGCAGAAGGCACATGGGGATGGGAACCTGGCAGGAGTGCCCTCACACCACTTAGCACGTATCAGAAAATGTGGGTAACCAGCAGTTAGGGCCTGATGCCAGAGGGTCTCATCACTGAGGGGAGGAGGCCCCCAGCGGGCTCCAACTGCCACCAGAGGGCCGACGTCGCCAAGGCGGGGTGTGTCAGCCAGGCAGGAGTGACCTCAGAGAAGAGGGCCCACCTCACAGAAGTGTGAGGAGCCCAACCAGGATCAGACTCTCACTGGAGGGCTCACATCACCAAGGGGATGGGAACCAGGCAGGAGTGTCTGCACACCAGTGGGGCCACATCTGCGAAAGGTGAGGAACCCAGCACATGTGGCCTCAAACCAGAGGACACACATCACCAAGGGGCTGGGAGTGAGGCAGGTGTCTGGAGGGGCACATTTAACTCTAATTTCCCACCAGGAAGAGGAATTAACCAAAGGCTCAGAGTGCCGTGCGGGACCCTGATTACGGCCTGAAGCAAACCTGCGGTTCTGTGGCCAGCTTTCAAGGAAACGAGTTAAGAAAGGAAATCACAGGCACTGTAATTCACAAACCTGCAGAGTTATAAATGACAGCTATTGGCAAAAATATATTGAAGTAAGTCTGCACAGAGGACTTGAAAACGAGGCAGAATTGCAGGAATCATATTTCAGGAGGTAGATTGGAATTGCATTTAAAGCATGTGAAAAGCGGCAGATCTTTGACAGTGATGCACTTGGACAAAAAGTGCGTATACATTTTTTCCTGAATATATTCAGGAAAAAACGCATATGCCCTTTGTGGCCAACCAAGAATTCGAGCAATGGAAATCCGCACTACAATGAACTCTCATTTCCCATTCGTCAAAAGAGCCATCTGAAAAAAGTGTAAAACCCAGAAACACAGGACAGGCCATGGAGAACAGGGAGCCTTGTTATGCTGATGGACGGGATGTAAATTGCCAACAGACACTCTGGTGATGTTTATGGTGTATGCTGAAACATCTAAAAAACAAAGCTACAGAGCCTAGGGCACTTCCACTTTTGGCCCTATAGCTTAGGAAAATTAAAATCAACAAGACACAGCCAACACAATATCCAGGGCTGCTGTGTTTACAAGAACCTTGAGTCCAGTACAAATTAAATATCCCAGAAAGAAAAAAATGGATAAAGGAGTTGTCCTACTTACGTACAACGGAATATCACTCAGCAATGAAATCAATGTCATCAGGCCTGTAGCAGCAAATTGAGTGGATTTAAGTATGATGATTCTAAGAGAAATATGTCACACAGAGAAACATAATTATCATAAGATATCACAAATAGAGGGAGTGTAAACTTGGCTACACATAAACTGAATTACAAAACCGAACAGAGTCTCACATTTAGATAAAAACTTATGCTTGCTTAACGGGAAAGTTGAGTTGGGGTGCTGTATAAAACCAGAGATTGAAATGAGCACACATACCGTTCCATAAGCCAAATATGTAATAGACAAGACCTACTCTTTGCTCAACGAAATAGACTAATCCATGGTGTATCACCTCACACCTGTTAGAATGGGCATCATCAGAAAATCTACAAACAACAAATGCTGGAAAGGGTGCGGAGATAAGGAAACCTCTTCCACTATTGTTGGGAATGTAAATTGATGCAGTCACTGTGGAGAACATTATGGAGTTTCTTATAAAACTAAGAATAGAATTACCATATAATACAGCAATCCCACTACTGGGCATATACCCAGACAAAACCATAAAACGAAAAGAGACATTCACCGCAATGTTCATTGCATCACTATTTACAATATCCAGGTAATGGAAGCAAACTAAATGCCCACAGACAGACGAATGCATAAAGATGAGGTACATATATAAAATGGAATATTACTAAGCCATAAAAAGGAATGAAATTGGGTCATTTGTAGAGACGTTGATGGATCTAGAGACTGTCATACAGAGTGAAGTAAGTCAGAAAGAGAAAAACAAATCCTGTATATAAATGCATATATGTGGAACCTAGAAGTTGTACAGATGAACCGTTTTGCAAGGCAGAAATAGAGCAACAGATGTAGACAACAAACGTATGGACACCAAGGGGGGAAAGCTGTTAGGGGGGTGGTGGTGGGAGGAGTTGAGAGATTGGGATTGGCATGTATACATTTCTATGTATAAAATAGGTAACCAAAAAGAACCTGCTGTATAAAAAAATAAAATAAAATTCAAAATTACAAAAAGTAAAACAGAAAAAATATTCTTCCCTTCACATACATGTATTTATATGAATAAATTATTTCCATGCTTATATCTGTAAATACAAAAAAGAGGAATAAAATCTACCTTGAACCAAAAACGAAAAAAAGAAAAAAAAACAGAACCCACCAGTTACACAGAGGAAAACCGTATCAGGGCCCTTGCTCCAGTTGTAAACAATTCTGAAGTTGGTCAGTGGTGGGGAATCATCTCCCATTCAGCCAGCATGCCCCACGCAACAAGCGTCCTCATTGCAAAGCTGGGGGCCCGTGCCGAGGCATCTGTGAGTAAACGTGGGCCGAGCCCCAGGCCAGCTGCTGCTGAAATGTTCCCACCCTTCCCAGGTAAAACACCTGAATATGTACAAGGACTTGAAAGCCTAGAGGAAGGGCCATGGAGCCACATGAGCGACAGCATGCCAGCCGACTTGGTGCCTGCAGGCCAGACAGGATGGTCCTGGCCCTGGGTGCTCTTCTGGAAGCTTTCCATTTCCCTGCCTGAGATAC
Source organism: Delphinapterus leucas (assembly GCF_059928025.1). Classification (NCBI taxonomy): domain Eukaryota; kingdom Metazoa; phylum Chordata; class Mammalia; order Artiodactyla; family Monodontidae; genus Delphinapterus; species Delphinapterus leucas. The sequence goes on along the minus strand of NC_143135.1, from coordinate 112,690,341 downwards.
CCCTCCTGTCCCGGCCCACACTGCTTTCTTCCTTACTCACCTCTGCCCAGGGAGAAATTCCAGCGGCAGGTATGGGTGGCACATCCTCTTCTTTAGCAGGTGGCATCTTGGCAACTGCTGCAGAAAGTCCAGCAGAGCCCCACTCACACTGGGCAACCCACAAAGCCGTGGCCTCTCACTCCCTCCCACCAGTCCAGCCCCGAGACTGCTGACAGGGCAGAAAATGGCGTCAGGCACAGCTGCAGGTGCTCTTGCTGCCTGGAGCGGTGTTTATATTGATCTCAACCCAGGCACACCTGGGGAGGGATGGCCGGCATGGTCAGGCTTCCCAGGCCAGCCAATAATCACCCCTCAGGGGCTCACAGTTGCAGAAACTGGAACTTGCTGAATCGGCCAGGTCCAAGGAACAGGTGTGGGCTCCTGAGAGTCAGGATAGACAAGGGGCTGCAGCTCTGGCTTGTTTTCTAATTATATTATCTGGCCCATGAGTGGGAGACAACTTCAAGAAAACCCTCTCCTAATGAGAAGTACCCAGGAGTCAGGGAGAGCAGGGGTGGGTGGTGGGTGGAGACAGAGGCCTGGTGCCCCGGGTGCAGTGGAAGTCTCTGGAAGACCAGGTGGAGGGAGGCCACACAGAGTGATGCCCAGGGTCACAGACCTGTCGGAGCTGCTGTTTGTTAGTTCAAGTCCTGCTCTGAGGTGCTCTGTGTCAGATCTGAGTGACAGGTGAGCTGGGAGTGCTCTGCAATGAGGGCGATGTGCATGGCTCCTGTGTGCCCAGCCCTGCCACGGTACCTGAAAGGGTAGCTCTGTATCCTGGGAGGGGCCTGACCACGAGATCCCCATGGGCTGCAGGGGAACCTGCCCAGGGAGCCCCATATCCTGGTAGGGGCCTGAACACGAGAGCCCCGTGGGCTGGGGTGGGGGTGGGGTACCTGCCCAGGTGAGCTCCATATCCTGGGATTGGCCTGACCTCGAGAGACCCATGGGCGGCTGGAGTACTGGTAAAAGATGTCAGGACAGTCAGTGAAGCCACCGAGGATATACCTCCAGTAGTTCCTAAACCCTACACCCTGCTGGTCATTCTACTAACCACCAGGACATGGTATTCTGTATTAGTCTTCAATGAAGCCTTCTTTTGTATTCTATTAGTCCCAGAGTCACAAGAAATTTTGGCTTGTGAGTGGCAGGACTCAACATACAACTAAAACAATACTTCCGGGCCGTCTTGCCCCAAGGGTTCAAAAATTCCCACACCATCTTTGGGGAAAGCTCAGCTAAAGACCTAAAAGTTCTACCTCTGGAAAAGGAAACACTCCTTCAATATGCAGACGACATTCTGATCGCCAGCCCTACTAAGGAGACCTCTGAACTACCAAGCCAATAAAGGATACAAGTTGTCCAAGAAAAAGCTCAAATATCACAGACTATGGTGACCTGCGTGGGCTGCATTCTCACAGAAGGTCGGAGAAGCCCATCCCAGGAAAGGGAAGAAACAATTTACAGCCTTACCCATTTCTAAAACTAGAAGACAGCTTAGGGGTTCCTGGGGAGGCCAGGGTTTGCTGCTTCTGGATCCCTAACTACAGTCTACTAGCTGGGCCTCTATATGAAACACTGAAAGAAAAAGATGATGATCCTTTTGAATAGAATCCAGAAGTGGCCTTTCAAGAATGGAAAGAGCAGTCAATTCAGACCCTTGCCCTGGAACTCCCTAATTTAGCTAAACCCTTTGACCTTTACATTCCTAGTGAAATTTGAATGGCCATTGGAGTATTAGTGCAAAACCTGGGACCACTTGAAATGGAACAATGCAAGAATGCCATCCAGGTAGGATAAACTACGGTCACCAAGGGGCTTGGCCCACTGCCACATCTGGCCAAGATACTGGCAGTATCTGAAAACCTGGAAATCAGCAGCCCAAAAGGCCACCTCCTTCCTAAGTGAAAAGGACCCCACGTGGTGATCCTAACCCCCAACCATGCCCTGAAGTTGCAGGGTTTGCTCCGTGGGCACACTGACCTTGAGTGAGGAGGTCCTCCAACTCCAACCTCCAGAGAGATAACTGGGGCAAAGGGCACCATGACGACTCGTGTGACCATCACTTGACCTGGAGTTTCTCTCATAAAACAACAAGAGTGTGTCCCAAAAGAGTAGACTACTGCTTGCAGGACTTACTGCACCCAGAGGGGAGGTAATAATCTTGGCAGGGGAACCGTATATCATGCTGTCACCATAGAAAAGCCTACAGACACTGTGATGATGGTGGCCAATAAGACCGGCTGGACTCCTGTTTACTTCAAAAGGCTGTTGACTCAGTGGCCATCATGGTCCTTCATCACCACTGACCCTGGACTGTCTGGGAGTTGAGCAGTCAGGGTGCTGACACCTGGTGCTGTTTTTACGTTAATTCAGGGGCCTAACTGAAGAAAGCACAAACTACTGGTCAGAGCATCTAGGCTGGCAGAAACGGTCAGCCTAAGGTGGCCGAACAAATGTGGGGCGGGGTGAAACTGGACCTCACAGCGTCACTGCACATCTCCTTCCTGGACCCTTAAAGGTCATTAGAATCTATAACACTACCAATACTTGTGCTCAGGCGGACGAGCAGGGAGGCAGGAGGCCTGCGGACAATCAACGTCACCTGGAGGCTGCTGGGGAGAAGTTCAGACCCTCTCCCACGGGTGTGAGGGCTCCTAACTCAGCACTCAGCAGTTACAGATGAAGGGTCTGCACCCTCAGCACTCTAAGAATGAGGAAGGGGACAAAATGCAGAAGAGGGGTTTGTCCCAGGCAAAGCCCCTTAAAAATCCCTGGGAGATAAAAATAGAGTCTGGGCAATAAAATAAAGTCTAACCTTTTTTATCCTTTGTGCTTTGTCTAATTTCACGTGCTCCTAGGGTCCCGCATACAGAGGTTCAACAGGCGGCACTTCAGACCAGATTTCCTAGTGCAGAATGGCTGGGTCGACACTTCAGCTCCTGGAGCACAGTGCAGACTCCGCAATATAGAGCCTGAGCTGCAGCCAACAGGGCCCTCGACAGCTCCGCCCCCTCCCTCCCACTGACTCTGACAGGATCTCTACACAGCAGCCCAGCCCACAGCCCACGGGGTAGCACATGCTCTCACCTCTGCATTCTCTGATCAAAATATAAAGTTTCCTTTGCTTCTGAACCAAACTCAGTCTCGATCTGTTGGCTCCAATGACACTGGGCAGGGGGACACTTGTTGGGGTCCACTCTGGAGGATCAGTAACAGAAATTGAGAACATTGTAACTTCAATGAACAGATGTGTGAGCCAAACTGTAATTAACATAGAACAGTGTATAAGGCTCGGGTAAAATAAGATGTTTCTAACACTTCCATTTGATATTTCCATCACTTTATTATAAGCAAGTTCAGTGAAAGGTTTGTCTTATTTGTCAGGTCAATACTAGAGAAACGAAGTGATTTCTTTCCAAGGATGTACATCTAATAATCTTGGTTAAAGCTTCAATCTTGTTTTAAATGCTTTTCCATTGAAAATTATACCTCTCTTTCAGCTCCCCCATTTCTGAGAAGTATAAAATCTTATAATTTATTATTACCAAAGGGGAAAGGTGGGAGGAGGGATAAATTAACAGTTTGGGATTAACACATACACACTGCTATGTATAAAATCGATCATCAACAAGGAACTACTGTACAGCACAGGGAACTACACTCAATATTTTGCAATAACCTATAAGGGGAAATAATCTGAAAAAAGAATAGATATTTTTATTGACATCATCTATTAATGACAGTTAAAATGGAACCTAAGGGAAGCCGGTGGTGAGTGCTTCTGACCCTGAAGACTTCAATCATCTAAAGTTTGGACTCTGCCTACTTCCCAAGGCCCTTAATGAACATATGTGTAGCCGTAGCTTAAAAAATTCCCCAGTTTGGGTTGTGGAGAGACAGTGATTTTGAAAAAGCCCTGGTGTTCTCCTCACATGAATGGGACACTTCCTACAGCTAAAATATGCCTGTCACACCCAGAAGATGGTATACCGTCTGATCGGGAAGAGTTTGGAAAAGGCATCTCATCTCCTCATCTCCTGGTGCTCGGGTTCACCCCTCCAGCGTCTTTACGAACAGTCTCCCCACTTGGAGATGTCAGCACTGTCAACATCCTGTTGCATACAGTTTGGAATTTGTCCAGAGGATGAAGCAGAAGGAGGAGGAACAATGAGAGACAAGTCCTAGGTGTTCGGACAGGCACATGTCACTCTAATTTCCAATCAGGAAGACGAATTGACTAAAAGCTAGGGTTGCCCATGGAAACAGAATAGGGCTTGAGGAAATCCCGCTGCTTTGTGGCCAGTTCCCATAAACACAAGTTGAAAAATGGAACTCAGGGCCGCTAAAATTCACGAAACTGCAGAGTTGAAAATATCTCTCACTGAAAAATGTCTTGAGGAAAGTCAGAGAAAAGGACTTGTAAGCAACGGAGAATGGCAGGAAAGGGATTGGAAGAGGTAGAAAGGACTCGCCATTAAGCACAAGAAAAGGGGCTGAACATTGCCAACATTGCAGTTGGCCAAAAAGGGTGTATGCGTCTTTTTCTGTATATATTCAAGAAAAGGGCATACACTTTTTTAGCCAACCAAACAGGTGGGCACTGGAAATCAGTACTACAAAACATATCACTTCGCATCAGTCAGAAGAGCCTTCCTCATAAAGTGTAAACACCAGAAATGCAGGACAGGGCAAGGAGAAAAGGGAGCCCTGTGAGGCTTATAGTGGAAATGTATATTGCCAATGGTCACTCTTGAGAAGTGTATTGTGTTTACTAAAGCATCTAAAAAATGAGCTACAGAGCACAGGGCACTTGCACTCATGGACGTATATCTTGGGAAAGACAAAAATGGAGAGGACACAGGCACCCCAATGTTTACCGCCTCTCTGTTTAAAAGATCCTCGACTAGGATATAATTTATATGTCTCTGGAGGGAAAAAATGGATAGAGGTGTGGCACTTATGTAGAGTGGAATATTACTCAGCCTGAAAATCAGTGAAATATGGCCAGTTGTAACAACCACAGAGTAGTTACGTATGATCATTCAAAGTCACATAATTCAAAAAGAAAAAGACATACGATATTACTAATACATGGAATGTAAACGTGGCTACAAATGACCTGAATTACAAAACAGAATGGGGTCTCAAATTTAGAAGACCAACTTATGTTTGCTTAAGGAAAAAGGAGAGTTGGGGAGCTGCATAAAACAAGAGATTGAAATTAGCACAGATACCGTTCCATAAGCCAAATATGTAATAGAAAAAACCTACTCCCTGGTCAACGAAATGGACTCAACACGCCATATTCAACACCTACGAATACACCTGACTAGTAAGAATCTTCAAACTCATGGATTTATATGTCTCCGTAAGAGAATCAAGCATGAGTACAGCGGCATGAACACAGCAGTGAAATTGCGATAAATCCCATTATCAAAATAAATTACAAAAACAAAACACAATGAGAGTGAAATAGAGAGCAATTCTTAAATAATTCATTCAGGGCTTGTGATGCAACCTGGATTTACCACATCTACACCCAGAGCTGAGTGAGACATAAGGTTGGGCACTTCGGGCTGATACCATTGTTGAGGTTCGATGAGCAAATGCAGACCCTTTGAAGTCATACTGCATGGTACCCATTCCATGGGTCCCAAATCTCCAGGATTAAGGGATTCTTTCTTCAGCTAAAACATGCATGGGAAACCCACAGTATGGTGCACCGTGTGACCAGGAAAGGTTTTCAAATGCATCTCAGTTTTCGTCCCCTTTTACTCGGGTTCACCATTCCAGAACCTTTACTAACACTCTCCCCACTTGGAGAGTCAGTGCCTTTAACCTCCTGTTTGGCACAGTTTGCAATTTCTGCGCAAGATGAACAGGAATAGGGAGAACCAATGAGAGACTAGCAGTAAGTGTCTGCACAGGCAAATTTAACGCTCATTTCCCACCAGGAAGAGGAATTAACCAAAGGATCAGCATGCCGTGCCGGAACCAGATTAGGGCCTGAAGCAATCCTGCGGGTTTGCGCCCAGCTCACAAGTTGCGAGTTGAAGAAAGGAGCTCAGGGGCACTGTAACTCACAAACATGCAGAGTTATAAATGACAGCTATCGTCCAAAAATATATTGAAGGAAGGCTGCGAAGACGACTTGTAAGCGGGGCAGAATTGCAGGAAAACGATTTCAGGGGGTAGACGGGAATTGCATTTAAAGCATAGGAAAAGAGGCAGAACGTCGACAATGATGCTCTTGGCCAAAATGGGTGTATGCGTTTTTTCCTGAATTTATTCAGGAAAAAAAGCATATGCGCTTTTTGGCCAACCAAGCAAGCATGTTAAAGAAATCTGCACTACAATGAAGTCTCACTGCCCCCCGGTCAAAAGGGACATCTGAAACAAGTGTAAAATCCACAAAGACAGGACAGGCCAAGGAGAACAGGGAGCCTTGTTATGCTGATGGTCAGGATGTAAATTGCCAACAGCCAATCTGGAGAAGTGTATGGTGTTTCCCGGAACACCGAAAAAACAAAGCTACGGAGCCTACGGCACTTCCACTTATGGTCCTATAGCTTAGGGAAATTAAAATCAAAAACACACAGCCACCCCAAACTGTCGGACGGCTCTGTTTACAAGAACCTCGTCTACGGTACAAGTTAAATATCCCAGAATGTGAAAAATGGATAAAGAAGTTGTGGTACGTACGTACAATGGAATATCATTCAGCAATGAAATCTATGTCATCAGGCCCGTCGCGGCATAATGAGTGGATTCAGGTACGATGATTCTAAGTGAAATAAGTCACACAGAAAATGAAACATCATAAGATATCACTACTACACGGAATGTAAACTTGGCTACACATGAACTGAATTACAAAACAGAACAGGGTCTCAAATGTAGAAAACCAACTTATGCTTGCTTAAGGGGAAAGGTGAGTTGGGGTGCTGCATAAAACCAGAGATAGAAATTAGCACAGATACCTTTCCATAAGCCAAATATGTAATAGTCAAGGCCTACCCCTTGCTCAACGAAATGGACTAAACACCCCATATTCAACGCCTAGGAATACACCTGACTAGTAAGAATCTTCAAACCCATGGATTTATATGTCTCCGTAAGAGAATGAAGCATGTGTACAGCGGCATGAATGCAGCAGAGAAAATCCGATAAATCCCATTATCAAAATGAATTACACAAACAAAACCCAAGGACAGTGAAATAGAGAGCAATTCTTAAATAATTCATTCAGGGCTTGTGATGCAACCTGGATTTACCACATCTACACCCAGAGCTGAGTGAGACATAAGGTTGGGCACTTCGGGCTGATAGCATTGGTGAGGTTCGATGAGCAAATGCAGACCCTTTGAAGTCATACAGCATGGTACCCATTCCATGGGTCCCAACTCTCCAAGTTTAAGGGATTCTTCCTTCAGCTAAAACATGCATGGGAAACCCACAGTATGGTGCACCGTGTGACTGGCAAACGTTTTCAAATGCATCTCAGTTTTCGTCCCCTTTTACTCGGGTTCACCATTCCAGACCCTTTACGAACACTCTCCCCACTTGGAGAGTCAGTGCCTTTAACCTCCTGTTGGGCACAGTTTGCAATTTCTGCGCAAGATGAAAAGGAATAGGGAGAACGAATGACAGACTAGCTCTAGGTGTCTGCACGGGCAAATTTAACGCTCATTTCCCACCAGGAAGAGGAATTAACCAAAGGCTCAGCATGCCGTGCCGGAACCAGATTAGGGCCTGAGGCAATCCTGTGGGTTTGCGGCCAGCTCACAAGATAGCGAGTTGAAGGAGCTCAGGGGCACTGTAACTCACAAACCTGCAGAGTTATAAATGACAGCTATTGTCCAAAAATATATTGAAGGAAGGCTGCGAAGACGACTTGTAAGCGGGACAGATTTGCAGGAAAACGATTTCAGGGGGTAGACGGGAATTGCATTTAAAGCATAGGAAAAGAGGCAGAACATCGACAATGATGCTCTTGGCCAAAAAGGGCATATGCGTTTTCTCCTGAATATATTCAGGAAAAAACGCATACGCCCTTTTTGCCCAACCAAGCAAGCACGTTAAAGAAATCTGCACTACAATGAAGTCTCACTGCCCCCCGGTCAAAAGGGCCATCTGAAAAAAGTGTAAAATCCAGAAAGGCAGCACAGGCCATGGAGAACAGGGAGCCTTGTTATGCTGATGGGCGGGATGTAAATTGCCAACAGCCACTCTGGAGAAGTGTATGGTGTTTCCCGGAACACCGAAAAAACAAAGCTACGGAGCCTACGGCACTTCCACTTATGGTCCTATAGCTTAGGGAAATTAAAATCAAAAACACACAGCGACCCCAAAGTGTCGGACGGCTCTGTTTACAAGAACCTCGTCTACGGTACAAGTTAAATATCCCAGAATGTGAAAAATGGATAAAGAAGTTGTGGTACGTACGTACAATGGAATATCACTCAGCAATGAAATCTATGTCATCAGGCTCGTCGCGGCATAATGAGTGGATTCAGGTACGATGATTCTAAGTGAAATAAGTCACACAGAAAATGAAACATCATAAGATATCACTACTACACGGAATGTAAACTTGGCTACACATGAACTGAATTACAAAATAGAACAGGGTCTCAAATTTAGAAAACCAACTTATGCTTGCTTAAGGGGAAAGGTGAGTTGGGGTGCTGCATAAAAACAGAGATAGAAATTAGCACAGATACCTTTCCATAAGCCAAATATGTAATAGTCAAGACCTACCCCTTGCTCAACGAAATGGACTAAACACCCCATATTCAATGCCTAGGAATACACCTGACTAGTAAGAATCTTCAAACCCATGGATTTATATGTCTCCGTAAGAGAATGAAGCGTGTGTACAGCGGCATGAATGCAGCAGAGAAAATCCGATAAATCCCATTATCAAAATGAATTACACAAACAAAACCCTAGGACAGTGAAATAGAGAGCAATTCTTAAATAATTCATTCAGGGCTTGTGATGCAACCTGGATTTACCACATCTACACCCAGAGCTGAGTGAGACATAAGGTTGGGCACTTCGAGCTGATAGCATTGGTGAGGTTCGATGAGCAAATGCAGACCCTTTGAAGTCATACAGCATGGTACCCATTCCATGGGTCCCAACTCTCCAAGTTTAAGGGATTCTTCCTTCAGCTAAAACATGCATGGGAAACCCACAGTATGGTGCACCGTGTGACTGGCAAACGTTTTCAAATGCATCTCAGTTTTCGTCCCCTTTTACTCGGGTTCACCATTCCAGACCCTTTACGAACACTCTCCCCACTTGGAGAGTCAGTGCCTTTAACCTCCTGTTGGGCACAGTTTGCAATTTCTGCGCAAGATGAACAGGAATAGGGAGAACCAATGAGAGACTAGCTCTAGGTGTCTGCACGGGCAAATTTAACACTCATTTCCCACCAGGAAGAGGAATTAACCAAAGGCTCAGCATGCCGTGCCGGAACCAGATTAGGGCCTGAGGCAATCCTGTGGGTTTGCGGCCAGCTCACAAGATAGCGAGTTGAAGCAACGAGCTCAGGGGCACTGTAACTCACAAACCTGCAGAGTTATAAATGACAGCTATCGGCCAAAAATATATTGAAGGAAGGCTGCGAAGACGACTTGTAAGCGGGACAGATTTGCAGGAAAACGATTTCAGGGGGTAGACGGGAATTGCATTTAAAGCATAGGAAAAGAGGCAGAACGTCGACAATGATGCTCTTGGCCAAAAAGGGCATATGCGTTTTCTCCTGAATATATTCAGGAAAAAACGCATACGCCCTTTTTGCCCAACCAAGCAAGCACGTTAAAGAAATCTGCACTACAATGAAGTCTCACTGCCCCCCGGTCAAAAGGGCCATCTGAAAAAAGTGTAAAATCCAGAAAGGCAGCACAGGCCATGGAGAACAGGGAGCCTTGTTATGCTGATGGGCGGGATGTAAATTGCCAACAGCCACTCTGGAGAAATGTATGGTGTTTCCCGGAACACCGAAAAAACAAAGCTACGGAGCCTACGGCACTTCCACTTATGGTCCTATAGCTTAGGGAAATTAAAATCAAAAACACACAGCCACCCCAAAGTGTCGGACGGCTCTGTTTACAAGAACCTCGTCTACGGTACAAGTTAAATATCCCAGAATGTGAAAAATGGATAAAGAAGTTGTGGTACGTACGTACAATGGAATATCACTCAGCAATGAAATCTATGTCATCAGGCCCGTCGCGGCATAATGAGTGGATTCAGGTACGATGATTCTAAGTGAAATAAGTCACACAGAAAATGAAACATCATAAGATATCACTACTACACTGAATGTAAACTTGGCTACACATGAACTGAATTACAAAATAGAACAGGGTCTCAAATTTAGAAAACCAACTTATGCTTGCTTAAGGGGAAAGGTGAGTTGGGGTGCTGCATAAAAACAGAGATAGAAATTAGCACAGATACCTTTCCATAAGCCAAATATGTAATAGTCAAGACCTACCCCTTGCTCAACGAAATGGACTAAACACCCCATATTCAATGCCTAGGAATACACCTGACTAGTAAGAATCTTCAAACCCATGGATTTATATGTCTCCGTAAGAGAATGAAGCGTGTGTACAGCGGCAAGAATGCAGCAGAGAAAATCCGATAAATCCCATTATCAAAATGAATTACACAAACAAAACCCAAGGACAGTGAAATAGAGAGCAATTCTTAAATAATTCATTCAGGGCTTGTGATGCAACCTGGATTTACCACATCTACACCCAGAGCTGAGTGAGACATAAGGTTGGGCACTTCGAGCTGATAGCATTGGTGAGGTTCGATGAGCAAATGCAGTCCCTTTGAAGTCATACAGCATGGTACCCATTCCATGGGTCCCAACTCTCCAAGTTTAAGGGATTCTTCCTTCAGCTAAAACATGCATGGGAAACCCACAGTATGGTGCACCGTGTGACTGGCAAACGTTTTCAAATGCATCTCAGTTTTCGTCCCCTTTTACTCGGGTTCACCATTCCAGACCCTTTACGAACACTCTCCCCACTTGGAGAGTCAGTGCCTTTAACCTCCTGTTGGGCACAGTTTGCAATTTCTGCGCAAGATGAAAAGGAATAGGGAGAACCAATGAGAGACTAGCTCTAGGTGTCTGCACGGGCAAATTTAACGCTCATTTCCCACCAGGAAGAGGAATTAACCAAAGGCTCAGCATGCCGTGCCGGAACCAGATTAGGGCCTGAAGCAATCCTGTGGGTTTGCGGCCAGCTCACAAGATAGCGAGTTGAAGAAAGGAGCTCAGGGGCACTGTAACTCACAAACCTGCAGAGTTATAAATGACAGCTATCGTCCAGAAATATATTGAAGGAAGGCTGCGAAGACGACTTGTAAGCGGGACAGATTTGCAGGAAAACGATTTCAGGGGGTAGACGGGAATTGCATTTAAAGCATAGGAAAAGAGGCAGAACATCGACAATGATGCTCTTGGCCAAAAAGGGCATATGCGTTTTCTCCTGAATATATTCAGGAGAAAACGCATACGCCCTTTTTGCCCAACCAAGCAAGCACGTTAAAGAAATCTGCACTACAATGAAGTCTCACTGCCCCCCGGTCAAAAGGGCCATCTGAAAAAAGTGTAAAATCCAGAAAGGCAGCACAGGCCATGGAGAACAGGGAGCCTTGTTATGCTGATGGGCGGGATGTAAATTGCCAACAGCCACTCTGGAGAAGTGTATGGTGTTTCCCGGAACACCGAAAAAACAAAGCTACGGAGCCTACGGCACTTCCACTTATGGTCCTATAGCTTAGGGAAATTAAAATCAAAAACACACAGCCACCCCAAAGTGTCGGACGGCTCTGTTTACAAGAACCTCGTCTACGGTACAAGTTAAATATCCCAGAATGTGAAAAATGGATAAAGAAGTTGTGGTACGTACGTACAATGGAATATCACTCAGCAATGAAATCTATGTCATCAGGCCCGTCGCGGCATAATGAGTGGATTCAGGTACGATGATTCTAAGTGAAATAAGTCACACAGAAAATGAAACATCATAAGATATCACTAATACACGGAATGTAAACTTGGCTACACATGAACTGAATTACAAAACAGAACAGGGTCTAAAATTTAGAAAACCAACTTATGCTTGCTTAAGGGGAAAGGTGAGTTGGGGTGCTGCATAAAACCAGAGATAGAAATTAGCACAGATACCTTTCCATAAGCCAAATATGTAATAGTCAAGACCTACCCCTTGCTCAACGAAATGGACTAAACACCCCATATTCAACGCCTAGGAATACACCTGACTAGTAAGAATCTTCAAACCCATGGATTTATATGTCTCCGAAAGAGAATGAAGCGTGTGTACAGCGGCATGAATGCAGCAGAGAAAATCCAATAAATCCCATTATCAAAATGAATTACACAAACAAAACCCAAGGACAGTGAGATAGAGAGCAATTCTTAAATAATTCATTCAGGGCTTGTGATGCAACCTGGATTTACCACATCTACACCCAGAGCTGAGTGAGACATAAGGTTGGGCACTTCGGGCTGATAGCATTGGTGAGGTTCGATGAGCAAATGCAGACCCTTTGAAGTCATACAGCATGGTACCCATTCCATGGGTCCCAACTCTCCAAGTTTAAGGGATTCTTCCTTCAGCTAAAACATGCATGGGAAACCCACAGTATGGTGCACCGTGTGACTGGCAAACGTTTTCAAATGCATCTCAGTTTTCGTCCCCTTTTACTCGGGTTCACCACTCCAGACCCTTTACGAACACTCTCCCCACTTGGAGAGTCAGTGCCTTTAACCTCCTGTTGGGCACAGTTTGCAATTTCTGCGCAAGATGAAAAGGAATAGGGAGAACCAATGAGAGACTAGCTCTAGGTGTCTGCACAGGCAAATTTAACACTCATTTCCCACCAGGAAGAGGAATTAACCAAAGGCTCAGCATGCCGTGCCGGAACCAGATTAGGGCCTGAGGCAATCCTGTGGGTTTGCGGCCAGCTCACAAGATAGCGAGTTGAAGAAAGGAGCTCAGGGGCACTGTAACTCACAAACCTGCAGAGTTATAAATGACAGCTATCGTCCAAAAATATATTGAAGGAAGGCTGCGAAGACGACTTGTAAGCGGGACAGATTTGCAGGAAAACGATTTCAGGGGGTACACGGGAATTGCATTTAAAGCATAGGAAAAGAGGCAGAACGTCGACAATGATGCTCTTGGCCAAAAAGGGCGTATGCGTTTTTTCCTGAATATATTCAGGAAAAAACGCATACGCCCTTTTTGGCCAACCAAGCAAGCATGTTAAAGAAATCTGCACTACAATGAAGTCTCACTGCCCCCCGGTCAAAAGGGCCATCTGAAAAAAGTGTAAAATCCAGAAAGGCAGCACAGGCCATGGAGAACAGGGAGCCTTGTTATGCTGACGGGCGGGATATAATTGCCAACAGCCACTGTGGAGAAGTGTATGGTGTTTCCCGGAACACCGAAGAAACAAAGCTACGGAGCCTATGGCATTTCCACTTATGGTCCTATAGCTTAGGGAAATTAAAATAAAAAACACACAGCCACCCCAAAGTGTCGGACGGCTCTGTTTACAAGAACCTCGTCTACGGTACAAGTTAAATATCCCAGAATGTGAAAAATGGATAAAGAAGTTGTGGTACGTACGTACAATGGAATATCACTCAGCAATGAAATCTATGTCATCAGGCCCGTCGCGGCATAATGAGTGGATTCAGGTACGATGATTCTAAGTGAAATAAGTCCCACAGAAAATGAAACATCATAAGATATCACTAATACAGAGAATGTAAACTTGGCTACACATGAACTGAATTACAAAACAGAACAGGGTCTCAAGTTTAGAAAACCAACTTATGCTTGCTTAAGGGGAAAGGTGAGTTGGGGTGCTGCATAAAACCAGAGATAGAAATTAGCACAGATACCTTTCCATAAGCCAAATATGTAATAGTCAAGACCTACCCCTTGCTCAACGAAATGGACTAAACACCCCATATTCAACGCCTAGGAATACACCTGACTAGTAAGAATCTTCAAACCCATGGATTTATATGTCTCCGTAAGAGAATGAAGCGTGTGTACAGCGGCATGAATGCAGCAGAGAAAATCCGATAAATCCCATTATCAAAATGAATTACACAAACAAAACCCAAGGACAGTGAAATAGAGAGCAATTCTTAAATAATTCATTCAGGGCTTGTGATGCAACCTGGATTTACCACATCTACACCCAGAGCTGAGTGAGACATAAGGTTGGGCACTTCGGGCTGATAGCATTGGTGAGGTTTGATGAGCAAATGCAGACCCTTTGAAGTCATACAGCATGGTACCCATTCCATGGGTCCCAACTCTCCAAGTTTAAGGGATTCTTCCTTCAGCTAAAACATGCATGGGAAACCCACAGTATGGTGCACCGTGTGACTGCCAAACGTTTTCAAATGCATCTCAGTTTTCGTCCCCTTTTACTCGGGTTCACCATTCCAGACCCTTTACGAACACTCTCCCCACTTGGAGAGTCAGTGCCATTAACCTCCTCTTGGGCACAGTTTGCAATTTCTGCGCAAGATGAAAAGGAATAGGGAAAACGAATGAGAGACTAGCTCTAGGTGTCTGCACGGGCAAATTTAACGCTCATTTCATCAGGAAGAGGAATTAACCAAAGGCTCAGCATGCCGTGCCGTAACCAGATTAGGGCCTGAAGCAATCCTGTGGGTTTGCCGCCAGCTAACAAGATAGCGAGTTGAAGAAATGAGCTCAGGGGCACTGTACCTCACAAACTTGCAGAGTTATAAATGACAGCTATCGTCCAAAAATATATTGAAGGAAGGCTGCGAAGACGACTTGTAAGTGGGGCAGAATTGCAGGAAAACGATTTCAGGGGGTAGGCGGGAATTGCATTTAAAGAATAGGAAAAGAGGCAGAATGTCGACAATGATGCTCTTGGCCAAAAAGTGCGTATGCGTTTTTTCCTGAATATATTCAGGAAAAAACGCATACGCCCTTTTTGGCCAACCAAGCAAGCACGTTAAAGAAATCTGCACTACAATGAAGTCTCACTGCCCCCTGGTCAAAAGGGCCATCTGAAAAAAGTGTAAAATCCAGAAAGGCAGCACAGTCCATGGAGAACAGGGAGCCTTGTTATGCTGATGGGCGGGATCTAAATTGCCAACAGCCACTCTGGAGAAGTGTATGGTGTTTCCCGTAACACCGAAAAAACAAAGCTACGGAGCCTACGGCACTTCCACTTATGGTCCTATAGCTTAGGGAAATTAAAATCAAAAACACACAGCCACCCCAAATTGTCGGACGGCTCTGTTTACAAGAACCTCGTCTACGGTACAAGTTAAATATCCCAGAATGTGAAAAATGGATAAAGAAGTTGTGGTACGTACGTACAATGGAATATCACTCAGCAATGAAATCTATGTCATCAGGCCCGTCGCGGCATAATGAGTGGATTCAGATACGATGATTCTAAGTGAAATAAGTCACACAGAAAATGAAACATCATAAGATATCACTAATACACGGAATGTAAACTTGGCTACACATGAACTGAATTACAAAACAGAACAGGGTCTCAAATTTAGAAAACCAACTTATGCTTGCTTAAGGGGAAAGGTGAGTTGGGGTGCTGCATAAAACCAGAGATAGAAATTAGCACAGATACCTTTCCATAAGCCAAATATGTAATAGTCAAGACCTACCCCTTGCTCAACGAAATGGACTAAACACCCCATATTCAACGCCTAGGAATACACCTGACTAGTAAGAATCTTCAAACCCATGGATTTATATGTCTCCGTAAGAGAATGAAGCGTGTGTACAGCGGCATGAATGCAGCAGAGAAAATCCGATAAATCCCATTATCAAAATGAATTACACAAACAAAACCCAAGGACAGTGAAATAGAGAGCAATTCTTAAATAATTCATTCAGGGCTTGTGATGCAACCTGGATTTACCACATCTACACCCACAGCTGAGTGAGACATAAGGTTGGGCACTTCGGGCTGATAGCATTGGTGAGGTTCGATGAGCTAATGCAGACCCTTTGAAGTCATACAGCATGGTACCCATTCCATGGGTCCCAACTCTCCAAGTTTAGGGGATTCTTCCTTCAGCTAAAACATGCTTGGGAAACCCACAGTATGGTGCACCGTGTGACTGGCAAACGTTTTCAAATGCATCTCAGTTTTCGTCCCCTTTTACTCGGGTTCACCATTCCAGACCCTTTACGAACACTCTCCCCACTTGGAGAGTCGGTGCCTTTAACCTCCTGTGGGGCACAGTTTGCAATTTCTGCGCATGATGAAAAGGAATAGGGAGAACCAATGAGAGACTAGCTCTAGGTGTCTGCACGGGCAAATTTAACGCTCATTTCCCACCAGGAAGAGGAATTAACCAAAGGCTCAGCATGCCGTGCCGGAACCAGATTAGGGCCTGAAGCAATCCTGTGGGTTTGCGGCCAGCTCACAAGATAGCGAGTTGAAGAAAGGAGCTCAGGGGCACTGTAATTCACAATCCTGCAGAGTTATAAATGACAGCTATCGTCCAAAAATATATTGAAGGAAGGCTGTGAAGAGGACTTGAAAGCGGGGCAGAATTGCCGGAAAACGATTTCAGGGGGTAGACTGGAATTGCATTTAAAGCATAGGAAAAGAGGCAGAACGTCGACAATGATGCTCTTGGCCAAAAAGGGCGTATGCGTTTTTTCCTGAATATATTCAGGAAAAAACGCATACGCCCTTTTTGGCCAACCAAGCAAGCACGTTAAAGAAATCTGCACTACAATGAAGTCTCACTGCCCCCCGGTCAAAAGGGCCATCTGAAAAAAGTGTAAAATCCAGAAAGGCAGCACAGGCCATGGAGAACAGGGAGCTTTGTTATCCTGATGGGCGGGATGTAAATTGCCAACAGCCACTCTGGAGAAGTGTATGGTGTTTCCCGGAACACCGAAAAAACAAAGCTACGGAGCCTACGGCACTTCCACTTATGGTCCTATAGCTTAGGGAAATTAAAATCAAAAACACACAGCCACCCCAAAGTGTCGGACAGCTCTGTTTACAAGAACCTCGTCTACGGTACAAGTTAAATATCCCAGAATGTGAAAAATGGATAAAGAAGTTGTGGTACGTACGTACAATGGAATATCACTCAGCAATGATATCTATGTCATCAGGCCCGTCGCGGCATAATGAGTGGATTCAGGTACGATGATTCCAAGTGAAATAAGTCACACAGAAAATGAAACATCATAAGATATCACTAATACACGGAATGTAAACTTGGCTACACATGAACTGAATTACAAAACAGAACAGGGTCTCAAATTTAGTAAACCAACTTATGCTTGCTTAAGGGGAAAGGTGAGTTGGGGTGCTGCATAAAACCAGAGATAGAAATTAGCACAGATACCTTTCCATAAGCCAAATATGTAATAGTCAAGACCTACCCCTTGCTCAACGAAATGGACTAAACACCCCATATTCAACGCCTAGGAATACACCTGACTAGTAAGAATCTTCAAACCCATGGATTTATATGTCTCCGTAAGAGAATGAAGCGTGTGTACAGCGGCATGAATGCAGCAGAGAAAAATCCGATAAATCCCATTATCAAAATGAATTACACAAACAAAACCCAAGGACAGTGAAATAGAGAGCAATTCTTAAATAATTCATTCAGGGCCTGTGATGCAACCTGGATTTACCTCATCTACACCCAGAGCTGAGTGAGACATAAGGTTGGGCACTTCGGGCTGATAGCATTGGTGAGGTTCGATGAGCAAATGCAGACCCTTTGAAGTCATACAGCATGGTACCCATTCCATGGGTCCCAAATCTCCAAGTTTAAGGGATTCTTCCTTCAGCTAAAACATGCATGGGAAACCCACAGTATGGTGCACCGTGTGACTGGCAAACGTTTTCAAATGCATCTCAGTTTTCGTCCCCTTTTACTCGGGTTCACCATTCCAGACCCTTTACGAACACTCTCCCCACTTGGAGAGTCAGTGCCTTTAACCTCCTGTTGGGCACAGTTTGCAATTTCTGCGCAAGATGAAAAGGAATAGGGAGAACCAATGAGAGACTAGCTCTAGGTGTCTGCACGGGCAAATTTAACGCTCATTTCCCACCAGGAAGAGGAATTAACCAAAGGCTCAGCATGCCGTGCCGGAACCAGATTAGGGCCTGAGGCAATCCTGTGGGTTTGCGGCCAGCTCACAAGATAGCGAGTTGAAGAAAGGAGCTCAGGGGCACTGTAACTCACAAACCTGCAGAGTTATAAATGACAGCTATCGTTCAAAAATATATTAAAGGAAGGCTGCGAAGACGACTTGTAAGCGGGACAGATTTGCAGGAAAAGGATTTCAGGGGGTAGACGGGAATTGCATTTAAAGCATAGGAAAAGAGGCAGAACGTCGACAATGATGCTCTTGGCCAAAAAGGGCGTATGCGTTTTTTCCTGAATATATTCAGGAAAAAACGCATACGCCCTTTTTGGCCAACCAAGCAAGCACGTTAAAGAAATCTGCACTACAATGAAGTCTCACTGCCCCCCAGCCAAAAGGGCCATCTGAAAAAAGTGTAAAATCCAGAAAGGCAGCACAAGCCATGGAGAACAGGGAGCTTTGTTATTCTGATGGGCGGGATGTAAATTGCCAACAGCCACTCTGGAGAAGTGTATGGTGTTTCCCGGAACACCGAAAAAACAAAGCTACGGAGCCTACGGCACTTCCACTTATGGTCCTATAGCTTAGGGAAATTAAAATCAAAAACACACAGCCACCCCAAAGTGTCGGACGGCTCTGTTTACAAGAACCTCGTCTACGGTACAAGTTACATATCCCAGAATGTGAAAAATGGATAAAGAAGTTGTGGTACGTACGTACAATGGAATATCACTCAGCAATGAAATCTATGTCATCAGGCCCGTCGCGGCATAATGAGTGGATTCAGGTACGATGATTCTAAGTGAAATAAGTCACACAGAAAATGAAACATCATAAGATATCACTACTACACGGAATGTAAACTTGGCTACACATGAACTGAATTACAAAACAGAACAGGGTCTCAAATGTAGAAAACCAACTTATGCTTGCTTAAGGGGAAAGGTGAGTTGGGGTGCTGCATAAAACCAGAGATAGAAATTAGCACAGATACCTTTCCATAAGCCAAATATGTAATAGTCAAGACCTACCCCTTGCTCAACGAAATGGACTAAACACCCCATATTCAACGCCTAGGAATACACCTGACTAGTAAGAATCTTCAAACCCATGGATTTATATGTCTCCGTAAGAGAATGAAGCATGTGTACAGCGGCATGAATGCAGCAGAGAAAATCCGATAAATCCCATTATCAAAATGAATTACACAAACAAAACCCAAGGACAGTGAAATAGAGAGCAATTCTTAAATAATTCATTCAGGGCTTGTGATGCAACCTGGATTTACCACATCTACACCCAGAGCTGAGTGAGACATAAGGTTGGGCACTTCGGGCTGATAGCATTGGTGAGGTTCGATGAGCAAATGCAGACCCTTTGAAGTCATACAGCATGGTACCCATTCCATGGGTCCCAACTCTCCAAGTTTAAGGGATTCTTCCTTCAGCTAAAACATGCATGGGAAACCCACAGTATGGTGCACCGTGTGACTGGCAAACGTTTTCAAATGCATCTCAGTTTTCGTCCCCTTTTACTGGGGTTCACCATTCCAGACCCTTTACGAACACTCTCCCCACTTGGAGAGTCAGTGCCTTTCACCTCCTGTTTGGCACAGTTTGCAATTTCTGCGCAAGATGAACAGGAATAGGGAGAACCAATGAGAGACTAGCTGTAGGTGTCTGCACAGGCAAATTTAACGCTCATTTCCCACCAGGAAGGGGAATTAACCAAAGGCTCAGCATGCCGTGCCGCAACAAGATTAGGGCCTGAAGCAATCCTGCGGGTTTGCGGCCAGCTCAAAAGAAAGCGATTTGAAGAAAGGAGCTCAGGGGCACTGTAATTCACAACCCTGCAGAGTTATAAATGACAGCTATCGTCCAAAAATATATTGAAGGAAGGCTGCGAAGAGGACTTGAATGCGGGGCAGAATTGCATGAAAACGATTTCTGGGGGTAGACTGGAATTGCATTTAAAGCATAGAAAAAGAGGCAGAACGAAGACAATGATGCACTTGGCCAAAAAGGGCGTATGCGTTTTTTCCTGAATATATTCAGGAAAAAACGCATACGCCCTTTTTGGCCAACCAAGCAAGCATGTTAAAGAAATCTGCACTACAATGAAGTCTCACTGCCCCCCGGTCAAAAGGGCCATCTGAAAAAAGTGTAAAATCCAGAAAGGCAGCACAGGCCATGGAGAACAGGGAGCCTTGTTATGCTGATGGGTGGGATGTAAATTGCCAACAGCCTCTCTGGAGAAGTGTATGGTGTGTCCTGAAACACGTAAAAAACAAAGCAACGGAGCCTACGGCACTTCCCCTTATGGTCCTATATTTTAGGAAAATTAAAATCGAAAACACACAACCACCCAAAAGTCTCGGGCGGCTCTGTTTACAAGAACCTCGTCTACAGTACAAGTTAAATATCCCAGAATGTGAAAAATGGATAAAGAAGTTGTGGTACGTACGTACAATGGAATATCACTCAGCAATGAAATCTATGTCATCAGGCCCGTCGCGGCATAATGAGTGGATTCAGGTACGATGATTCTAAGTGAAATAAGTCACACAGAAAATGAAACATCATAAGATATCACTACTACACGGAATGTAAACTTGGCTACACATGAACTGAATTACAAAACAGAACAGGGTCTCAAATTTAGAAATCCAGCTTATGCTTGCTTAAGGGGAAAGGTGAGTTGGGGTGCTGCATAAAACCAGAGATAGAAATTAGCACAGATACCTTTCCATAAGCCAAATATGTAATAGTCAAGACCTACCCCTTGCTCAACGAAATGGACTAAACACCCCATATTCAACGCCTAGGAATACACCTGACTAGTAAGAATCTTCAAACCCATGGATTTATATGTCTCCGTAAGAGAATGAAGCATGTGTACAGCGGCATGAATGCAGCAGAGAAAATCCGATAAATCCCATTATCAAAATGAATTACACAAACAAAACCCAAGGACAGTGAAATAGAGAGCAATTCTTAAATAATTCATTCAGGGCTTGTGATGCAACCTGGATTTACCACATCTACACCCAGAGCTGAGTGAGACATAAGGTTGGGCACTTCGGGCTGATAGCATTGGTGAGGTTCGATGAGCAAATGCAGACCCTTTGAAATCATACAGCATGGTACCCATTCCATGGGTCCCAACTCTCCAAGTTTAAGGGATTCTTCCTTCAGCTAAAACATGCATGGGAAACCCACAGTATGGTGCACCGTGTGACTGGCAAACGTTTTCAAATGCATCTCAGTTTTCGTCCCCTTTTACTCGGGTTCACCATTCCAGACCCTTTACGAACACTCTCCCCACTTGGAGAGTCAGTGCCTTTAACCTCCTGTTGGGCACAGTTTGCAATTTCTGCGCAAGATGAAAAGGAATAGGGAGAACCAATGAGAGACTAGCTCTAGGTGTCTGCACGGGCAAATTTAACGCTCATTTCCCAACAGGAAGAGGAATTAACCAAAGGCTCAGCATGCCGTGCCGAAACCAGATTAGGGCCTGAGGCAATCCTGTGGGTTTGCCGCCAGCTCACAAGATAGCGAGTTGAAGAAAGGAGCTCAGGGGCACTGTAACTCACAAACCTGCAGAGTTATAAATGACAGCTTTCATCCAAAAATATATTGAAGAAAGGCTGCGAAGACGACTTGTAAGCGGGACATATTTGCAGGAAAACGATTTCAGGGGGTAGACGGGAATTGCATTTAAAGCATAGGAAAGAGGCAGAACGTCGACAATGATGCTCTTGGCCAAAAAGGGCGAATGCGTTTTATCCTGAATATATTCAGGAAAAAACGCATACGTGCTTTTTGGCCAACCAAGCAAGCATGTTAAAGAAATCTGCACTACAATGAAGTCTCACTGTCCCCCGGTCAAAAGGGTCATCTGAAAAAAGTGTAAAATCCAGAAAGGCAGCACAGGCCATGGTGAACAGGAAGCCTTGTTATGCTGATGGGCGGGATGTAAATTGCCAACAGCCACTCTGGAGAAGTGTATGGTGTTTCCCGGAACACCGAAAAAACAAAGCTACGGAGCCTACGGCACTTCCACTTATGGTCCTATAGTTTAGGGAAATTAAAATCAAAAACACACAGCCACCCCAAAGTGTCGGACGGCTCTGTTTACAAGAACCTCGTCTACGGTACAAGTTAAATATCCCAGAATGTGAAAAATGGATAAAGAAGTTGTGGTACGTACGTACAATGGAATATCACACAGCAATGAAATCTATGTCATCAGGCCCATCGCGGCATAATGAGTGGATTCAGGTACGATGATTCTAAGTGAAATAAGTCACACAGAAAATGAAACATCATAAGATATCACTAATACACGGAATGTAAACTTGGCTACACATGAACTGAATTACAAAACAGAACAGGGTCTCAAATTTAGTAAACCAACTTATGCTTGCTTAAGGGGAAAGGTGAGTTGGGGTGCTGCATAAAACCAGAGATAGAAATTAGCACAGATACCTTTCCATAAGCCAAATATGTAATAGTCAAGACCTACCCCTTGCTCAACGAAATGGACTAAACACCCCATATTCAACGCCTAGGAATACACCTGACTAGTAAGAATCTTCAAACCCATGGATTTATATGTCTCCGTAAGAGAATGAAGTGTGTGTACAGCGGCATGAATGCAGCAGAGAAAATCCGATGAATCCCATTATCAAAATGAATTACACAAACAAAACACAAGGACAGTGAAATAGAGAGCAATTCTTAAATAATTCATTCAGGGCTTGTGATGCAACCTGGATTTACCACATCTACACCCACAGCTGAGTGAGACATAAGGTTGGGCACTTCGGGCTGATAGCATTGGTGAGGTTCGATGAGCAAATGCAGACCCTTTGAAGTCATACAGCATGGTACCCATTCCATGGGTCCCAACTCTCCAAGTTTAAGGGATTCTTCCTTCAGCTAAAACATGCATGGGAAACCCACAGTATGGTGCACCATGTGACTGGCAAACGTTTTCAAATGCATCTCAGTTTTCGTCCCCTTTTACTCGGGTTCACCATTCCAGACCCTTTACGAACACTCTCCCCACTTGGAGAGTCGGTGCCTTTAACCTCCTGTTGGGCACAGTTTGCAATTTCTGTGCAAGATGAAAAGGAATAGGGAGAACGAATGAGAGACTAGCTCTAGGTGTCTGCACGGGCAAATTTAACGCTCATTTCCCACCAGGAAGAGGAATTAACCAAAGGCTCAGCATGCCGTGCCGGAACCAGATTAGGGCCTGAAGCAATCCTGTGGGTTTGCGGCCAGCTCACAAGATAGCGAGTTGAAGAAAGGAGCTCAGGGGCACTGTAACTCACAAACCTGCAGAGTTATAAATGACAGCTATCGTCCAAAAATATATTAAAGGAAGGCTGCGAAAACGACTTGTAAGCGGGACAGATTTGCAGGAAAACGATTTCAGGGGGTAGACGGGAATTGCATTTAAAGCATAGGAAAAGAGGCAGAACGTCGACAATGATGCTCTTGGCCAAAAAGGGCGTATGCGTTTTTTCCTGAATATATTCAGGAAAAAACGCATACGCCCTTTTTGGCCAAGCAAGCAAGCATGTTAAAGAAATCTGCACTACAATGAAGTCTCACTGCCCCCCGGTCAAAAGGGCCATCTGAAAAAATTGTAAAATCCAGAAAGGCAGCACAGGCCATGGAGAACAGGGAGCCTCGTTATGCTGACGGGCGGGATGTAAATTGCCAACAGCCACTCTGGAGAAGTGTATGGTGTTTCCCGGAACACCGAAAAAACAAAGCTACGGAGCCTACGGCACTTCCACTTATGGTCCTATAGCTTAGGGAAATTAAAATAAAAAACACACAGCCACCCCAAAGTGTCGAACGGCTCTGTTTACAAGAACCTCGTCTACGGTACAAGTTAAATATCCCAGAATGTGAAAAATGGATAAAGAAGTTGTGGTACGTACGTACAATGGAATATCACTCAGCAATGAAATCTATGTCATCAGGCCCATCACGGCATAATGAGTGGATTCAGGTACGATGATTCTAAGTGAAATAAGTCACACAGAAAATGAAACATCATAAGATATCACTAATACACGGAATGTAAACTTGGCTACACATGAACTGAATTACAAAACAGAACAGGGTCTCAAATTTAGAAAACCAACTTATGCTTGCTTAAGGGGAAAGGTGAGTTGGGGTGCTGCATAAAACCAGAGATAGAAATTAGCACAGATACCTTTCCATAAGCCAAATATGTAATAGTCAAGACCTACCCCTTGCTCAACGAAATGGACTAAACACCCCATATTCAACGCCTAGGAATACACCTGACTAGTAAGAATCTTCAAACCCATGGATTTATATGTCTCCGTAAGAGAATGAAGCGTGTGTACAGCGGCATGAATGCAGCAGAGAAAATCCGATAAATCCCATTATCAAAATGAATTACACAAACAAAACCCAAGGACAGTGAAATAGAGAGCAATTCTTAAATAATTCATTCAGGGCTTGTGATGCAACCTGGATTTACCACATCTACACCCACAGCTGAGTGAGACATAAGGTTGGGCACTTCGGGCTGATAGCATTGGTGAGGTTCGATGAGCAAATGCAGACCCTTTGAAGTCATACAGCATGGTACCCATTCCATGGGTCCCAACTCTCCAAGTTTAAGGGATTCTTCCTTCAGCTAAAACATGCATGGGAAACCCACAGTATGGTGCACCGTGTGACTGGCAAAGGTTTTCAAATGCATCTCAGTTTTCGTCCCCTTTTACTCGGGTTCACCATTCCAGACCCTTTACGAACACTCTCCCCACTTGGAGAGTCAGTGCCTTTAACCTCCTGTTGGGCACAGTTTGCAATTTCTGCGCAAGATGAAAAGGAATAGGGAGAACGAATGACAGACTAGCTCTAGGTGTCTGCACGGGCAAATTTAACGCTCATTTCCCACCAGGAAGAGGAATTAACCAAAGGCTCAGCATGCCGTGCCGGAACCAGATTAGGGCCTGAAGCAATCCTGTGGGTTTGCCACCAGCTCACAAGATAGCGAGTTGAAGAAAGGAGCTCAGGGGCACTGTAACTCACAAACCTGCAGAGTTATAAATGACAGCTATCGTCCAAAAATATATTGAAGGAAGGCTGCGAAGACGACTTGTAAGTGGGGCAGAATTGCAGGAAAACGATTTCAGGGGGTAGACGGGAATTGCATTTAAAGCATAGGAAAAGAGGCAGAACGTCGACAAGGATGCTCTTGGCCAAAAAGGGCGTATGAGTTTTTTCCTGAATATATTCAGGAAAAAACGCATACACCCTTTTTGGCCAACCAAGCAAGCACGTTAAAGAAATCTGCACTACAATGAAGTCTCACTGCCCCCCGGTCAAAAGGGTCATCTGAAAAAAGTGTAAAATCCAGAAAGGCAGCACAGGCCATGGAGAACAGGGAGCTTTGTTATTCTGATGGGCGGGATGTAAATTGCCAACAGCCACTCTGGAGAAGTGTATGGTGTTTCCCGGAACACCGAAAAAACAAAGCTACGGAGCCTACGGCACTTCCACTTATGGTCCTATAGCTTAGGGAAATTAAAATCAAAAACACACAGCCACCCCAAAGTGTCGGACGGCTCTGTTTACAAGAACCTCGTCTACGGTACAAGTTAAATATCCCAGAATGTGAAAAATGGATAAAGAAGTTGTGGTACGTACGTACAATGGAATATCACTCAGCAATGAAATCTATGTCATCAGGCCCGTCGCGGCATAATGAGTGGATTCAGGTACGATGATTCTAAGTGAAATAAGTCACACAGAAAATGAAACATCATAAGATATCACTACTACACGGAATGTAAACTTGGCTACACATGAACTGAATTACAAAACAGAACAGGGTCTCAAATTTAGAAAACCAACTTATGCTTGCTTAAGGGGAAAGGTGAGTTGGGGTGCTGCATAAAACCAGAGATAGAAATTAGCACAGATACTTTTCCATAAGCCAAATATGTAATAGTCAAGACCTACCCCTTGCTCAACGAAATGGACTAAACACCCCATATTCAACGCCTAGGAATACACCTGACTAGTAAGAATCTTCAAACCCATGGATTTATATGTCTCCGTAAGAGAATGAAGCATGTGTACAGCGGCATGAATGCAGCAGAGAAAATCCGATAAATCCCATTATCAAATGAATTACACAAACAAAACCCAAGGACAGTGAAATAGAGAGCAATTCTTAAATAATTCATTCAGGGCTTGTGATGCAACCTGGATTTACCACATCTACACCCACAGCTGAGTGAGACATAAGGTTGGGCACTTCGGGCTGATAGCATTGGTGAGGTTCGATGAGCAAATGCAGACCCTTTGAAGTCATACAGCATGGTACCCATTCCATGGGTCCCAACTCTCCAAGTTTAAGGGATTTTTCCTTCAGCTAAAACATGCATGGGAAACCCACAGTATGGTGCACCATGTGACTGGCAAACGTTTTCAAATGCATCTCAGTTTTCGTCCCCTTTTACTCGGGTTCACCATTCCAGACCCTTTACGAACACTCTCCCCACTTGGAGAGTCGGTGCCTTTAACCTCCTGTTGGGCACAGTTTGCAATTTCTGCGCAAGATGAAAAGGAATAGGGAGAACCAATGAGAGACTAGCTCTAGGTGTCTGCACGGGCAAATTTAACGCTCATTTCCCACCAGGAAGAGGAATTAACCAAAGGCTCAGCATGCCGTGCCGGAACGAGATTAGGGCCTGAAGCAATCCTGTGGGTTTGCGGCCAGCTCACAAGATAGCGAGTTGAAGAAAGGAGCTCAGGGGCACTGTAACTCACAAACCTGCAGAGTTATAAATGACAGCTATCGTCCAAAAATATATTAAAGGAAGGCTGCGAAAACGACTTGTAAGCGGGACAGATTTGCAGGAAAACGATTTCAGGGGGTAGACGGGAATTGCATTTAAAGCATAGGAAAAGAGGCAGAACGTCGACAATGATGCTCTTGGCCAAAAAGGGCGTATGCGTTTTTTCCTGAATATATTCAGGAAAAAACGCATACGCCCTTTTTGGCCAACGAAGCAAGCATGTTAAAGAAATCTGCACTACAATGAAGTCTCACTGCCCCCCGGTCAAAAGGGCCATCTGAAAAAAGTGTAAAATCCAGAAAGGCAGCACAGGCCATGGAGAACAGGGAGCCTTGTTATGCTGATGTGTGGGATGTAAATTGCCAACAGCCACTCTGGAGAAGTGTATGGTGTTTCCCGGAACACCGAAAAAACAAAGCTACGGAGCCTACGGCACTTCCACTTATGGTCCTATAGCTTAGGGAAATTAAAATCAAAAACACACAGCCACCCCAAAGTGTCGGACGGCTCTGTTTACAAGAACCTCGTCTACGGTACAAGTTAAATATCCCAGAATGTGAAAAATGGATAAAGAAGTTGTGGTACGTACGTACAATGGAATATCACTCAGCAATGAAATCTATGTCATCAGGCCCGTCGCGGCATAATGAGTGGATTCAGGTACGATGATTCTAAGTGAAATAAGTCACACAGAAAATGAAACATCATAAGATATCACTAATACACGGAATGTAAACTTGGCTACACATGAACTGAATTACAAAACAGAACAGGGTCTCAAATTTAGAAAACCAACTTATGCTTGCTTAAGGGGAAAGGTGAGTTGGGGTGCTGCATAAAACCAGAGATAGAAATTAGCACAGATGCCTTTCCATAAGCCAAATATGTAATAGTCAAGACCTACCCCTTGCTCAACGAAATGGACTAAACACCCCATATTCAACGCCTAGGAATACACCTGACTAGTAAGAATCTTCAAACCCATGGATTTATATGTCTCCGTAAGAGAATGAAGCGTGTGTACAGCGGCATGAATGCAGCAGAGAAAATCCGATAAATCCCATTATCAAAATGAATTACACAAACAAAACCCAAGGACAGTGAAATAGAGAGCAATTCTTAAATAATTCATTCAGGGCTTGTGATGCAACCTGGATTTACCACATCTACACCCACAGCTGAGTGAGACATAAGGTTGGGCACTTCGGGCTGATAGCATTGGTGAGGTTCGATGAGCAAATGCAGACCCTTTGAAGTCATACAGCATGGTACCCATTCCATGGGTCCCAACTCTCCAAGTTTAAGGGATTCTTCCTTCAGCTAAAACATGCATGGGAAACCCACAGTATGGTGCACCATGTGACTGGCAAACGTTTTCAAATGCATCTCAGTTTTTGTCCCCTTTTACTCGGGTTCACCATTCCAGACCCTTTACGAACACTCTCCCCACTTGGAGAGTCGGTGCCTTTAACCTCCTGTTGGGCACAGTTTGCAATTTCTGCGCAAGATGAAAAGGAATAGGGAGAACGAATGAGAGACTAGCTCTAGGTGTCTGCACGGGCAAATTTAACGCTCATTTCCCACCAGGAAGAGGAATTAACCAAAGGCTCAGCATGCCATGCCGGAACCAGTTTAGGGCCTGAAGCAATCCTGTGGGTTTGCGGCCAGCTCACAAGATAGCGAGTTGAAGAAAGGAGCTCAGGGGCACTGTAACTCACAAACCTGCAGAGTTATAAATGACAGCTATCGTCCAAAAATATATTAAAGGAAGGCTGCGAAAACGACTTGTAAGCGGGACAGATTTGCAGGAAAACGATTTCAGGGGGTAGACGGGAATTGCATTTAAAGCATAGGAAAAGAGGCAGAACGTCGACAATGATGCTCTTGGCCAAAAAGGGCGTATGCGTTTTTTCCTGAATATATTCAGGAAAAAACGCATACGCCCTTTTTGGCCAAGCAAGCAAGCATGTTAAAGAAATCTGCACTACAATGAAGTCTCACTGCCCCCCGGTCAAAAGGGCCATCTGAAAAAATTGTAAAATCCAGAAAGGCAGCACAGGCCATGGAGAACAGGGAGCCTCGTTATGCTGACGGGCGGGATGTAAATTGCCAACAGCCACTCTGGAGAAGTGTATGGTGTTTCCCGGAACACCGAAAAAACAAAGCTACGGAGCCTACGGCACTTCCACTTATGGTCCTATAGCTTAGGGAAATTAAAATAAAAAACACACAGCCACCCCAAAGTGTCGAACGGCTCTGTTTACAAGAACCTCGTCTACGGTACAAGTTAAATATCCCAGAATGTGAAAAATGGATAAAGAAGTTGTGGTACGTACGTACAATGGAATATCACTCAGCAATGAAATCTATGTCATCAGGCCCATCGCGGCATAATGAGTGGATTCAGGTACGATGATTCTAAGTGAAATAAGTCACACAGAAAATGAAACATCATAAGATATCACTAATACACGGAATGTAAACTTGGCTACACATGAACTGAATTACAAAACAGAACAGGGTCTCAAATTTAGAAAACCAACTTATGCTTGCTTAAGGGGAAAGGTGAGTTGGGGTGCTGCATAAAACCAGAGATAGAAATTAGCACAGATACCTTTCCATAAGCCAAATATGTAATAGTCAAGACCTACCCCTTGCTCAACGAAATGGACTAAACACCCCATATTCAACGCCTAGGAATACACCTGACTAGTAAGAATCTTCAAACCCATGGATTTATATGTCTCCGTAAGAGAATGAAGCGTGTGTACAGCGGCATGAATGCAGCAGAGAAAATCCGATAAATCCCATTATCAAAATGAATTACACAAACAAAACCCAAGGACAGTGAAATAGAGAGCAATTCTTAAATAATTCATTCAGGGCTTGTGATGCAACCTGGATTTACCACATCTACACCCACAGCTGAGTGAGACATAAGGTTGGGCACTTCGGGCTGATAGCATTGGTGAGGTTCGATGAGCAAATGCAGACCCTTTGAAGTCATACAGCATGGTACCCATTCCATGGGTCCCAACTCTCCAAGTTTAAGGGATTCTTCCTTCAGCTAAAACATGCATGGGAAACCCACAGTATGGTGCACCGTGTGACTGGCAAACGTTTTCAAATGCATCTCAGTTTTCGTCCCCTTTTACTCGGGTTCACCATTCCAGACCCTTTACGAACACTCTCCCCACTTGGAGAGTCAGTGCCTTTAACCTCCTGTTGGGCACAGTTTGCAATTTCTGCGCAAGATGAAAAGGAATAGGGAGAACGAATGAGAGACTAGCTCTAGGTGTCTGCACGGGCAAATTTAACGCTCATTTCCCACCAGGAAGAGGAATTAACCAAAGGCTCAGCATGCCGTGCCGGAAACAGATTAGGGCCTGAAGCAATCCTGTGGGTTTGCCACCAGCTCACAAGATAGCGAGTTGAAGAAAGGAGCTCAGGGGCACTGTAACTCACAAACCTGCAGAGTTATAAATGACAGCTATCGTCCAAAAATATATTGAAGGAAGGCTGCGAAGACGACTTGTAAGTGGGGCAGAATTGCAGGAAAACGATTTCAGGGGGTAGACGGGAATTGCATTTAAAGCATAGGAAAAGAGGCAGAACGTCGACAAGGATGCTCTTGGCCAAAAAGGGCGTATGAGTTTTTTCCTGAATATATTCAGGAAAAAACGCATACACCCTTTTTGGCCAACCAAGCAAGCACGTTAAAGAAATCTGCACTACAATGAAGTCTCACTGCCCCCCGGTCAAAAGGGTCATCTGAAAAAAGTGTAAAATCCAGAAAGGCAGCACAGGCCATGGAGAACAGGGAGCTTTGTTATTCTGATGGGCGGGATGTAAATTGCCAACAGCCACTCTGGAGAAGTGTATGGTGTTTCCCGGAACACCGAAAAAACAAAGCTACGGAGCCTACGGCACTTCCACTTATGGTCCTATAGCTTAGGGAAATTAAAATAAAAAACACACAGCCACCCCAAAGTGTCGGACGGCTCTGTTTACAAGAACCTCGTCTACGGTACAAGTTAAATATCCCAGAATGTGAAAAATGGATAAAGAAGTTGTGGTACGTACGTACAATGGAATATCACTCAGCAATGAAATCTATGTCATCAGGCCCGTCGCGGCATAATGAGTGGATTCAGGTACGATGATTCTAAGTGAAATAAGTCACACAGAAAATGAAACATCATAAGATATCACTACTACACGGAATGTAAACTTGGCTACACATGAACTGAATTACAAAACAGAACAGGGTCTCAAATTTAGAAAACCAACTTATGCTTGCTTAAGGGGAAAGGTGAGTTGGGGTGCTGCATAAAACCAGAGATAGAAATTAGCACAGATACTTTTCCATAAGCCAAATATGTAATAGTCAAGACCTACCCCTTGCTCAACGAAATGGACTAAACACCCCATATTCAACGCCTAGGAAACACCTGACTAGTAAGAATCTTCAAACCCATGGATTTATATGTCTCCGTAAGAGAATGAAGCGTGTGTACAGCGGCATGAATGCAGCAGAGAAAATCCGATAAATCCCATTATCAAAATGAATTAAACAAACAAAACCCAAGGACAGTGAAATAGAGAGCAATTCTTAAATAATTCATTCAGGGCTTGTGATGCAACCTGGATTTACCACATCTACACCCAGAGCTGAGTGAGACATAAGGTTGGGCACTTCGGGCTGATAGCATTGGTGAGGTTCGATGAGCAAATGCAGACCCTTTGAAGTCATACAGCATGGTACCCATTCCATGGGTCCCAACTCTCCAAGTTTAAGGGATTCTTCCTTCAGCTAAAACATGCATGGGAAACCCACAGTATGGTGCACCGTGTGACTGGCAAACGTTTTCAAATGCATCTCAGTTTTCGTCCCCTTTTACTCGGGTTCACCATTCCAGACCCTTTACTAACACTCTCCCCACTTGGAGAGTCAGTGCCTTTAACCTCCTGTGGGGCACAGTTTGCAATTTCTGTGCAAGATGAAAAGGAATAGGGAGAACCAATGAGAGACTAGCTCTAGGTGTCTGCACAGGCAAATTTAACGCTCATTTCCCACCAGGAAGAGGAATTGACCAAAGGCTCAGCATGCCGTGCTGGAACCAGATTAGGGCCTGAAGCAATCCTGTGGGTTTGCGGCCAGCTCACAAGATAGCGAGTTGAAGAAAGGAGCTCAGGGGCACTGTAACTCACAAACCTGCACAGTTATAAATGACAGCTATCGTCCAAAAATATATTGAAGGAAGGCTGCGAAGACGACTTGTAAGCGGGACAGATTTGCAGGAAAACGATTTCAGGGGGTAGACGGGAATTGCATTTAAAGCATAGGAAAAGAGGCAGAACGTCGACAATGATGCACTTGGCCAAATAGGGCGTATGCGTTTTTTCCTGAATATATTCAGGAAAAAACGCATACGCCCTTTTTGGCCAACCAAGCAAGCACGTTAAAGAAATCTGCACTACAATGAAGTCTCACTGCCCCCCGGTCAAAAGGGCCATCTGAAAAAAGTGTAAAATCCAGAAAGGCAGCACAGGCCATGGAGAACAGGGAGCTTTGTTATCCTGATGGGCGGGATGTAAATTGCCAACAGCCACTCTGGAGAAGTGTATGGTGTTTCCCGGAACACCGAAAAAACAAAGCTACGGAGCCTACGGCACTTCCACTTATGGTCCTATAGCTTAGGGAAATTAAAATCAAAAACACACAGCCACCCCAAAGTGTCGGACAGCTCTGTTTACAAGAACCTCGTCTACGGTACAAGTTAAATATCCCAGAATGTGAAAAATGGATAAAGAAGTTGTGGTACGTACGTACAATGGAATATCACTCAGCAATGATATCTATGTCATCAGGCCCGTCGCGGCATAATGAGTGGATTCAGGTACGATGATTCCAAGTGAAATAAGTCACACAGAAAATGAAACATCATAAGATATCACTAATACACGGAATGTAAACTTGGCTACACATGAACTGAATTACAAAACAGAACAGGGTCTCAAATTTAGTAAACCAACTTATGCTTGCTTAAGGGGAAAGGTGAGTTGGGGTGCTGCATAAAACCAGAGATAGAAATTAGCACAGATACCTTTCCATAAGCCAAATATGTAATAGTCAAGACCTACCCCTTGCTCAACGAAATGGACTAAACACCCCATATTCAACGCCTAGGAATACACCTGACTAGTAAGAATCTTCAAACCCATGGATTTATATGTCTCCGTAAGAGAATGAAGCGTGTGTACAGCGGCATGAATGCAGCAGAGAAAAATCCGATAAATCCCATTATCAAAATGAATTACACAAACAAAACCCAAGGACAGTGAAATAGAGAGCAATTCTTAAATAATTCATTCAGGGCCTGTGATGCAACCTGGATTTACCTCATCTACACCCAGAGCTGAGTGAGACATAAGGTTGGGCACTTCGGGCTGATAGCATTGGTGAGGTTCGATGAGCAAATGCAGACCCTTTGAAGTCATACAGCATGGTACCCATTCCATGGGTCCCAAATCTCCAAGTTTAAGGGATTCTTCCTTCAGCTAAAACATGCATGGGAAACCCACAGTATGGTGCACCGTGTGACTGGCAAACGTTTTCAAATGCATCTCAGTTTTCGTCCCCTTTTACTCGGGTTCACCACTCCAGACCCTTTACGAACACTCTCCCCACTTGGAGAGTCAGTGCCTTTAACCTCCTGTTGGGCACAGTTTGCAATTTCTGCGCAAGATGAAAAGGAATAGGGAGAACCAATGAGAGACTAGCTCTAGGTGTCTGCACGGGCAAATTTAACGCTCATTTCCCACCAGGAAGAGGAATTAACCAAAGGCTCAGCATGCCGTGCCGGAACCAGATTAGGGCCTGAGGCAATCCTGTGGGTTTGCGGCCAGCTCACAAGATAGCGAGTTGAAGAAAGGAGCTCAGGGGCACTGTAACTCACAAACCTGCAGAGTTATAAATGACAGCTATCGTTCAAAAATATATTAAAGGAAGGCTGCGAAGACGACTTGTAAGCGGGACAGATTTGCAGGAAAAGGATTTCAGGGGGTAGACGGGAATTGCATTTAAAGCATAGGAAAAGAGGCAGAACGTCGACAATGATGCTCTTGGCCAAAAAGGGCGTATGCGTTTTTTCCTGAATATATTCAGGAAAAAACGCATACGCCCTTTTTGGCCAACCAAGCAAGCACGTTAAAGAAATCTGCACTACAATGAAGTCTCACTGCCCCCCAGCCAAAAGGGCCATCTGAAAAAAGTGTAAAATCCAGAAAGGCAGCACAAGCCATGGAGAACAGGGAGCTTTGTTATTCTGATGGGCGGGATGTAAATTGCCAACAGCCACTCTGGAGAAGTGTATGGTGTTTCCCGGAACACCGAAAAAACAAAGCTACGGAGCCTACGGCACTTCCACTTATGGTCCTATAGCTTAGGGAAATTAAAATCAAAAACACACAGCCACCCCAAAGTGTCGGACGGCTCTGTTTACAAGAACCTCGTCTACGGTACAAGTTACATATCCCAGAATGTGAAAAATGGATAAAGAAGTTGTGGTACGTACGTACAATGGAATATCACTCAGCAATGAAATCTATGTCATCAGGCCCGTCGCGGCATAATGAGTGGATTCAGGTACGATGATTCTAAGTGAAATAAGTCACACAGAAAATGAAACATCATAAGATATCACTACTACACGGAATGTAAACTTGGCTACACATGAACTGAATTACAAAACAGAACAGGGTCTCAAATGTAGAAAACCAACTTATGCTTGCTTAAGGGGAAAGGTGAGTTGGGGTGCTGCATAAAACCAGAGATAGAAATTAGCACAGATACCTTTCCATAAGCCAAATATGTAATAGTCAAGACCTACCCCTTGCTCAACGAAATGGACTAAACACCCCATATTCAACGCCTAGGAATACACCTGACTAGTAAGAATCTTCAAACCCATGGATTTATATGTCTCCGTAAGAGAATGAAGCATGTGTACAGCGGCATGAATGCAGCAGAGAAAATCCGATAAATCCCATTATCAAAATGAATTACACAAACAAAACCCAAGGACAGTGAAATAGAGAGCAATTCTTAAATAATTCATTCAGGGCTTGTGATGCAACCTGGATTTACCACATCTACACCCAGAGCTGAGTGAGACATAAGGTTGGGCACTTCGGGCTGATAGCATTGGTGAGGTTCGATGAGCAAATGCAGACCCTTTGAAGTCATACAGCATGGTACCCATTCCATGGGTCCCAACTCTCCAAGTTTAAGGGATTCTTCCTTCAGCTAAAACATGCATGGGAAACCCACAGTATGGTGCACCGTGTGACTGGCAAACGTTTTCAAATGCATCTCAGTTTTCGTCCCCTTTTACTGGGGTTCACCATTCCAGACCCTTTACGAACACTCTCCCCACTTGGAGAGTCAGTGCCTTTCACCTCCTGTTTGGCACAGTTTGCAATTTCTGCGCAAGATGAACAGGAATAGGGAGAACCAATGAGAGACTAGCTGTAGGTGTCTGCACAGGCAAATTTAACGCTCATTTCCCACCAGGAAGGGGAATTAACCAAAGGCTCAGCATGCCGTGCCGCAACAAGATTAGGGCCTGAAGCAATCCTGCGGGTTTGCGGCCAGCTCAAAAGAAAGCGATTTGAAGAAAGGAGCTCAGGGGCACTGTAATTCACAACCCTGCAGAGTTATAAATGACAGCTATCGTCCAAAAATATATTGAAGGAAGGCTGCGAAGAGGACTTGAATGCGGGGCAGAATTGCATGAAAACGATTTCTGGGGGTAGACTGGAATTGCATTTAAAGCATAGAAAAAGAGGCAGAACGAAGACAATGATGCACTTGGCCAAAAAGGGCGTATGCGTTTTTTCCTGAATATATTCAGGAAAAAACGCATACGCCCTTTTTGGCCAACCAAGCAAGCATGTTAAAGAAATCTGCACTACAATGAAGTCTCACTGCCCCCCGGTCAAAAGGGCCATCTGAAAAAAGTGTAAAATCCAGAAAGGCAGCACAGGCCATGGAGAACAGGGAGCCTTGTTATGCTGATGGGTGGGATGTAAATTGCCAACAGCCTCTCTGGAGAAGTGTATGGTGTGTCCTGAAACACGTAAAAAACAAAGCAACGGAGCCTACGGCACTTCCCCTTATGGTCCTATATTTTAGGAAAATTAAAATCGAAAACACACAACCACCCAAAAGTCTCGGGCGGCTCTGTTTACAAGAACCTCGTCTACAGTACAAGTTAAATATCCCAGAATGTGAAAAATGGATAAAGAAGTTGTGGTACGTACGTACAATGGAATATCACTCAGCAATGAAATCTATGTCATCAGGCCCGTCGCGGCATAATGAGTGGATTCAGGTACGATGATTCTAAGTGAAATAAGTCACACAGAAAATGAAACATCATAAGATATCACTACTACACGGAATGTAAACTTGGCTACACATGAACTGAATTACAAAACAGAACAGGGTCTCAAATTTAGAAATCCAGCTTATGCTTGCTTAAGGGGAAAGGTGAGTTGGGGTGCTGCATAAAACCAGAGATAGAAATTAGCACAGATACCTTTCCATAAGCCAAATATGTAATAGTCAAGACCTACCCCTTGCTCAACGAAATGGACTAAACACCCCATATTCAACGCCTAGGAATACACCTGACTAGTAAGAATCTTCAAACCCATGGATTTATATGTCTCCGTAAGAGAATGAAGCATGTGTACAGCGGCATGAATGCAGCAGAGAAAATCCGATAAATCCCATTATCAAAATGAATTACACAAACAAAACCCAAGGACAGTGAAATAGAGAGCAATTCTTAAATAATTCATTCAGGGCTTGTGATGCAACCTGGATTTACCACATCTACACCCAGAGCTGAGTGAGACATAAGGTTGGGCACTTCGGGCTGATAGCATTGGTGAGGTTCGATGAGCAAATGCAGACCCTTTGAAATCATACAGCATGGTACCCATTCCATGGGTCCCAACTCTCCAAGTTTAAGGGATTCTTCCTTCAGCTAAAACATGCATGGGAAACCCACAGTATGGTGCACCGTGTGACTGGCAAACGTTTTCAAATGCATCTCAGTTTTCGTCCCCTTTTACTCGGGTTCACCATTCCAGACCCTTTACGAACACTCTCCCCACTTGGAGAGTCAGTGCCTTTAACCTCCTGTTGGGCACAGTTTGCAATTTCTGCGCAAGATGAAAAGGAATAGGGAGAACCAATGAGAGACTAGCTCTAGGTGTCTGCACGGGCAAATTTAACGCTCATTTCCCAACAGGAAGAGGAATTAACCAAAGGCTCAGCATGCCGTGCCGAAACCAGATTAGGGCCTGAGGCAATCCTGTGGGTTTGCCGCCAGCTCACAAGATAGCGAGTTGAAGAAAGGAGCTCAGGGGCACTGTAACTCACAAACCTGCAGAGTTATAAATGACAGCTTTCATCCAAAAATATATTGAAGAAAGGCTGCGAAGACGACTTGTA
The DNA here is from genome assembly GCF_059928025.1 of Delphinapterus leucas. NCBI lineage: Eukaryota > Metazoa > Chordata > Mammalia > Artiodactyla > Monodontidae > Delphinapterus > Delphinapterus leucas. The sequence continues at coordinate 112,652,705 of NC_143135.1, read as the reverse complement.
AGCGGGACATATTTGCAGGAAAACGATTTCAGGGGGTAGACGGGAATTGCATTTAAAGCATAGGAAAGAGGCAGAACGTCGACAATGATGCTCTTGGCCAAAAAGGGCGAATGCGTTTTATCCTGAATATATTCAGGAAAAAACGCATACGTGCTTTTTGGCCAACCAAGCAAGCATGTTAAAGAAATCTGCACTACAATGAAGTCTCACTGTCCCCCGGTCAAAAGGGTCATCTGAAAAAAGTGTAAAATCCAGAAAGGCAGCACAGGCCATGGTGAACAGGAAGCCTTGTTATGCTGATGGGCGGGATGTAAATTGCCAACAGCCACTCTGGAGAAGTGTATGGTGTTTCCCGGAACACCGAAAAAACAAAGCTACGGAGCCTACGGCACTTCCACTTATGGTCCTATAGTTTAGGGAAATTAAAATCAAAAACACACAGCCACCCCAAAGTGTCGGACGGCTCTGTTTACAAGAACCTCGTCTACGGTACAAGTTAAATATCCCAGAATGTGAAAAATGGATAAAGAAGTTGTGGTACGTACGTACAATGGAATATCACACAGCAATGAAATCTATGTCATCAGGCCCATCGCGGCATAATGAGTGGATTCAGGTACGATGATTCTAAGTGAAATAAGTCACACAGAAAATGAAACATCATAAGATATCACTAATACACGGAATGTAAACTTGGCTACACATGAACTGAATTACAAAACAGAACAGGGTCTCAAATTTAGTAAACCAACTTATGCTTGCTTAAGGGGAAAGGTGAGTTGGGGTGCTGCATAAAACCAGAGATAGAAATTAGCACAGATACCTTTCCATAAGCCAAATATGTAATAGTCAAGACCTACCCCTTGCTCAACGAAATGGACTAAACACCCCATATTCAACGCCTAGGAATACACCTGACTAGTAAGAATCTTCAAACCCATGGATTTATATGTCTCCGTAAGAGAATGAAGTGTGTGTACAGCGGCATGAATGCAGCAGAGAAAATCCGATGAATCCCATTATCAAAATGAATTACACAAACAAAACACAAGGACAGTGAAATAGAGAGCAATTCTTAAATAATTCATTCAGGGCTTGTGATGCAACCTGGATTTACCACATCTACACCCAGAGCTGAGTGAGACATAAGGTTGGGCACTTCGGGCTGATAGCATTGGTGAGGTTCGATGAGCAAATGCAGACCCTTTGAAGTCATACAGCATGGTACCCATTCCATGGGTCCCAACTCTCCAAGTTTAAGGGATTCTTCCTTCAGCTAAAACATGCATGGGAAACCCACAGTATGGTGCACCGTGTGACTGGCAAACGTTTTCAAATGCATCTCAGTTTTCGTCCCCTTTTACTCGGGTTCACCATTCCAGACCCTTTACGAACACTCTCCCCACTTGGAGAGTCAGTGCCTTTAACCTCCTGTTGGGCACAGTTTGCAATTTCTGCGCAAGATGAAAAGGAATAGGGAGAACGAATGACAGACTAGCTCTAGGTGTCTGCACGGGCAAATTTAACGCTCATTTCCCACCAGGAAGAGGAATTAACCAAAGGCTCAGCATGCCGTGCGGAACCAGATTAGGGCCTGAGGCAATCCTGTGGGTTTGCGGCCAGCTCACAAGATAGCGAGTTGAAGAAAGGAGCTCAGGGGCACTGTAACTCACAAACCTGCAGAGTTATAAATGACAGCTATCGTCCAAAAATATATTGAAGGAAGGCTGCGAAGACGACTTGTAAGTGGGGCAGAATTGCAGGAAAACGATTTCAGGGGGTACACGGGAATTGCATTTAAAGCATAGGAAAAGAGGCAGAACGTCGACAATGATGCTCTTGGCCAAAAAGGGCGTATGCGTTTTTTCCTGAATATATTCAGGAAAAAACGCATATGCACTTTTTGGCCAACCAAGCAAGCATGTTAAAGAAATCTGCACTACAATGAAGTCTCACTGCCCCCCGGTCAAAAGGGCCATCTGAAAAAAGTGTAAAATCCAGAAAGGCAGCACAGGCCATGGAGAACAGCGAGCCTTGTTATGCTGATGGGCGGGATGTAATTTGCCAACAGCCAGTCTGGAAAAATGTATGGTGTTTCCCGGAACATCTAAAAAACAAAGCAACGGAGCCTACGGCACTTCCCCTTATTGCCCTATATCTTAGGAAAATTAAAATCAAAAACACACAGCCACCCAAAAGTCTCGGGCGGCTCTGTTTACAAGAACCTCGTCTACGGTACAAGTTAAATATCCCAGAATGTGAAAAATGGATAAAGAAGTTGTGGTACGTACGTACAATGGAATATCACACAGCAATGAAATCTATGTCATCAGGCCCGTCGCGGCATAATGAGTGGATTCAGGTACGATGATTCTAAGTGAAATAAGTCACACAGAAAATGAAACATCATAAGATATCACTAATACACGGAATGTAAACTTGGATACACATGAACTGAATTACAAAACAGAACAGGGTCTCAAATTTAGAAAACCAACTTATGCTTGCTTAAGGGGAAAGGTGAGTTGGGGTGCTGCATAACACCAGAGATAGAAATTAGCACAGATACCTTTCCATAAGCCAAATATGTAATAGTCAAGACCTACCCCTTGCTCAACGAAATGGACTAAACACCCCATATTCAACGCCTAGGAATACACCTGACTAGTAAGAATCTTCAAACCCATGGATTTATATGTCTCCGTAAGAGAATGAAGCGTGTGTACAGCGGCATGAATGCAGCAGAGAAAATCCGATAAATCCCATTATCAAAATGAATTACACAAACAAAACCCAAGGACAGTGAAATAGAGAGCAATTCTTAAATAATTCATTCAGGGCTTGTGATGCAACCTGGATTTACCACATCTACACCCAGAGCTGAGTGAGACATAAGGTTGGGCACTTCGGGCTGATAGCATTGGTGAGGTTCGATGAGCAAATGCAGACCCTTTGAAGTCATACAGCATGGTACCCATTCCATGGGTCCCAACTCTCCAAGTTTAAGGGATTCTTCCTTCAGCTAAAACATGCATGGGAAACCCACAGTATGGTGCACCGTGTGACTGGCAAACGTTTTCAAATGCATCTCAGTTTTCGTCCCCTTTTACTCGGGTTCACCATTCCAGACCCTTTACGAACACTCTCCACACTTGGAGAGTCAGTGCCTTTCACCTCCTGTTTGGCACAGTTTGCAATTTCTGCGCAAGATGAACAGGAATAGGGAGAACCAATGAGAGACTAGCTGTAGGTGTCTGCACAGGCAAATTTAACGCTCATTTCCCACCAGGAAGGGGAATTAACCAAAGGCTCAGCATGCCGTGCCGCAACAAGATTAGGGCCTGAAGCAATCCTGCGGGTTTGCGGCCAGCTCAAAAGAAAGCGATTTGAAGAAAGGAGCTCAGGGGCACTGTAATTCACAACCCTGCAGAGTTATAAATGACAGCTATCGTCCAAAAATATATTGAAGGAAGGCTGCGAAGAGGACTTGAATGCGGGGCAGAATTGCATGAAAACGATTTCTGGGGGTAGACTGGAATTGCATTTAAAGCATAGAAAAAGAGGCAGAACGAAGACAATGATGCACTTGGCCAAAAAGGGCGTATGCGTTTTTTCCTGAATATATTCAGGAAAAAACGCATACGCCCTTTTTGGCCAACCAAGCAAGCATGTTAAAGAAATCTGCACTACAATGAAGTCTCACTGCCCCCCGGTCAAAAGGGCCATCTGAAAAAAGTGTAAAATCCAGAAAGGCAGCACAGGCCATGGAGAACAGGGAGCCTTGTTATGCTGATGGGTGGGATGTAAATTGCCAACAGCCTCTCTGGAGAAGTGTATGGTGTGTCCTGAAACACCTAAAAAACAAAGCAACGGAGCCTACGGCACTTCCCCTTATGGTCCTATATTTTAGGAAAATTAAAATCGAAAACACACAACCACCCAAAAGTCTCGGGCGGCTCTGTTTACAAGAACCTCGTCTACGGTACAAGTTAAATATCCCAGAATGTGAAAAATGGATAAAGAAGTTGTGGTACGTACGTACAATGGAATATCACACAGCAATGAAATCTATGTCATCAGGCCCGTCGCGGCATAATGAGTGGATTCAGGTACGATGATTCTAAGTGAAATAAGTCACACAGAAAATGAAACATCATAAGATATCACTACTACACGGAATGTAAACTTGGCTACACATGAACTGAATTACAAAACAGAACAGGGTCTCAAATTTAGAAAACCAACTTATGCTTGCTTAAGGGGAAAGGTGAGTTGGGGTGCTGCATAAAACCAAAGATAGAAATTAGCACAGATACCTTTCCATAAGCCAAATATGTAATAGTCAAGACCTACCCCTTGCTCAACGAAATGGACAAAACACCCCATATTCAACGCCTAGGAATACACCTGACTAGTAAGAATCTTCAAACCCATGGATTTATATGTCTCCGTAAGAGAATGAAGCGTGTGTACAGCGGCATGAATGCAGCAGAGAAAATCCGATAAATCCCAGTATCAAAATGAATTACACAAACAAAACCCAAGGACAGTGAAATAGAGAGCAATTCTTAAATAATTCATTCAGGGCTTGTGATGCAACCTGGATTTACCACATCTACACCCAGAGATGAGTGAGACATAAGTTTGGGCACTTCGGGCTGATAGCATTGGTTAGGTTCGATGAGCAAATGCAGACCCTTTGAAGTCATACAGCATGGTACCTTTTCCATGGGTCCCAACTCTCCAAGTTTAAGGGATTCTTCCTTCAGCTAAAACATGCATGGGAAACCCACAGTATGGTGCACCGTGTGACTGGCAAACATTTTCAAATGCATCTCAGTTTTCGTCCCCTTTTACTCGGGTTCACCATTCCAGACCCTTTACGAACACTCTCCCCACTTGGAGAGTCAGTGCCTTTCACCTCCTGTTTGGCACAGTTTGCAATTTCTGCGCAAGATGAAAAGGAATAGGGAGAACGAATGAGAGACTAGCTCTAGGTGTCTGCACGGGCAAATTTAACGCTCATTTCCCACCAGGAAGAGGAATTAACCAAAGGCTCAGCATGCCGTGCCGGAACCAGATTAGGGCCTGAAGCAATCCTGCGGGTTTGCGGCCAGCTCACAAGATAGCGAGTTGAAGAAAGGAGCTCAGGGGCACTGTAACTCACAAACCTGCAGAGTTATAAATGACAGCTATCGTCCAAAAATATATTGAAGGAAGGCTGCGAAGACGACTTTTAAGCGGGGCAGATTTGCAGGAAAACGATTTCAGGGGGCAGACGGGAATTTCATTTAAAGCATAGGAAAAGAGGCAGAACGTCAACAATGATGCTCTTGGCCAAAAAGGGCGTATGCGTTTTTTCCTGAATATATTCAGGAAAAAACGCATACGCCCTTTTTGGCCAACCAAGCAAGCATGTTAAAGAAATCTGCACTACAATGAAGTCTCACTGCCCCCCGGTCAAAAGGGCCATCTGAAAAAAGTGTAAAATCCAGAAAGGCAGCACAATCCATGGAGAACAGCGAGCCTTGTTATGCTGATGGGCGGGATGTAAATTGCCAACAGCCAGTCTGGAAAAATGTATGGGGTTTCCCAGAACATCTAAAAAACAAAGCAACGGAGCCAACGGCACTTCCCCTTATGGTCCTATAGCTTAGGAAAATTAAAATCAAAAACACACAGACACCCAAAAGTCTCGGGCGGCTCTGTTTACAAGAACCTCGTCTACGGTACAAGTTAAATATCCCAGAATGTGAAAAATTGATAAAGAAGTTGTGGTACGTACGTACAATGGAATATCACACAGCAATGAAATCTATGTCATCAGGCCTGTCGCGGCATAATGAGTGGATTCAGGTACGATGATTCTAAGTGAAATAAGTCACACAGAAAATGAAACATCATAAGATATCACTACTACACGGAATGTAAACTTGGCTACACATGAACTGAATTACAAAACAGAACAGGGTCTCAAATTTAGAAAACCAACTTATGCTTGCTTAAGGGGAAAGGTGAGTTGGGGTGCTGCATAAAACCAGAGATAGAAATTAGCACAGATACCTTTCCATAAGCCAAATATGTAATAGTCAAGACCTACCCCTTGCTCAACGAAATGGACTAAACACCCCATATTCAACGCCTAGGAATACACCTGACTAGTAAGAATCTTCAAACCCATGGATTTATATGTCTCCGTAAGAGAATGAAGCCTGTGTACAGCGGCATGAATGTAGCAGAGAAAATCCGATAAATCCCATTATCAAAATGAATTAGACAAACAAAACCCAAGGACAGTGAAATAGAGAGCAATTCTTAAATAATTCATTCAGGGCTTGTGATGCAACCTGGATTTACCACATCTACACCCAGAGCTGAGTGAGACATAAGGTTGGGCACTTCGGGCTGATAGCATTGGTGAGGTTCGATGAGCAAATGCAGACCCTTTGAAGTCATACAGCATGGTACCCATTCCATGGGTCCCAACTCTCCAAGTTTAAGGGATTCTTCCTTCAGCTAAAACATGCATGGGAAACCCACAGTATGGTGCACCGTGTGACTGGCAAACGTTTTCAAATGCATCTCAGTTTTCGTCCCCTTTTACTCGGGTTCACCATTCCAGACCCTTTACGAACACTCTCCCCACTTGGAGAGTCAGTGCCTTTAACCTCCTGTTGGGCACAGTTTGCAATTTCTGCGCAAGATGAACAGGAATAGGGAGAACCAATGAGAGACTAGCTGTAGGTGTCTGCACGGGCAAATTTAACGCTCATTTCCCACCAGGAAGAGGAATTAACCAAAGGCTCAGCATGCCGTGCCGCAACAAGATTAGGGCCTGAAGCAATCCTGCGGGTTTGCGACCAGCTCAAAAGAAAGCGATTTGAAGAAAGGAGCTCAGGGGCACTGTAATTCACAAACCTGCAGAGTTATAAATGACAGGTATCGTCCAAAAATATATTGAAGGAAGGCTGCGAAGAGGACTTGAAAGCGTGGCAGAATTGCAGGAAAACGATTTCAGGGGGTAGACTGGAATTGCATTTAAATCATAGGAAAAGAGGCAGAACGACGACAATGATGCACTTGGCCAAAAAGGGCGTATGCGTTTTTTCCTGAATATATTCAGGAAAAAACGCATACGCACTTTTTGGCCAACCAAGCAAGCATGTTAAAGAAATCTGCACTACAATGAAGTCTCACTGCCCCCCGGTCAAAAGGCCATCTGAAAAAAGTGTAAAATCCAGAAAGGCAGCACAGGCCATGGAGAACAGGGAGCCTTGTTATGCTGATGGGCGGAATGTAAATTGCCAACAGCCAGTCTGGAGAAGTGTATGGTGTTTCCCGGAACACCGAAAAAACAAAGCTACGGAGCCTACGGCACTTCCACTTATGGTCCTATAGCTTAGGGAAATTAAAATCAAAAACACACAGCCACCCCAAAGTGTCGGACGGCTCTGTTTACAAGAACCTCGTCTACGGTTCAAGTTAAATATCGCAGAATGTGAAAAATGGATAAAGAAGTTGTGGTACATACATACAATGGAATATCACTCAGCAATGAAATCTATGTCATCAGGCCCGTCGCGGCATAATGAGTGGATTCATGTACGAAGATTCTAAGTGAAATAAGTCACACAGAAAATGAAACATCATAAGATATCACTAATACACGGAATGTAAACTTGGCTACACATGAACTGAATTACAAAACAGAACAGGGTCTCAAATTTAGAAAACCAACTTATGCTTGCTTAAGGGGAAAGGTGAGTTGGGGTGCTGCATAAAACCAGAGATAGAAATTAGCACAGATACCTTTCCATAAGCCAAATATGTAATAGTCAAGACCTACCCCTTGCTCAACGAAATGGACTAAACACCCCATATTCAATGCCTAGGAATACACCTGACTAGTAAGAATCTTCAAACCCATGGATTTATATGTCTCGGTAAGAGAAAGAAGCCTTTGTACAGTAGCATGAATGCAGCAGAGAAAATCCGATAAATCCCATTATCAAAATGAATTACAAAAACAAAACACAAGGACAGTGAAATAGAGAGCAATTCTTAAATAATTCATTCAGGGCTTGTGATGCAACCTGGATTTACCTCATCTAAACCCAGAGCTGAGTGAGACATAAGGTTGGGCACTTCGGGCTGATAGCATTGGTGAGGTTCGATGAGCAAATGCAGACCCTTTGAAGTCATATTGCATGGTACCCATTCCATGGGTCCCAACTCTCCAGGTTTAAGCGATTCTTCCTTCAGCTAAAGCATGCATGGGAAACCCACAGTATGGTGCACCGTGTGACTGGGAAACGTTTTCAAATGCATCTCAGGTTTTGTCCTCTTTTACTCCGGTTCAACATTCCAGACCCTTTACGAACACTCTACCCACTTGGAGAGTCAGTGCCTTTAACTTCCTGTTTGGCACAGTTTGCAATTTCTGCGCAAGATGAACAGGAAGAGGGAGAACCAATGTGAGAATAGCTGTAGGTGTCTGCACGGGCAAATTTAACGCTCACTTCCAAAAGGAAGAGGAATTAATCAAAGGCTCAGCATGCCGTGCCGGAACCAGATTAGGGCCTGAAGCAATCCTGCGGCTTTTCGGCCAGCTCAAAAGAAAGCAATTTGAAGAAAGGAGCTCAGGGGCACTGTAACTCACAAACCTGCAGAGTTATAAATGACAGCTATCGTCCAAAAATATATTGAAGGAAGGCTGCGAAGACGACTTGTAAGTGGGGCCGAATTGCATGAAAACGATTTCAGGGGGTAGACGTGAATTGCATTTAAAGCATAGGAAAAGAGGCAGAACGTCGACAATGATGCTCTTGGCCAAAAAGGGCGTATGCGTTTTTTCCTGAATATATTCAGGAAAAAACGCATACGCCCTTTTTGGCCAACCAAGCAAGCATGTTAAAGAAATCTGCACTACAATGAAGTCTCACTGCCCCCCGGTCAAAAGGGCCATCTGAAAAAAGTGTAAAATCCAGAAAGGCAGCACAGGCCATGGAGAACAGGGAGCCTTGTTATGCTGATGGGCGGGATGTAAATTGCCAACAGCCACTCTGGAGAAGTGTATGGTGTTTCCCGGTACACCGAAAAAACAAAGCTACGGAGCCTATGGCACTTCCACTTATGGTCCTATAGCTTAGGGAAATTAAAATCAAAAACACACAGCCACCCCAAAATGTCGGACGGCTCTGTTTACAAGAACCTCGTCTATGGTACAAGTTAAATATCCCAGAATGTGAAAAATGGATAAAGAAGTTGTGGCACGTACGTACAATGGAATATCACACAGCAATGAAATCTATGTCATCAGGCCCATCGCGGCATAATGAGTGGATTCAGGTACGATGATTCTAAGTGAAATAAGTCACACAGAAAATGAAACATCATAAGTGATCACTAATACACGGAATGTAAACTTGGCTACACATGAACTGAATTACAAAACAGAACAGGGTCTCAAATTTAGAAAACCAACTTATGCTTGCTTAAGGGGAAAGGTGAGTTGGGGTGCTGCGTAAAACCAGAGATAGAAATTAGCACAGATACCTTCCCATAAGCCAAATATGTAATAGTCAAGACCTACCCCTTGCTCAACGAAATGGACTAAACACCCCATATTCAACGCCTAGGAATACACCTGACTAATAAGAATCTTCAAACCCATGGATTTATATGTCTCCGTAAGAGAATGAAGCGTGTGTACAGCGGCATGAATGCAGCAGAGAAAATCCGATAAATCCCATTATCAAAATGAATTACACAAACAAAACCCAAGGACAGTGAAATAGAGAGCAATTCTTAAATAATTCATTCAGGGCTTGTGATGCAACCTGGATTTACCACATCTACACCCAGAGCTGAGTGATACGTAAGGTTGGGCACTTCGGGCTGATAGCATTGGTGAGGTTCGATGAGCAAATGCAGACCCTTTGAAGTCATACAGCATGGTACCCATTCCATGGGTCCCAACTCTCCAAGTTTAAGGGATTCTTCCTTCAGCTAAAACATGCATGGGAAACCCACAGTATGGTGCACCGTGTGACTGGCAAACGTTTTCAAATGCATCTCAGTTTTCGTCCCCCGGTACTCGGGTTCACCATTCCAGACCCTTTACTAACACTCTCCCCACTTGGAGAGTCAGTGCCTTTAACCTCCTGTTTGGCCCAGTTTGCAATTTTTGCGCAAGATGAACAGGAATTCGGAGAACCAATGAGAGACTAGCTGTAGGTGTCGGCACGGGCAAATGTAACGCTCATTTCCCACCAGGAAGAGGAATTAACCAAAGGCTCCGCATGCCGTTCCGGAAGCAGACTGGGGCCTGAAGCAATCCTGTGGGTTTGCGGCCAGCTCACAAGATAGCGAGTTGAAGAAAGGAGCTCAGGGTCACTGTAATTCACAAATCAGCAGAGTTATAAATGACAGCTATCGTCCAAAAATATATTGAAGGAAGGCTCCGAAGAGGACTTGTAAGTGGGGCAGAATTGCAGGAAATCCATTTCAGGGCTTTGACTGCAATTGCCTTTAAAACATAGGAAAAGAGGCAGAATGCCGACAATGATGCACTTGGCCAAAAAGGGCGTATGGGTTTTTTCCTGAATATATTCAGGAAAAAACGCATACGCCCTTTTTGGCCAACCAAGCAAGCATGTTAAAGAAATCTGCACTACAATGAAGTCTCACTGACCCCGGATCAAAAGGGCCATTTGAAAAATGTGTAAAATCCAGAAAAGCAGCACAGGCCCTGGAGAACAGGGAGCCTTGTTATGCTGATGGGCGGGATGTAAATTGCCAACAGCCACTCTGGAGAAGTGTATGGTGTTTTCTGAAACACGTAGAAAACCAAGCAACACAGCCTATGGCACTTCCACTTATGGTCCTATAGCTTAGGGAAATTAAAATCAAAAACACACAGCCACTCCAAATTTCGGACAGCTCTTTTTACAAGAACCTCGTCTATGGTACAAGCTAAATATCTCAGAAAGCGAAAAATGGATAAAAAAGTTGTGGTACGTACGTACAATGGTATATCATTCAGCAATGAAATCTATGTCATCAGGCCCGTAGCGGCATAATGAGTGGATTCAGGTACGATGATTCTACGTGAAATAAGTCACACAGAAAAAGAAACATCATAAGATATCACTAATACACGGAATGTAAACTTGGCTACACATGAAGTGAATTACAAAACACAACAGGGTCTCACATTTAGAAAACCAAATTACGTTTGCTTATGGGGAAAGGTGAGTTGAGGTGCCGCATAAAACCAGAGAATGAAATTAGCACAGATACCGTTCCATAAGCCATATATGTAATATACATGATCTACTCCTTGCTCAACGAAATGGACTCAACATCACATATTCAACCCCAAGAATATACGTGACTAGAACGAGTCTTAAAACCTATGTATTTATATGTCTCCATAAGGGAATCCAGTGTGTGTACATCGGCATAAACGCAGCATTGAAAATCAGCTAAATCCCATTATACAAATAAATTTTAAAAACTATCACAAAGACTGTGAAATAGAGAGCAATTCTTAAATAATTCATTCATGGCTTGTGATGAGACCTGGGTTTACCACATCCACACCCACAGCTGGGTTAGACATAAGGCTGGACGCTTGGGGCTGATAGGATTGGTGAGGTTCGGTCAGCAAATGCAGACCATTAGAAGTAATACTGCATGGTACCTATTCCAAGGTTCCCAGCTTTCCCGGTTTAAGGGATTCTTCCTTCAGCTCAAACATGCATGGGGAATGCCGAGTATGGTCCACCGTGTGATCAGAAAACGTTTTTAAATGCATCTCTGTTTTCGTCCCCTGGTCCTCAGGTTCACCATTCAAGACACTTTACTAACACTCTCCCCACTTGGAGAGTCAGTGCCTTTAACCTCCTGTTTGGTACAGTTTGCAATTTCTGCGAAAGATGAACAGGAATAGGGAGAACCAATGAAAGACTAGCTGTGGGTTTGTGGACAGGCACATTTAACTCTCATTTCCCTCCAGGAAGAGGAACTAACCACAGGCTCAGCGTTCCATGCCGGAACCAGATTAAGGCCTGAAGCAATCCTGCAGTTTTGCGGCCAATTCACAAGAAAGCGAGTTGAAGTAAGAGGCTCAGGGGCACTGTAATTCACAAACCTGCAGAGTTATAAATGACAGCTATCGTCCAAAAATATATTCAAGTAAGGCTGCAAAGAGGACTTGAAAACGGGGCAGAATTGCCGGAATGCGATTTCAGGAGGTAGACGGGAATTGCTCTGAAAGCATAGGAAAAGAGGCAAAACCTCGACAATGATGCACTTGACCAAAAAGTGCATATGCGTTTTTTTCCAGGGCCCTCATTTACGAGGGTAGGAGGCTCTCAGCATGCTCCAGGGGCCAACAGAAGCCCCACGTTGCCAAGGTGACGTGACCCAGCCAGCCACGTGTGACCTCACATCAGAGGGCCCACCTCACAGAAGGGTAAGGAACCCAGCCAGGATCAGACTCTCACCAGAGGGCCCACATCACCAAGGGGATGGGAACCAGGCAGGAGTGTCCTCACACCCGTGGGGCCACATCATCGAAAGTTGAGGTACCCAGCACATGTAGCCTCAAACCAGAGGACCCACATCACCATGGGTCTCGGAGTGAGGCAGGCAGGATTAACCTCACAACACATGGCCCACTGTATAAAAAAGGTGAGGAATCCAGCAGTTGGAACTTCCCAGCAGGCGGCCCAGAGCACCGAGGGTATGAGATCCAGGCCACAGTGAACTCACAGCAGAGGGCCCTCATCGTGATACTGTAAGCAACCCAGCCGTTGTGACCTCAGAGCACAAGGCCCACATCCCCATGGGGAAGGAAACCAAGCAGGAGTGTCATCGCACCAGTGGGCACACATCAGAAAAGGTGGGGAGCACAGCAGTTAGGGCCTGATGCCAGAGAGCCCTCATCACTGAGGGGACGTAGCTCCCAGAATGCTCCAACTGCTACCAGAGGCCCGATGTCACCAATGCGGGGTGTGCCAGCCAGGCAGGAGTGACCTCAGAGCAGAGGGCCAACTTCACAGAAGTGTGAGGAAACCAAAGATGATCAGACTCTCACCAGAGGGCCCACATCACCAAGGGAATGGGAACAGGGCAGGAGTGTCCTCACACCAGTGGGGCCACATCACCGAAATGTGAGGGACCCAGCACACGTGGCCTCAAACCAGAGGACACACATCAAAAAGGAGCTGGGAGTGAGGCAGGCAGGAGGAGCCTCAAAACAGCGGGACCATAGAATAAAAAAGGTGAGGAATCCCACAGTTGGAACCTCCCATCAGGCAGCCAGCAGCAGCGAGGCTATGGGATCCAGTCCTGACTGAACTCACAACAGAGGGCCCTCATCATGAAACTGTGAGCAACCCAGCCGTTAGGACCTCAGAGCAGAAGGCCCACATTTCCATGGGGTTGGGAACCTGTCAGAAGTGTACTCACACCACAGGGCACACATCAGAGAATTTTGGGAGCCCAGAAGTTAGGGCCTGACGCCAGAGGGCCCTCATTACCGAGGGGAGGAGACTCCAAGAAGGCACCAACTCCCAATTGAGGGCCCAGGTCACCAAGGTAACGTGTGACAGCCAGGCAGGAGTGAGCTCACAGCACAGGGCCTACCTCACAGAAGGGTGAGGAACAAAGCCAGGATAAGACTCTCACCAGAGGGCCCACATTACCAAGGGAATCAGAACCAGGCAGGAGTGTCCTCACGCCAGTGTGGCAATATCATAGAAAGGTGAGGAACCCAGCAAATGTGGCCTAAACCAGAGAACCCACATCTCCAAGGGGCTCGGAGTGAGGCAGGCAGGAGTAGCCTCACAACACAGGGCCCATAGAATAAAAAAGCTGAGGAATCCAGCAGTGGGAACCTCCCAACAGACGGCCCAGAGCACCCAGTCTATGCGATCCAGGCCTCAGTGAACTCACAGCAGAGGACCCATAACATGAAACTGTGAGCAACCCAGACGTTGGGACCTCAGAGCAGAAGGCCCACATCCTCATGGGGTTGGGAACATGGTAAGAGTGTCCTCGCACCACTTAGAACGTATCAGAAAATGTGGGTACCCAGCAGTTAGGGCCTGACACCAGAGGGCCCTCATCACCAAGGGGAGGAGGCTCACAGCAGGCTCCAACTGCCACAAAAGGGCCGACGTCGCCAAGGCGGGGTGTGCCAGCTGGGCAGGAGTGACCTCGGAGCAGAGGGCCCACCTCAAAGAAGTGTGAGGAACCCAACCAGGATCAGACTCTCACCAGAGGGCCCACATCCCCAAGGGGATGGGAACCAGGCAGGAGTGTCCTCACACCAGTGGGGCCACATCAGCGAAAGGTGAGGAACCCAGAACACGTGGCCTCAAAGCAGAGGACCCACATCACCAAGAGGCTCAGAGTGAGGCAGGCAGGAGTTGTCTCACAACACAGGGCCCATAGAATAAAAAAGGTGAGGAATCCAGCAGTTGGAAGCTCCAAGCAGGTGGCCCAGAGCACCGAGGCTATGGGATCAATGCCGGAGTGAACTCACAGCAGAGGGCCCACATCCTGACACTGAGCAACCCAGGCGTTGGGACTTCAGAGTAGAAGGCCCAAATCCCCATGGGGATGGGATCCTGGCAGGAGTGTCATCGCACCAGTGGGCACACATCAGAAAATGTGGGGATACCAGCAGTTAGGGCCTAACGCCAGACGGCCCTCATCACAGAGGGGAGGAGGCTCCCAGCATGCTCCAACTGCAACCAGAGGCCCCATGTGGCAAAGGCCATGTGTGCCAGCCAGGCAGGAGTGACCTCACAGCAGAGGGCCTTCCTCCCAGAAGTGTGAGGAATCCAGCCAGGATCAGACTCTCAGCAGAGGGCCCACATCACCAAGGGGATGGGAACCAGGCAGGAGTGTCCTCACACCAGTGGGGCCACATCAATAAAATGTGAGGAAACCGGCACATGTGGCCTCAAACCAGAGGACCTACATCAAAAAGGGGCTGGGAGTGAGGCAGGCAGGATGAGCCTCACAACACAGGGTCCAAAGAATAAAAAAGGTGAGGAATCCAGCAGTTGGAACCTCCCAGCAGGCAGCCCACAGCACAGAGGCTATGGGATCTAGGCCTGAGTTAACTAACACCAGAGAGCCAACATCAGGAAACTGTGAGTAACCCAGGCGTTGGGACCTCAGACCAGAAGACCCACATCCGCATGGGGATGGGAACCTTACAGGAGTGTCCTGGCATCACTGGACTCACATCAGAAAACGTGGGGAGCCCAGCAGTTAGAGCCTGACGCCAGAGGGCCCTCATCACCGAGGAGAGGAGGCTCCAGGCAGGCTCCAACTGCCACCAGAGGGCCGAAGTCACCAGGCAATGGGAGAAAGCCAGGCAGGAGTTACCTCACAGCAGAGGGCCTACCTCAAAGAAGGGTGAGGAACCCAGCCAGGATAAGACTCAAACCAGAGAGCCCACATCACCAAGGGGATCGGAAGAAGGCAGGAGTGTCCTCACACCAGTGTGGCCACATTATAGAAAGGTGAGGAACCCAGCACATGTGGCCTAAACCAGAGGACCCACATCTCCAAGGTGCTTAGAGTGAGGCAGGCAGGAGTAGCCTCACAACACAGGGCCCATAGAATAAAAAATGTGAGGAATCCCGCAGTTGGAACCTCCCAGCAGGCGGCCAGAAGCAGTGAGGCTATGGGATCTAGGCCTGACTGAACTCACAACAGAGGACCCTCATCATGAAACTGTGAGCAACCCAGACGATGGGACCTCAGAGCAGAAGGCCCACATTCCCATGGGGTTGGGAACCTGGCAGGAGTGTACTCGCACCACAGGGCGCACATCAGAAAATTTTGGGAGCCCAGGAGTTAGGGCCTGACGCCAGAGGGCCCTCATTACCCAGGGGCGGAGACTCCCAGCAGGCACCAACTCCCAACTGAGGGCCCACATCGCCAAGGTAACGTGTGCCAACCAGGCAGGAGTGACCTCACCGCAGAGGGCCTACCTCACAGAAGGGTGAGGAAACCAGCCAGGATAAGACTCTCACCAGATTGTCCACCTCACCAAGGGGATCAGAACCAGGCAGAAGGGTCCTCACGCCAGGGTGGCCACATCATAGAAAGGTGAGGAACCCAGAACGTGTGGCCTAAATCAGAGGACCCACATCTCCAAGGGGCTAGGAGTGAGGCAGGCAGGAGTAGCCTCACAACACAGAGCCCATAGAATAAAAAATGTGAGGAATCCAGCAGTTGGAACCTGCCAGCAGGCGGCCCACAGCATGGAGTCTATGGGATCCAGGTCACAGAGAACTCACAACAGAGGGCCCACATCATGAAACTGTGAGCAACTGAGCCGTTGGGACTTCAGAACAGAAGGCCCACATCCCCATAGGGATGGGAACCTGGCAGGAGTGTACTCGCATCACTTAGCACGAATCAGAAAATGTGGGAACCCAGCAGTTAAGGCCTGAGGGCAGAGGGCCCTCATCACTGAGGGGAGGAGGCTCCCAGCAGGCTCCAATTGCCACCATAGGGCCGACGTCGCCAAGGAGGGGTGTGCCAGCCAGACAGTAATGACCTCAGAGCAGAGGGCCCACCTCAAAGAAGTGTGAAGAAACTCAACAAGGATCAGACTCTCACCAGAGGGCCAACATCACCAAGGGGATGGGAACCAGGCAGGAGTGTCCTCACACCAGTGGGGCCACATCAGCAACAGGTGAGGAGCCCAGCACATGTGACCTAAAAACAGAGGAACCACATCACCAAGGGGCTCAGAGTGAGACAGGCAGGAGTTGTCTAACAACACAGGGCCCATAGAATAAAAAAGGTGAGGAATCCAGCAGTTTGAACCTCCCAGCAGGTGGCCCAGAGCACCCAGTCTATGGGATCCAGGCCACAGTGAACTCACAGCAGAGGGCCCACATCATGAAACTGTGAGCAACCCAGCCGGTGGGACCTCAGAGCAGAAGGCCCACATCACCATGGTGATGGGAACCTCGCAGGAGTGTCCTCGCACCACTTAGCATGTATCAGAAAATGTGGGAACCCAGCAGTTAGGACCTGACGCCAGAGGGCCCTCATCACCAAGGGGAGGAGGCTCCCAGCAGGCTCCAACTGCCACCAGCCGGCCGACGTTGCCAAGGCAGTGTGTGCAAGCCAGGCAGGAGTGACCACAGAGCAGAGGGCCCACCTCACAGAAGTGTGAGGATCCCAACCAGGATCAGACTCTCACCAGAAGGTCCACATCACCAAGGGGATGGAAACCAGGCAGGGGTGCCCTCACACCAGTGGGGCCACATCAGCGAAAGATGAGGAACACAGCACATGTGGCCTCAAACAAGGGGACACACATTACGAAGGGGCTGGGACTGAGGCATGCAGGAGGAGACTCACAACAGAGGGCACATAGAATAAAAAAGGTCAGGAATCCAGGAGTTGGAAACTCCAGACAGGCGGCCCAGAGCACCGACGCTATGGGATACAGGCCAGAGTGAACTCACAGCAAAGGGCCCACATCATGAAACTGTGAGCAACCCAGCCGTTGGGACCACAGAACAGAAGTCCCACATGCCCATGGGGATGGGAACCTGGCAGGAGTGTCCTCGCACCACTGGGCACACATCAGAAAATGTGTGGAGCCTAGCACTTAGGGCCTGACACCAGAGGGCCCTCATCACTGAGGGGAGGAGGCCCCAGCACTCTCCAACTGCCACCAGAGTGCCCACGTCACCAAGGCGATGTGTGCCAGCCAGGCACGATTGACCTCACAGCAGAGGGCCCACATCATGAAAGTGTGAGCAACCCAGCCGTTGGGACCTCAGAATAGAAGGCTCACAGCCCCATGTGGATGGGAACCTGGCAGGAGTGTCATCGCACCACTGGGCACACATCAGAAAATGTGGGGAGCCCAGCAGTTAGGCCCTGACGTCACTGGGCCCTCATCACCGAGGGGAGGAGGCTCCCAGCACGCTCCATCTGCAACCAGTGGGCCCATGTGGCCAAGGCGGGTTGTGCCAGTCAGGCAGGAGTGACCTCAGAGAAGAGGGCCCACCTCAAAGAAGTGTGAGGAACCCAGCCATGATCAGACTCTCACCAGAGGGCCCACATCACCAAGGGGATGGGAACCAGGCAGGAGTGTCCTCACACCAGTGGGGTCACATCATCAAAAGATGAGGAACCCAGCACATGTGGCCTCAAACCAGAGGACACACATCACCAAGGGGTTGGGAGTAAGGCAGGTGTCTGGACGGGCACATTTAACTATAATTTCCCACCAGGAAGAGGAATTAACCAAAGGGTCAGAGTGCCGTGCCGGACCCTGATTACGGCCTGAAGCAAACCTGTGGTTTTGTGGCCAGCTTACAAGGAAGCGAGTTAAGAAAGGAACTCAGGGGCACTGTCATTCACAAACCTGCAGTTATAAATGACAGCTATCGTCCAAAAATATATGAAGTAAGGCAGCGAAGAAGACCTGAAAGTGGGGCAGAATTGCAGGAAACCGATTTCATGATGTAGACAGTAATTGCTTTTAAAGCATAGGAAAAGAGGCAGAACGTCTACAGTGATGCACTTGGCCAAGAAGGGCATATGCGTTTTATAGAGGGCCCTCATTAATGAGGGGAGGAGGCTCCCAGCACACACCAAAGGCCAACAGACGGCCCATGTCATCAAGGCGACGTGTGCCAGCCAGGCAGGAGAGACCTCATATCACAGGGTCTACCTCACAGAAGGGTGAGGTACCCAGCGAGGATCAGACTCTCACCAGAGGGCCCACATCACCAAGGGGATGGGAACCAGTCAGGAGTGTCCTCACACCAGTGGGGCCACATCATCCAAAGTTGAGGAACACAGCACATGTGACCTCAAACAAGAGGACACACATCACCAAGGGACTGGGAGTGAGGCAGGCAGGAGGAACCTCAAAACAGAGGGCCCATAGAATAAAAAAGGTGAGGAATCGCGCAGTTGGATCCTCCCAGCAGGCGGCCAGGAGCAGCGAGGCTATGGGATCCAGGCCGGAATGAGCTCACACCAGAGGGCCCTCATCATTATACTGTGAGCAACCCAGCCGTTGGGACCTCAGAGCAGAAGGCCCACATCCACATGGGTATGGGAAACTGGCAGGAGTGCCATCACACCAGTGGGCACACATCAGAAAATATGGGTACCCAGCAGTTAGTGACTGACGCCACAGGGCCCTCATCACCGAGGGGAGGAGGCTCCCAGCAAGCTCCAACTGCCACCAGAGGGCCGACGTCACCAAGGCAACGGGAGCAAGCCAGGCAGGAGTGACCTCACAGCAGAGGGCCCACCTCCCAGAAGTGTGACGAAACCAGTCAGGATCAGACTCTCACCAGACGGCCCACATCACCAAGGGGATGGGAACCAGGCAGGAGTGTCCTCACACCAGTGGGTCCACATCACTAAAAGGTGAGTAAACCAGCACATGTGGCCTGAAACCACAGGACCCACATCACCAAGGGGCTGGGAGTAAGGCAGGCAGGAGGAGCCTCACAACACAGGGCCCAAAGAATAAAAAAGGTGAGGTATCCAGCAGTGGGAACCTCGCAGCAGGCAGCCCAGAGCACAGAGACTATGGGATCCTGGCCTGAGTGAACTAACACCAGAGAGCCTATATCATGGAACTGTGAGCAACCCAGACGTTGGAACCACAGAGCAGAAGGCCCACATCCCCATGGGGATGGGAAACTTACAGGAGTGTCCTGTTATCACTGGGCTCACATCAGATAACATGGGGAGCCCAGCAGTGATGGCCTCACGCCAGAGGGCCCTCATCACCGAGGGGAGGAGGCTCCCAGTAGGTTCCAACTGCCACCAGAGGGCCGATGTCACCAAGGCAATGGGAAGCCAGGCAGGAGTTACCTCACAGCAGAGGGCCCACCTCACAGACGGGTGAGGAAACCAGCCAGGATCAGACTCTCACCAGAGGGCTCATATCACCAAGGGGATGGGAACCAGGCACAAGTATCCTCACACCAGTGGGGCCACATCATCGAAAGGTGAGGGACCCAGCACACGTGGCCTCTAATCAGAGGACACACATAAACAAGGGGCTGGGAATGAGGCAGGCAGGAGGAGCCTCAAAAGAGAGGGCCCATAGAATAAAAAAGGTGAGGAATCCCGCAGTTGGAACCTCCCAGCAGGCGGCCTGGAGTAGCGAGGCTATGGGATCCAGGGTGAGTGAACTCACACCAGAGGGCCCTCATCATGAAACTGTGAGAAATCCAGACGTTGGGACCTCACAGCAGAAGGCCCACATTCCCATGGGCTTGGGAACCTGACAGGAGTGTACTCGCACCACAGGGCGCACATCAGAAAATTTTGAGAGCCCAGGAGTTAGGGCCTGACGCCAGAGAGCCCTCATTACCGAGGGAAGGAGACTCCCAGCAGGCACCAACACACAATTGAGGGCCCACGTCGCCAAGATGACGTGTGCCAGTCAGGCAGGAGTGACCTCACAGCACAGGGCCTACCTAACAGAAGGGTGAGGAAACCAACCAGGATAAGACTCTCGCCAGAGGGCCCACATCACCAAGGGGATCGGAACCACGCAGGAGTGTCCTAACACCAATGTGGCCACATCATAGAAAGGTGAGGAACCCAACACATGTGGCCTCAAAGCAGAGGATCCACATCTCCAAGGGACTCGGAGTGAGGTAGGCAGGAGTAGCCTTACAACACAGGGCCCATAGAATAAAAAGGTGAGGAATCCAGTAATTGGAAGCTCCCAGCAGGCGGCCCAGGGCACCCAGTCTATGAGATCTAGGCCGCAGTGAACTCACAGCAGAGGGCCCACATCATGATACTGTGAGCAACCCAGCCATTGGGACCTCAGAGCAGAAGGCCCACATCCCCATGGGGATGGGAAACTGGCAGGAGTGTCATCGCACCAGTGGGCGCACATCAGAAAATGTGGGGAGCCCAGCAGTTAGGGTCTGATGCCAGAGGGCCCTCATCACCGAGGGGAGGAGGCTCCCATCCCGCTCCAACTGCAACCAGAGGGCCCACTTGGCCAAGGCGACGTGTGCCATCCAGGCACGAGTGACCTCACAGCAGAGAGCCCACCTCCCAGAAGTGTGAGGTATCCAGCCAGGATCAGACTCTCACCAGAGGGCCCACATCACCAAGGGGATGGGAACCAGGCAGGAGTGTCCTCACACCAGTGGGGCCACATCAATAAAAGGTGAGGAAACCGGCACATGTAGCCTCAAACCACAGGACCTACATCACCAATGGGGGGAGTGAGGAAGGCAGGAGGAGCCTCACAACACAGGGCACAAAGAATAAAAAAGGTGAGGAATCCAGCAGTTGGAACCTCGCAGCAGGCGGCCCAGAACACAGGGGCTATGGGATCTAGGCCTGAGTGAACTAACATCACAGAGCCAACACCATGAAACTGTAAGGAACCCAGGCGTTGGGACCTCAGAGCAGAAGGCCCACATCCCAATGGGGATGGGAACCTGGCAGGAGTGTCCTGGCATCACTGGGCTCACATCAGAAAACGTGGGGAGCACAGCAGTTAGAACCTGACGCCAGAGGGCACTCATCACTGAGGAGAGGAGGCTCCCAGCAGGCTCCAACTGCCACCAGAGGGCCTACGTCTCCAAGGCAATGGGAGCAAGCCAGGCAGGATTTACCTAAGAGCAGAGGGCCCACCACACAGAAGGGTGAGGAACGCAGCCAGTGTCAGACTCTCACCAGAGGGCCCACATCACCAAGGGGATGGGAACCAGGCAGGAGTTTCCTCACACCATTGGGGCCACATCATTGAAAGGTGAGGAACACAGCACATGTGGTCTCGAACCAGAGGACACACATCACCAAGGGGCTGCGAATGAGGCAGGTGTCTGGACGGGCACATTTAACTCTCATTTCCCACCAGGAAGAGGAATTAACCAAACGCTGAGCATGCCGTGCCGGAACCAGATTACAGCCTGAAGCAAACCTGCGGTTTTGTGGCCAGCTCACAAGGAAGCGAGTTAAGAAAGGAAATCAGGGGCACTGTAATTCTCAAACCTGCAGAGTTATAAATGACAGCTATTGTCAAAAATATATTGAAGTACGGCTGCAAAGAGGACTTGAAAACGAGGCAGAATTGCAGGAATCAGATTTCAGGAGGTAGATTTGAATTGCATTTAAAGCATATGAAAAGCAGCAGATCTTTGACAGTGATGCACTTGGACAAAAAGTGCATATACATTTTTTCCTGAATACATTCAGGAAAAAACGCATATGCTATTTTTTGTCAACCAAGCACTCGAGCAAAGGAAATCTGCACTACAATGAAGTCTCTTTTCCCATTCGTCAAAATGGCCATCTGAAAAAAGTGTAAAAACAAGAAACACAGGACAGGCCATGGAGAACAGGGAGCCTTGTTATGCTGATGGGTGGGATGTCAATTGCCAACAGACACTCTGGAGATGTTTATGATGTATCCTGAAACATCTAAAAAACAAAGCTACAGAGCCTAGGTCACTTCCACTTATGGCCCTATAGCTTAGGAATATTAAAATCAACAAGACACAGCCAACACAAAATTTAGGGCTGCTGTGTTTACAAGAACCTTGAGTCCTGTGCACATTAAATATCCCAGAAAGAAAAAAATGGATAAAGAAGTTGTGCTACTTATGTACAATGGAATATCACTCAGCAATGAGATCAATGTCATCAGGCCTGTAGCAGCAAATTGAGTGGATTTAAGCACGATGATTCTAAGAGAAATATGTCACACAGAGAAAGATAGTTATCATAAGATATCACTAATAGAGGGAGTGTAAACTTGGCTCCACATGAACTGGATTACAAAACCGAACAGAGTCTCACATTTAGATAAAAAACTTATGCTTGCTTAAGGGGAAAGTTGAGTTGGGGTGCTGTATAAAACCAGAGATTGAAATTAGCACAGATACCTTTCCATAAGCCAAAAATGTAATAGACAAGACCTACTCCTTGCTCAACGAAATAGACTCATCCATGGTGTTTCACCTCACACTGGTTAGAATGGGCATCATCAGAAAAATCTACAAACAACAAATGCTGGAAAGGGTGTGGAGATATGGAACCCTCTTCCAGTATTGTTGGGAATGTAAATTGATACAGTCACTGTGGAGAACATTATGGAGTTTCTTATAAAACTAACAATAGAATTACCATATGATACAGCAATCCCACTACTGGTCATATACCCAGACAAAACCATAAATTAAAAAACAACATTCAGCGCAATGTTCATTGCATCACTATTTACAATATCCAGGTAATGGAAGCAACCTAAATGCCCACAGACAGACGAATGCATAAAGATGTGGTACATATATAAAATGGAATATTACTAAGCCATAAAAAGGAATGAAATTGGGTCACCTGTAGAGACGTTGATGAATCTAGAGACTGTCATACACAGTGAAGTAAGTCAGAAAGAGAAAAACAAAACAAATCTTGTATATTAATGCATATATGTGGAACCTAGAAAAATTGTACAGATGAACCGTTTTGCAAGGCAGAAATAGAGCAACAGATGTAGACAACGAACGTATGGACACCAAGGGGGGAAAGCTGTTGGGGGGATGGTGGTGGGAGGTGTTGAGAGATTGGGATTGGCATGTATACATTTATATGTATAAAAGAGATAACCAAAAAGAACCTGCTGTATAAAAAATAAAATAAAATTCAAAATTAAAAAAAATAAAATTAAAAAAAGTAAAACAGAAAAAATATTCTTCCCTTCACATACATGTATTTATATGAATAAATTATTTCCATGCATATATCTGTAAATACAGAGGAGAAGAATAAAATCTACCTTGAACCAAAAACGAAAAAAAGAAAAAGAAAAACAGAACCCACCAGTTACACAGAGGAAAACCCTATCAGGTCACTTGCTCCAGTTGTAAACAATTCTGAAGTTGGTCAGTGGTGGGGAATCATCTCCCATTCAGCCAGCAGGCCCCACGCAACAAGCGTCCTCATTGCAAAGCTGGGGGACCATGCCGAGGCATCTGTGAGTAAACGTGGGCCGAGCCCCAGGCCAGCTGCTGCTGAAATGTTCCCACCCTTCCCAGGTAAAACACCTGAATATGTACAAGGACTTGAAAGCCTAGAGGAAGGGCCATGGAGCCACACGAGCGACAGCATGCCGGCCGACTTGATGCCTGCAGGCCAGCCAGGATGGTCCTGGCCCTGGGTGCTCTTCTGGAAGCTTTCCATTTCCCTGCCTGAGATACCTCTCCTGTCCTGGCCCCCACTGCTTTCTTCCTTCCTCACCTCTCCCCAGGAAGAAATTCCAGCGGCAGGTATGGGTGACACATCCTCTTCCTTAGCAGGTGGCATCTTGGCAACTGCTGCAGAAAGTCCAGCAGAGCCCCACTCACACTGGACCACCCACAAAGCCGTGGCCTCTCACTCCCTCCCACCAGTCCAGCCCCGAGACTGTTGACAGGGCAGAGAAAATGGCGTCAGGCACAGCTGCAGGGGCTCTTGCTGCCTGGAGCGGTGTTTATATCGATCTCAACCCAGGCACACCTGGGGAGGTCTGGCCGGCACGGTCAGGCTGCCCAGGTCAGCCAATCATCACCCCTCAGGGTCTCACAGTTGCAGAAAATGGAACTTGCTGAATCGGCCAGGTCCAAGGAACAGGTGTGGGCTCTTGAGAGTCAGGATAGACAAGGGGCTGTAGTTCTGGCTTGTTTTCTAATCATTTTATCTGGCCCATGAGTGGGAGACAACTTCAAGAAAACCCTCTGCTAATGAGAGGAACCCAGGAGTCAGGGAGAGGAGGGGAGGGTGGTGGGTGGAGACAGAGGCCTGGTGCCCCGGGTGCAGTGGAAGTCTCTGGAAGACCAGGTGGAGGGAGGCCGCACAGAGTGATCCCCAAGATCACAGACCTTTTGGAGCTGCTGTTTGTTAGTACAAGTACTGCTCTGAGGTGCTCTGTGTCAGATCTGAGCGACAGGTGAGCTGGGAGTGCTTTGCAATGTGCGCTATGTGCACGGTTCCTGTTTGCACAGACTTGCCACGGAACATGCAAGGGTAGCTCTGTATCCTGGGAGGGACGTGACAACGAGAGCCCCATGGGCTGCAGGTGACCTGCCCAGGGAACACCATATCCTGGGAGGGGCCTGAACACGAGGGCCCTGTGGGCTGGGGTGGGGGTGGGGTACCTGCCTGGGTGAGCTCCATATCCTGGGATTGGCCTGACTTTGAGAGCCCCATGGGCTGCAGCAGTCAAGGTAACGGATGTCAGGAGAGTCAGTGAAGCCACCGAGGATATACCTCCAGTAGTTCCTAAATCCTATACCCTGCTGGTTATTCTACCAACGACCAGGACTTGGTATTCTGTATTAGTCTTCAATGATGCCTTCTTTTACACTTTTTTCACATGGCCCTTTTGACCGGGGGGCAGTGAGACTTCATTGTAGTGCAGATTTCCTTTAAACGCTTGCTTGGTTGGCCAAAAAGTGCGTATGCGTTTTTTCCTGAATATATTCAGGAAAAAACCAATATGCTCTTTTTGGCCAAGTGCATCATTGTCGACATTCTGCCTCTTTTCCTATGCTTTAAGTGCAATTCCAGTCTACCCCCTGAAATCGTTTTCCTGAAATTCTGCACCGCTTTAAAGCCCTCTTCACAGACTTACTTGAATATATTTTGGACTATACATTATACATTCATAACTCTGCAGGTTTGTAGATTACAGTGCCCTTGAGCTCTTTTCTTCAACTCGCTTACTTGTGAGCTGACCGCAAAACCGCAGGATTGCTTCAGGCCCTAATCTGTTTCCAGCAGGGCACGCTGAGCCTTTGGTTAATTCCTCTTCCTGGTGGGAAATAAGCGTTCCATTTGCCCGTGCAGACACCTACAGCTAGTCTCTCATTGGATCTCCAAATTCCTGTTCATCTTGCACAGAAATTGCAAAGTGTGCCAAACAGGAGGTGAAAGGCACTGACTCTCCAAGTGGGGAGAGTGTTAGTAAAGCGTCTGGAATGGTGAACCCGAGTACCAGGGGACGAAAACTGAGATGCATTTGAAAACGTTTCCCAATGACACGGTGGAACGTACTCTGGGTTTCCCATGCATGTTTTAGCTGAAGGAAGAATCCCTTAAACCTGGAGAGTTCGGACCCATGGAATGGGTACCATGCAGTATGACTTCAAAGGGTCTGCATTTGGTCATCGAACCTCACCAATGCCATCAGCCCGAAGTGTCCAGCCTTATGTCTCAACCTAACCCTTACCCGAAGCCTTACCCTTATCCGTCCCCTAATCATACGCTAACACTAACCCGTATCCTAACACGTACGCTCATCTTAAACCGTTGTCGTACCCTAACCTGTACCCTAAACCGTCCCCGTCCCCAAACCCTAACAAACCCTAACCCTAACTCTTACCCAAAGCCTTACCCTAAACCATCCCCTAATCGTAACACGTATGCTAACACTAACCTGTACCCTAACATGTACTCTCACCCTAAACCGTGGTCGTACCCTAAGCTGTACCCTAAACCGTCCCCATCCAGTAACCCTAAAACTAAACCTAACCCTAACGATAACCCTTACCCGAAACCTTACCCTAACCCGTCCAATAATCCTAACCCGTACGCTAACACTAAACCGTACCCTAACACATACGCTCACCCTAAACCGTTTTTGTACCCTAACCTGTACCCTAAACCATCCGTGTCCCAGTCCCCTAACCCAAACCCTAACCCTAATCCTTACCCGAAGCCTTACTCTAACCCTTCCTTTAATCCTAACTTGTACGCTAACACTAACCCATACCCTAAAACGTACGCTCACCCTAAACCGTTGTCGTACCCTAACCTGTAACCTAAGCCGTCCCCGTCCCCTAACCCTAACCCTAACCTTAACCCTTACCCGAAGCCTTACACTAACCCGTCCCCTAATCCTAACCCGTGCGCTAACACTAACCCGTACCCTAACATGTACGCTCACCCAAAACCATTGGCGAATCCTAACCTGTACTCTAAACCGTCCCCGTCCCTTAACCGTAATCCTAACCCTTACCCGAAGCTTTACCCTAACCCGTCCCCTAATCCTAACCCGTACCCTAACACTAACCCATACCCTAACACGTACGCTCACCCTAAACCGTTGTCGTACCGTAAACTTTACCCTAAACCATCCCCGTCCCCGTCCCCGTCCCCTAACCCTAACCCTAACCCTAAACCTAACCCTTACCCGAAGCCTTACCCTAACCCGTCCAGTAATCCTAACACTTACGCTAACACTAACCAGTACCCTAACAGGTACGCTCAACCTAAACCGTTGTCGTACCCTAAACTCTACCCTAAACCGTCCCGGTCCCCTAACCATAACCCTAACCCTAACCCCAACCCTTACCCGAAGCCTTACCCTAACCTGACCCCTAATCCTAACCCGTACGCTAACACTAACCCGTACCCTAACACGTACGTTCACCCTAAACCGTTGTCGTACCCTAACCTGTACCCTAAACCATCCCCATCCCCTAACCCTAACCGTAACCCTTACCCTAACCCTTACCAGAAGCCTTACCCTAACCCGTCCCATAATCCTAACCCGTACGCTAACACTAACCTGTACCCTAACATGTACTCTCACCCTAAACCGTGGTCATACACTAACCTGTACCCTAAACCGTCCCCATCCCGTAACCCTAACCCTAACCCTAACCCTAACGCTAACCCTTACCCGAAACCTTACCCTAACCCGTCCCCTAATCCTAACCCGTACGTTAACACTAACCCGTACCCTAACACGTACGCTCAACCTAAACCGTTGTTGTACCCTAACCTGTACCCTAAACCATCCGTGTCCCAGTCCCCTAACCCTAACCCTAACCCTAATCCTTACCCGAAGCCTTACTCTATCCCTTCCCTTAATCCTAACACGTACTCTAACTTTAACCCATACCCTAAAACGTACGTTCACACTAAACCGTTGTCGTACCCTAACGTGTATGCTAAACCGTCTCCGTCCCCTAACCCTAACCCTAAACCTACCCTAACCCTTACCCGAAGCCTTACCCTAACCTGTCCCCTAATCCTAAACCGTACCCTAACACGTACGCTCAACCTAAACAATTGGTGAACCCTAACCTGTACACTAAACCGTCCCCGTCCCAGTCCGCTAACCCTTACACTGACCCTTACTCGAAGCCTTACCCTAACACGTCCCCTAAACCTAACCCTTACGCTAACACTAACCCATACCTTAACACGTATGCTCACCCTAAACCGTTTTCGTACACTAACCTGTACCCTAAACCGTCCCCGTCCCCTAACCGTAACCCTAACCCGAACCCTAACGCTAACCCTTACCCGAAGCCTTACCCTAACCCGTCCCCTAATCCTAACCCATACGCTAACACTAACCCGTACCCTAACACGTACGCTCACCCTAATCCGTTGTCATACCCTAACCTGTACCCTAAACTGTCCCCGTCCCCGTCCCCTAAACCTAACCCTAACCCTAACCCTAACTGTTACCCGAAGCCTTACTCTAATCCGTCCCTTAATTCTAACCCGTACACTAACACTGACCCATACCCTAACAAGTACCCTCACCCTAAACCGTTGTCGTACCCTAATCTGTAACCTAAACCGTCCCTGTCCACTAAACCTAAACCTAACCCTAAACCTAACCCTTACCCGAAGCCTTACCGTAACCCGTCTCCTAATCCTAACCCGTGCGCTAACACTAACCCGTACCCTAACACGTACGATCACCCTAAACCGTTGGCAAACCCTAACCTGTACCCTAAACCATCCCTGTCCCCGTCCCCTAACCGTAACCCCAACCCTTACCCGAAACGTTACCCTAAGCGGTCCCCTAATCCTAACCCGTAGGCTAACACTAACCGGTACCCTAACACATAAGCTCACCCTAAAACGTTCTCGTACCGTGACCTGTACCCCAAACCGTCCCCGTCCCTTAACCCTAACCCTAACCCTTACACGAAACTTTAAACTAACCCGTCCCCTAATCCTAACACGTATGCTAACACTAACCCGTACCCTAACACGTACGCTCACCCTAAACCGTTGTCGTACCCTAACCTGTACCCTAAACCATCCCCGTCCCCTAACCCTAACCCAAACCCTAACCCTAACCCTAACCCTAACCCTTACTCGAAGCCTTACCCTAAACCGTCCCGAAATCCTAACCCGTACGCTAACACTAACCCGTACCCTAATACGTACACTCACCCTAAACCATTGTCTTATCCTAACCTGTACCCTAAACCATCCCTGTCCCCTAACCCTAACCCTAACCCTAATCCTTACCCGAAGCCTTACCCTAACCCGTCCCCTAATCCTAACACTTACGCTAACACTAACCAGTACCCTAACACGTACGCACACCCTAAACCATTGTCGTACCCTACCCTGTATGCTAAACCATATCTGTCCCCTAACCCTAACCCTAACTCGTACCCGAATCCTTACCCTAATATGTCCCCTAATCCTAAACCGTACGCTAACCCTAACCCGTACCCTACAACGTACACTCACCCTAAACCGTTGTCGTGCCCTAAACTGTACCCTATACCATACCTGTCCCCTAACTCTAACCCTAACCCTAAAACTAACGCTTACCCGAAGCCTTACCCTAACACGTTCCCTAATCCTAACCCAGACGCTAACACTAACACATACCCTAAAATGTACGCTCACACTAAACAGTTGTCGTACCCTAAACTGTACCCTAAATTGACCCCTAAACCTAACCCAAACCCTAACCCTAACCCTAACCCTAACCTGAAGCCTTTCCCTAACCCGTCCCCTAATCCTAACCCGTACGCTAACAGTAACCCATACCCTAACACGTACGCTCACCCTAAAACGTGGTCATACTCTAAACTGTACCCTAAACCGTCCCCGTCCCCTAACCCTAACCCTAACCCTTATTGGAAGCCTTCCCCTAACCCGTCCCTTAATCCTAACCCGTACGCTAACACTAACACGTACCCTAACACGTACGTTCACCCTAAACCGTTGTCGTACACTAAACTGTACCGTAAACCATCCCCGTACCCTAACCCTAATCCTAACCCTAACCCTAACCCTAAATCTTACACGAAGCCTTAACCTAAGCCGTCCCCTAATCCTGACCCGTACGCTAACACTAAACCATACCCTAACACGTACGATCACGCTAAACCATTGACGTACCCTAACCTGTAACCTAAATCGTCCCCGTATCCTAACCCTAACCCTAACCCTAACCCAAACCCTTATCCGAA
The DNA here is from genome assembly GCF_059928025.1 of Delphinapterus leucas. NCBI lineage: Eukaryota > Metazoa > Chordata > Mammalia > Artiodactyla > Monodontidae > Delphinapterus > Delphinapterus leucas. Next base: position 112,622,430 of record NC_143135.1, on the reverse strand, counting down.
GCCTTACCCTAAGCCGTCCCCTAATCCTAACCCGTACGCTAACACTAACCCATACCCTAACACGTGCGCTCACCCTAAACCGTTGTCGTACCCTAACCTGTATCCTATACCGTTCCGGGCCCCAACCCTAACCCTAACCCTAACACTAACCCTAACCCTTACCTGAAGCCTTGCCCTAACCCGTCCCCTAATCCTAACCCGTAAGCTAACACTAACCCATACTCTAACACATACGCTCACCCTAAACCTTTGTCATACCCTAACCTGTACCCTAAACCGTCCCCTAACCCTAACCCTAACCCTAAGCCTAACCCGTACCCGAAGCCTTAACCTAACACGTCCCCTAATCCTGACCCATACGCTAACACTAAACCGTACCATAACATGTACGCTCATGCTAAACTGGTGTCGTACACTAACCTGTAACCTAAACCGTCCCCGTCCCTAACCCTAAACCTAACCCTAAACCTAATCCTAACCCTTACCCGAAGCGTTAGCCTAACCAGTCCCTTAATCCTAACCCATACGCTAACACTATCCCATACCCTAACACGTACGCTCACCCTAAACCTTTGTTGTACCATAACGTGTACCCTTAAACGTCCCCGTGCCCTAACCCTAACCCTAACCCTAACCCTAACCCTAAACCTTACCCGATGCCTTACTCTAACACTTCCCTTAATCCTAAACCGTACGCTAACACTAACCCATACCCTAAAATGTACGCTCACCCTAAACCGTTGTCGTACCCTAACCTGTAATCTAAACCGTCCTTTAACCCTAACCCTAACCCTAAACCTAACCCTTACACGAAGCCTTACCCTAACCCGTCCCCTAATCCTAACCCGTACGCTAACACTAACACGTACCCTAACACGTACGCTCACCCTAAACCATTGTCGTACACTAACCTGTACCCTAAACCGTCCCCATCCCCTAACCCTAAACCTAACCCTAACCCTAACCCTAACGCTTACCCTAAACCTTATCCTAACCCGTCTCCTAAACCTAACCCGTACGCTAACCCTAACACGTATCCTAACACGTACGCTCACCCTAAAACCTTGTCATACACTAACCTGTACCCTAAACCGTCTCCGTCCCCTAACCCTAACCCTTACCCGAAGCCTTACCCTAACCCGTCCCCTAATCCTAAATCGTACGCTAACACTAACCCGTAACATAACATGTACGCTCACCCTAAACTGTTGTCGTACGCTAAGCTGTACCCTAAACGGTCCCCATCCCCTAACCCTAAACTTAACACGAACCCTAACCCTAACCCTAACACTTACCCGAAACCTTACCCTAACCCGTCCCCAATCCTAACCCGTACTCTAAAACTAATCCATACCCTAACATGTACGCTCACCTGAAAACGTTGTCGTACCCTATCCTGTACCCTAAACCGTCCCAGTCCCCTAACCCTAACCTTAACCCAACCTTAACCCTAACCCTTACCCGAAGCCTTACCCTAACCCGTCCCCTAATCCTAACCTGTACGCTAACACTAACCCATACCCTAACAGGTACGCTCACCCTAAACAATTTTCGTACCCTAACCTGTACCCTAAACCGTCCCCGTACCCTAACCATAAACCTAACCCTAACCCTAACCGTAAACCTTACCCGAAGCCTTACCATAAACCGTCCCCTAATGCTAACACGTACGCTAACACTAACTCGTACCCTAATACGTACGCTCATCCTAAACCATTGTCGTACACAAACCTGTAGCCTAAATCATCCCCATCCCCTAACCTTAACCCTAACCCTAACCCTTAAACGAAGGCTTACCCTTACCCGTCCCCTAATCCTAACCAGTACGATAACACTAACCCATACCCTAACACGTACGCTCACCCAAAACTGTTGGCGTAACCTAATCTGTAGCCTAAAACATCCCCGGCCCCTAACCCTAACCCTAACCCTAACCCTAACCCTAACCCTTAAACGAAGGCTTACCCTAATCCGTCCCCTAATCCTAACCCGTACACTAACCCTAACCCGTACCCTAACACGTACGCTCACCCTAAAGCTTTTTCGTACCCTACCCTTTATGCTAAACCATCACCGTCCCCTAACCCTAACCCTAGCCCTAACCCTAACCCTTACCCGAACCCTTACATTAACCCGTCACATAATCCTAACCCGTACGCTAACACTAACACGTACCCTAACACGTAAGCTCACGCTAAACCGTTGTCGTACCCTAACCTGTAACCTAAACCGTCCCCGTCCCGTAACCCTAACCCTAACCCTAAACCTAAACCTAACCCTTAACCGAAGCCTTACCCTAACCCGTTCCTTAATCCTAACCCGTACGCTAACACTAACACATACCCTAAAACCTACGCTCACCCTAAAACGTTGTCGTACCCTAACCTGTAACCTAAACCGTCCCCTAACCCTAACCCTAACCCTAAACTTAACCCTTACTCGAATCCTTACCCTAACCCGTCCCCTAATCCTAACCCGTACGCTAACACTAACCCGTACCCTAATATGTACGCTCAGCCTAAACCATTTCCGTACACTAACCTGTACCCTAAACCAACCCCGTCCCCTAACCCTAACCCTAACCCTAACCCTAAACCTTTCCCGAATCCTTACCCTAACCCATCCCCTAATCCTAACCCGTATGCTAAAAGTAACGCGTACCCTAATACATACGCTCAGCCTAAACCATTGTCGTACACTAACCTGTACCCTAAACCGTTCCCGTACCCTAACCCTAACACTAACCCTAACCCTAAACCTAACCCTAATGCTAACACTGAAATGAAGGCTTACCCTAACCCGTCCCCTAATCCTAACCCATACACTAACCCTAACCCGTACCCTAACACGTACGTTCACCCTAAACCGTTGTCGTACCCTAACCTGTACCCTAAACCGTCCCCATCCCCTAACCCTAACTCTAACCCTAACCCTAACCCTAACCCTAACACTTACCCGAAGCCTTAAACAAACCCGTCCCCAAATACTGACCCGTACGCTAACACTCAAATATACCCTAACATGTATGCTCACGTTTACCGTTGTCGTACCCTAACCTGTAACCTAAACCGTCCCCTAAACCTAACCGTAACCCTAACCCTAACCCTAACCCTAAGCCTTACCCAAAGCCTTACACTAAACCATCCCCTAATCCTAACCGGTACCCTAACACTAACCCGTACCCTAACACGTACGCTCACCCTAAACCGTTGTCGTACCCTAACCTGTACCCTAAACCGTCCCCGTCCCCTAACCCTAACCCTAACCCTAACCGTAACCCTAACCCTTACCCGAAGCCTTACCCTAACCCGTCTCCTAATCCTAACCCGTACGCTAACACTAACCCATGCCCTAACACGTACCCTCACCCTAAACCATTGTCGTACCCTAAACTGTACCCTAAACCATCCCCGTCCCCGTCCCCTAAACTGAACCCTAACCCTAACCCTAACCCTAACCCTTACCCGAAGCCTTACCCTAACCCGTCCCCTAATCCTAACGTGTACGCTAACACTAACCCGTTCCCTAACACGTACGCTCACCCTAAACCGTTGTCGTACCCTAACCTGTACCCTAAACCGTCCCCGTCCCCTAACCCTTACCCTAACCCTAACCCTAACCCTCACCCGAAGCCTTACCCTAACCCGTCACCAATCCTAACTCATATGCTATCATGTACGCTCACCCTAAACTGTTGTCATACACTAACCTGTACACTAAACCGTCCCCATCCCCTAACGCTAAACCTAACCCTAACCCTAACCCTTACCCGAAGCCTTACCCTAACCCGTCCCCTAATTCTAACGTGTACGCTAACACTAACCCATTCCCTAACACGAACGCTCACCCTAAACCATTGTCGTACTCTAACCTGTACCCTAAACCGTCCCCGTCCCCTAACCCTTACACTAACCCTAACCCTAAACCTTAACCATAGCCTTACCCTAACCCGTCCCGTAATCCTTACCCCAACGCTGAAACTAACCCATACCCTAACACGTACGCTCACCCTAAACCGTTTTCGTACCCTAACCTTTACACTATACCGTCCCCGTCCCCTAACCCTAACCCTAAACCTAAACCTTACCCGAAGCCTTACCCTAACCCGTCCCTTAATCCTAACCCGTACGCTAACTCTAACCCGTACCCTAACACGTACGCTCACCCTAAACCGTTGTCGTACCCTAACCTGTACCATAACCCGTCCCCATCCCGTAACCCTAACCCTAACCCCAACCCTTACCCGAAGCCTTACCCTAACCTGACCCCTAAACCTAACCCGTGCGCTAACACTAACCCGTACCCTAACAGGTACGCACACCCTAAACCGCTGTGGTACCCTAACATGTACTCTAAACTGTCCCCGTCTCCTAACCCTAACCCTAAACCTAACCCTTACCCGAAGCCTCACCCTAACCCGTCCCCTGATCCTAAGCCGTACGCTAACACTAACGCATACCCTAACAGGTACTCTCACCCTAAACCATTTTCGTACCCTTACCTGTACCCTAAACTGCCCCCTAACCCTAACGCTAACCCTAACCCTAAACCTTACCAGAAGCCTTACCCTAACCCGTCCCCTAATTCTAATCCGTACGCTAACACTAACCAATACCCTAACACATACGCTCACCCTAAACCATTGTCATACCTTAACCTGTACCCTAAACCGTCCCCATCCCCGTCCCCTAACCCTAACCCTAAACCTAACCCTTACCCGAAGCCTTACCATAACCCGTACGCTAACACTAATCGGTACCCTAACACGTACGCTCAACCTAAACCATTGTCGTACAACAACCTGTACCCTAAACCGTCCCCGTACTCTAACCCTAACCCTAACCATAACCCTAACCCTTACCCGAAGCCTTACCCTAACCCATCGCCTAATCGTAACCCGTATGCTAACACTAACCCGTACCCTAACATGTACGCTCACCCTAAACCGTTGTCATAACCTAACTTATACCCTAAACCGTCCCCATCCCCTAAACCTAACCCTAACCCTAACCCTAACCCTTACCCGAACCCTTAAACTAACCCGTCCCCTAATCCTAACCCGTACACTAACACTAACCCGTACCCAAAAACGTACCCTCACCCTTAACCTTTGTCGTACCCTAACCTGTACCCTAAACCGTCCCCGTCCCCGTCCCCTAAACCTAACCCTAACACTTAGCCGAAGCCTTACTCTAACCTGTCCCCTAATCCTAACCGGTACACTAACACTAATATGTACCCTAACAGGTACGCTCAAACTAAGCCGTTGTCGTACCCTGACCTCTACCCTAAACCATCCCCGTACCCTAACCCTAACACTCACCCTTACCCGAAGCCTTAACCTAACCAGTCCCCTAATCCTAAACCGAACGCTAACACTAACCCTTACCCTGACACGTACGCTCACCCTAAACCGTTGTCGTACCTTAACCTGTACCCTAAACTGTCCCCGTCCCTAACCGTAACCTTAAACCTAACCCTAAACCTTATACGAAGCCTTACCCTAACCCGTCCCCTAAACCTAACCCGAACGCTACCTCTAACCCGTTCCCGAACACGTACGATAACCCTAAAAAGTTGTCGTACCCTAACCTGTACACTAAACCGCCCCGGTCCCCTAACCCTAACCCTAACACTTACCCGAAGCCTTACCTTAACCCGTCCAATAATCCTAATCCGTACGCTAACACTAACCCGTGCCGTAACACGTACGCTCACCCTAAACCGTTGTCGTACCCTAAACTGTACCATAAACCGTCCCCGTCCCATAACACTAACCCTAAGCCTAACCCTAACACTGACCTTTACCCGAAGCCTTACACTAACCCGTCCCCTAATCCTAACTCGTACACTAACACTAACCCGTGCCCTAACACCTACGCTCCCCCTAAACCATTGTCGTACCCTAACCTGTACCCTAAACCGTCCCCGTCACCGAAACCTAACCCTAACCCTAAACCGAACCCTAACACTTACGCGAAGTCTTACCCTAACACTTCCCCAAATCCTAAACCGTACGCTAACACTAACACGTACCCTAACACTTACGCTCACCCTAAAACATTGTCGTACCCTAACCTGTACCCTAAACCGTCCCCATTCCGTAACCCTAGCCCTAACCCTAACCCTAACACTTACCTGAAGCCTTAACCTAACCCGTCCCCTAATCCTAACCCGTACGCTAACAGTAAACAGTACCCTAACACGTACGCTCACTCTAAACCGTTGTTGTACCCTAACGTGTACCCTAAATCGTCCCCGTCCCCTAACCCTAACCCTAACCTTTACATGAAGCCTTACACTACCCCGTCCTCTAATCCTAACCCGTACGTTAACACTAACCCATACTCTAACACGTACGCTCACCCTAAACCGTTGTCATACCCTAACCTGTACCCTAAACCGTCCCCATCCCCTAACCCTAAGCCTAACCCTACCCTAACCCTAACCCATACCCTAAGACTTACCGTAACCCGTCCCATAATCCTAACCCGTACGCTAACACTAACCTATACCCTAACACGTACGCTCACCCTAAACCGTTGTCGTACACTAACCTGTATCCTAAACCATCCCCGTACCGTAACCCTAACCCTAACCCTTACCCGAAGCCTTACCCTAACCCGTCCCCTGATCCTAACCCATACGATAACACTAACCCATACCCTAACACGTACGCTCACCCTAAAACCTTGTCGTACCCTAAACTGTACCCTAAACTGTCCCCGTCCCCTATCCCTAACACTAACCCTTACCCGAAGCCTTACACTAACCCGTCCCCTAATCCTAACCCATACGCTAACACTTACCCGTACCCTAACACGTACGCTCACCCTAAATTCTTGTCGTACACTAACCTGTACCCTAAACCGCCCTGTCCCCTAACCCTAACCCTAACACTAAACCTTACCTGAAGCCTTACAGCAACCCGTCACTTAATCCTAACCCGTACGCTAAAACTAACCCATACCCTAACACGTTCGCTCACCCTAAACTATTGTCGTACACTAACCTGTAACCTAAACCATCCCCGTCCCCTAACCCTAACCCAAAACGTAACCCTAACACTAACCGTTACCTGAAGCCTTACCCTAACCCATCCCCTACTACTAACCCGTACGCTAACACTAACCCGTACCCTAACATGTATGCTCACCCTAAATCTTTGTGGTACACTAAACTGTACCCTAAACCGTCCCTGTCCCCTAACCCTAACCCTAACCCTAACCCTAACCTGTACCCTAAACCGTCCCGGTCCCCTAACACTAACCCTAACCCTAACCCTTACCCGAAGCCTTACCCTAACTCGCCCCAATTCCTAAACCGTACGCTAACAATGACCCATACCCTAACTCATATGCTCACCCTAAACCGATGTCGTACCCTAACCTGTACCCTAAACAGTCCCCGTCCCCTAACCCTAAACTTATCCCTAACCCTAACCCTTACCCGAAGCCTTACCCTCACCCGCCCCTAATCCTAACCCGTACGCTAACACTAACCAGTTCCCTAACACGTACGCTCACCCTAAACCGTTGTCGTATCCTAACCTGTACCCTAAACCGTCCCCATTCCCTAACCATAACCCTAACCCTAACCCTAAACCCAAGCCTTACACGAAGCCTTACCCAAAACCGTCCCCTAATCCTAACCCGTACGCTAACACTAACACGTTCCCTAATACGTACGCTCACCCTAAATCGTTGTTGTACTCTACCCTGTACCCTAAACCGTCCCCGTCCCATAACCCTAACCATAACAATAACCCTAAACCTAACCCTTACCCGAAACCTTACCCTAACACGTCCGATAATCCTATCCCGTACACTAACACTAACCCGTACCCTAACACGTACGCTCACCCTAATCCGTTGTCGTACCCTAACCTATACCCTAAACAGTCCCCGTCCCCTAACCCTAACGCTTACCCGAGGCCTTACCCTAACCCGTCCCCTAATACTAACCCGTACGATAACACTAACACATACCCTAACACGTACGCTCACACTAAACTGTTGTCGTACCCTAAGCTGTAACCTAAACCGTCCCCGTCACCTAACCCTAACCCTACCCCTAAACCTAAACCTTACCCTAACCCGTCACTTAATCCTAACCCGTACACTAACACTAACCCGTACCCTAACACGTACACTAACCCTAAACCGTTGTCATACCCTAAACTGTACCCTAAATCGTCCCCGTCCCCTAACCCTAACCCTAACCCTAACCCTAACCCTACTCTCTTACCCGAAGCCTTAACCTAACCCGTCCCATAATCTTATCCTGAACGGTAACACTAACCCGTACCCTAACACGTACGCTCACCCTAAATCGTTGACGTACACTAACCTGTACCCTAAACCGTCCCCATCCCCTAACCCTAACCCTAAACCTAACCCAAACCCTTACCCGAATCTTTACACTAACCTGTCACCTAATCCTAACACGTACGCTAACGCTAAACCGTACCCTAAAACGTACGCTCATACTAAAGCTTTGTCATACACTAACCTGTACCCTAAACCGTCCCCGTCACCGTCCCCTAACCCTAACCCTCACCTTAACCCTAACCCTTACCCGAAGCCTTACCCTAACCCGTCCCCTAATCCTAAACCGTACGCTAACACTAACCCATACCCTAACACGTACGCTCACCCTAAACGGTTGTAGTACCCTAATCTGTACCCTAAACCGTGCCCGTGCCCTAACCCTAACCCTAACCCTAACCCTAACCCTAACCCTAACCCTTACCCGAAGTCTAACACTAACCCGTCCCCTAAACCTAACCCGTACGCTAACACTAACCAGTACCCTAACGCGTACGCTCACCCTAAACCGTTGTCGTACCCTAACCTGTACCCTACACGGTCCCCGTCCCCTATCCCTAACCCTAACCCTAAACCTAAACCTAACCATTACCTGAAGCCTTACACTAACACATCCACAAATCCTAACCCGTACGCTAACACTAACCCGTACCCTAACATGTACGTTCACACTAAACCGTTGTCATACCCTAACCTGTACCCTAAACCATCCCCGTACCCTAACCCTAACCCTAACCCTTACCCAAAGCCTTACACTAATCCGTCCCCTAATCCTAACCGGTACGCTAACACCTACCCTAACACGTACGCTCACCCTAAACTGTTGTCGTACCCTAACCTCTACCATAAACCATTCCTGTCCCCTATCCTAACCCTAACACTAACCCTAACACTAATCCTAACACTTACCCGAATTCCTACCCTAACCCGTCCTCTAATCCTAACCCGTACGCTAACACTAACCCGTACCCTAACACGTTCGCTCACCCTAAACCGTTGTCGTACCCTAACGTGTACCCTAAACCGTCCCGGTCCCCATCCCCTAACCCTAACCCTAACCCTAACCCTAACCATTACCCGAAGCCTTATCCTCACCCGTCCTCTAATCCTAACCCGTACGCTAACACTAACCCCTACCCTAACACGTACGCTCACCCTAAACCGTTGTCGTACTCTAACCTGTACCCTGAACAGTCCCCATCACCTAACCCTAACCCTAACCCTAACCGTAAGGCTAACCCTTACCCGAAGCCTTACCCTAATCCGTCCCCTAATCCTAAACCGTACACTAACACTAACCCATAACCTAACACGTACGCTCACACTAAACCGTCGTCGTACCCTAACCTGTACCCTAAATAGTCCCTGTCCCCTAACCCTTACCCTAACCCTAACCGTAACCCTTACCCGAAGCCTTACACTAACCCGTCACATAATCCTAAACCGTACGCTAACACTAACCCGTACCCTAACACGTACCCTCACACTAAATCGTTGTCGTACCCTAACCTGTACCCTAAACCGTCCCCTTCCCCTAAACCTAACACTAACCCTAACCCTAACACTTACCCGAAGCCTTACCCTAACCCGTCCCCTAATCCTAACCCGTACGCTAACACTAACACGTACCCTAACACGTAAGCTCACCCTAAAATATTGTCGTACTCTAACCTGTACCCTAAACCGTCCCATCCCCTAACCATAACCCTAACCCTAACCCTAACACTAACCCTTACGCAAAGCCTTACCCTAGCCCGTACCCTAATCCTAACCCCTACTCTAACACTAACCCGTACCCTAACACGTATGCTCACCCTAGACCGTTGTCGTATGCTAACCTGTACCCTAAACCTTCCCTGTCCCCTAACCCTAACACTAACCCTAACCCTAACCCTTACCCGAAGCCTTACCCTCACCCGTCCCCTAATCCTAACCTGTACGCTAACCCTAACCCGGACGCTAACACGTACGCTCAACCTAAACTGTTGTTGTACCCTAACATGAACCCTAAACGGTCCCCGTCCCCTAACCCTAACCCTATCCCTAACCCTAACACTTACCCGAAGCCTTGCCCTCAACCGTCCCATAATCCTAACCCGTACGCTAACACTAAACTGTACCGTAACACATACGCTCACCCTAAACCGTTGTCGTACACTAACCTGAAACCTAAACCGTCACCATCCCCTAACCATAACCCTAACCCTAACTCTAAACCTAACCCTTACCCGAAGTCTTACCCAGACCCGTCCCTTAATCCTAACCCGTAGGCTAACACTAAACCGTACCCTAACACGTACGCTCACCCTAAACCATTGTTGTACACTAACCTGTACCCTAAACCGTACCCGTCCCCTAACCCTAACGCTAAACCTAATCCTAACGCTTACCAGAGACCTTACCCTAACCCTTCCCCTAATACTAACCCGTACGCTAACACTAACACATACCCTAACACGTACGCTCACACTAAACTGATGTCGTACCCTAACCTGTACCCTAAACCGTCCCCGTCCCGTAACTCTTACCCTAACCCTAACCCTACACTAACTCTTACCCGAAGCCTTACCCTAACACGTCCCATAATCTTATCCCGAACGGTAACACTAACCCGTACCCTAACACGTACGCTCACCCTAAATCTTTGACGTACCCTAACCTGTACCCTAAACCGTCCCTGCCCCTAACCCTAACCCTAACCCTAACCCAAACCCTTACCCAAATCCTTACCCTAAGCTGTCACCTGATCCTAACACGTACGCTAACGCTAAACCGTACTCTAAAACGTACGCTCATACTAAACCATTGTCGAACACTAACCTGTACCCTAAACCGTCCCCGTCCCCGTCCCTTAACCCTAATCCTAACCCTAACACTAACTCTTACCCGAAGCCTTAACCTAACACGTCCCCTAAACCTAAACCGTACGCTAACACTAACCCGTACCATAATATGTACGCTCACCCTAAACCGTTATCGTACCCTAACCTGTACCCTAAACCGTCCCCGTCACCGTCCCCTAACCTTAACACTAACCCTTACCCGAAGCCTTATCCTAACCCGTCCCCTAATCCTAAACCGTACGCTAACACTAACCCGTACCCTAGCACTTACGCTCACCCTAAGCCGTTGTAGTACCCTAATCTGTACCCTAAACTTTCAACGTGCCCTAACCCTAACCCTAACCCTAACCCTAACCCTTACCCGAAGCCTTACCATAACCCATACGCTAACACTAACCGGTACCCTAACACGTACGCTCAACCTAAACCGTTGTCGTACCCTAACCTGTACCCTAAACCGTCCCCGTACCCTAACCCTAACTGTAACCCTTACCCGAAGCCTTACCATAATCCATCCCCTACTCCTACCCGTACGCTAACACTAACACGTACCCTAACAGTTATGCTCACCCTACACCGTTGTCGTACACTAACCTGTACCCTAAACCGTCCCCGTCCCCTAACCCCAACCCTATACCTTACCCGAAGTCTTAGCATAACCCGTACACTAACACTAACCGGAACCCTAACACATACGCTCAACCTAAACCGTTGTCGTACCCTAACCTGTACCCTAAACCGTCGCTTTACCCTAAACCTAACCCTAAGCCTTACCCGAAGCCTTACGCTAAACCGTCCCCTAAACCTAACCCGTACGCTAACACTAAACCATACCCTAACACGTACGCTCACCCAAAAACGTTGTCGTACCCTAACCTGTACCCTAAACCGTCACCGTACCCTAACCCTAACCCTAACCCTAACCTTTACCCAAAGCCTTACCGTAACCCGTACGCTAACACTAACCGGTACCCTAACACGTACACTCAACTTAAACTGTTGTTGTACCCTAACCTGTACCCTAAACCGTCCCCATCCCCTAACCGTAACCCTAACATTTACCCGAAGCCTTACTCTAACCCGTCCCCTAATACTAACCCGTACACTAAAACTAACCCGTACCATAACACGTACGCTCACCCTGAACCGTTGTCATACCCTAACGTGTACCCTTAACCGTCCCCGTCCCCTAACCCTAAAACTAAACCTAACCCTAACCCTTACCCGAAGCCTTACACTAACCCGTCCAATAATCCTAAACCGTACGCTAACACTAACCCATACCCTACAACATACGGTCACACTAAAACTTTGTCCTACCCTAACCTGTAGCCTAAACCGTCCCCGTCCCGTAAACCTAATGCTAACCCTAACCCTAACCCTTACCCGAAGCCTTCCCGTAACCCGTCCCCTAATCCTAACCGGTACGCTAACACTAACCCGTACCCTAACACGTATGCTCACCCTAAACCGCTGACGTACCCTAACCTGTACAGTAAACCGTCCCTGTCCCGTAACCCTAACCCTAACCCTAACCCTTACCCGAAGTCTTACACTAACCCGTCCCCTAATCCTAACCCGCACGCTAACACTAACCCGTACCCTAACATGTTCGCTCACCCTAAATCGTTGTCGTACTCTAACGTGTAACCTAAACCGTCCCCGTCCCCATCCCCTCACCCTAACCGTAACCCTAACCCTAAACCTAACCGTTACCCGAAGCCTTACCGAACCCATCCCCTAATCCTAACCCGTACCCTAACACTAACCCGTACCCTAACACGTACGCTCAGCCTAAAATGTTGTCGCACTCTAACCTGTACCATAAACAGTCCCCTTCCCCTAACCCTAACCCTAAACCTATCCCTTACCTGAAGCCTTACCCTAACCCTTCCCCTAATCCTAACCCGTACGCAAACACTAACCCGTACCCAACAGGTACACTCACCCTAAACCGTTGTCTTCCACTAACCTGTACCCTAAATCGTCCCCGACTCCTAAACTTAACCGTAAGCCTAACCCTAAACCTAATCCTTACCCGAAGCCTTACACTTACCCGTCCCCTAATCCTAACCCGTCCGCTAACACTAACCCATACCATAACACGTACGCTCAACCTAAACTGCTGTCGTACCCTAACCTGTACCCTAAACCGTCCCGGTCCCCTAACCCTAACCCTAACACTAAACCTTACCTGAAGCCTTACACTAACCCGTCACCTAATCCTAACCCGTACGCTAAAACTAACCCGTACCCTAACACGTTCACTCACCCTAAACCGTTGTCGTACCCTAACCTGTACCCTAAACCATCCCCGTCCCCTTACCCTAAACCTAAAAGTAACCCTAACCCTAACCGTTACCTGAATCCTTACCCTAACCCGTCACGTAATCCTAACCCATATGCTAATACTAACCTGTACCCTAACACGTACGCTCACCCTAAACCGTTGTCATACCCTAACTTGTACCCCAAACCGTCCCGGTCCCCTAACCCTAACCCTAACCCTAACACTAACATTTACCCGAAGCCTTACCTTAACACGTCCCCTAATCCTAACTCGTACACTAACACTAACCTGTGCCCTAACATGTACACTCACCCTAAACCGTTGCCGTACACTAATCTGTACCCTAAACCGTCCCCGTCTCGTAACCCTAACCCTAACCCTAACCCTAACCCTAAACCTTAACCGAAGCCTTACCCTAACCCGTCCCCTAATCCTAATCCGTACGCTAACACTAACCCGTACCATAAGATGTACGCTCACCCTAAACCGTTGTCGTACCCACCGTGTACCCTAAACGGTCCCCGTCCCCGTCCCCTAACCCTAACCCAAACCCTAACACTTACCGGAAGCCTTACCCTAACCCGTCCCCTAATCCTAACCCGTACGCTAACACTAACCCGTACCCTAACACTTACGCTCAACCTAAACCGTTGTCGTACCGTAACCTGTAACCTAAACCGTCCCCGTTCCCTAACCCTAACCGTAACCCTAACCCTAAACCTTACCTGAAGCCTTAGCCTAAGCCGTCCCCTAATTCTAACACCTACGCTAACATTAACACATACCTAACACGTACGCTCACACTAAACCGTTGTCGTATGCTAACCTGTAAGCTAAAACCTCCCCATCCCCTAACCCTAACTCTAACCCTAACCCGAACCCTTACCCGAAGCCTTACCCAAACATGTCCCCTAATCCTAACCCGTACGCTAACACTAAACCTATCCTAACACGTACGCTCACCCTAAAACGTTGTCATACCCTAACCTGTACCCTAAACCGTCCCTGTCCCCTAACCCTAACCCTAACCCTAACCCTTACCCGAAACCTTACCCTAATGCGTCCCCATATCCTAACCCGTACGCTAACACTAACCCGTACCCTAACACGTACACTCACCCTAAATCGTTGTCATACCCTAACCTGTACCCTAAACCATCCCCGTCCCCTAACCCTAACCCTAACCCTAACCCTACCCTAACTCTTACCCGAAGCCTTACCCTAACACGTCCCATAATCTTATCCCGAACGGTAACACTAACCCGTACCCTAACACGTACGCACACCCTAAATGGTTAACGTACCCTAACCTGTACCCTAAACCGTCCCCATCCCCTAACACTAACCCTAACCCTAAACCAAACCGTTACCTGAATCCTTACCCTAGCTTGTCACCTAATCCTAAAAAGTACGTTAACGCTAAACCGTACCATAAAACCTACGCTCATACGAACGGTTGTCGTACCCTAATCTGTACCCTAAACCGTCCCCGTCCCCATACCCTAACCCTAATCCTAACCCTAACCCTTACCTGAAACCTTACCCTAACCCATCCCCTAACCCGAACCCGTACGCTACCACTAACCAGTACCCTAACACGTACGCTCACCCTAAACCGTTGTCGTACACTAACATGTACCCTAAACCGTCCCCGTCCCCTAACGCTAAACCTAACCCTTACCGTAAACCTATCCCTTACCCGAAGCCTTACCCTAACCTGTCCCCTAATCCTAACCCATATGCTAACACTAAGACCAACCCTACCACGTACGCTCACCCTAAACCGTTGTCGTACCCTAACCTGTACCCTAAACCGTCCCCATCACTGTCCCCTAACCTTAACCCTAACCCTTACCGAAGCCTTACCCTAACCCGTCCCCTAATCCTAAACCGTACGCTAACACTAACCCGTACCATAAAACGTACGCTCACCCTAAGCCGTTGTAGTACCCTAATCTGTAACCTAAACCGTCCCCGTGCCCTAACCCTAACCCTAACCCTAACCCTTACCCGAAGTCTTACAGTAATTCGTCCCCTAATCCTAACCGATACACTAACACTAACACCTACCCTAACACGTACGCTCACCCTGTTGTTGTACCCTAACCTCTACACTAAACCATTCCTGTCCCCTAACCCTAACCCTAACCCTAACCCTAACCCTTACCCGAAGCCTTACCTTAACCTGTCCCCTAATCCTAATCCGTATGCTAACACTAACACGTACCCTAACACGTACGCTCACCCTAAACCGTTGTCGTACTCTAACCTGTACCCTAAACCGTCCCCGTCCCTAAACCTAACTCTAAACCTAACTGTAACCCTAAACCTTACCTGGAGCCTTACCCTAACCCAACCGCTAATCCCAAACCGTACGCTAACTCTAACCCGTACCCTAACACGTACGCTCACACTAAAACGTTGTCTTACCCTAATCTGTACCCTAAACAGTCCTCGTCCCCTAACCCTAACCCTAACCCTAACCGTAACCCTAACCCTAACCCGAAGCCTTACCCTAAACCGTACCCTAATCCTAAACCGTACGCTAACACTAAACCGTACCCTAACACGTACACTAACCCTAAAACGTTGTCATACCCTAAACTGTACGCTAAACCATCCCCGTCCCCGTCCCCTAACCCTAACCCTAACCCTAACCCTTACCCAAAGCCTTACCCTAACTCGTCCTTCAATCCTAACGCGTACGCTAACACTAACCCGTACCCTAACACGTACGCTCACCCTAAACCGTTGTCGTACCCTAACCTGTACCCTAAACCGTCCCCGTCCCCTAACCCTAACCCTACCCTAACCCTAACCGTAACCCTAACCCATACCCGAAGCCTTACACTAAATCGTCTACTAAACCTAATCCGTAGGCTAACACTAATCCCTGCCCTAACACGTACGCTCACCCTAAACCGTTGTCGTACGCTAACCTGTACACTAAACCGTCCCCGTCCCCTAACCCTAACCCTAACCCTAACCCTAACCCTTACCCGAAGCCTTACCCTAACCCGTCACCTAATCCTAAACTTTACGCTAACACTAACCAGTACCCTAACACGTACGCTCGCCCTAAACCGTTATCGTACCCTAACCTGTACCCTAAACCATCCCCGGCCCCTAACCATAAACCTAACCCTAACCCTAACCCTATCCCTAAACCTTACCGAAAGCCTTACCTAACCCGTCCCCAAATCCGAACCTGTAGGGTAACACTAAACCGTACCCTAAAACGTACGCTCACCCTAAACCGTTGTCGTACCCTAAACTGTACCCTAAACCGTCTCCGTCCCCGTCCCCTAACCCTAACCCTAATCCTAAACCAAACCTTACCCGAAGCCTTACCCTTACCCGCCCCCTAATCCTAACCCGTATGCTAACACTAACCCGTGCCCTAACACGTACGCTCACACTAAACCGTTGTCGTACAATAACCTGTACCCTAAACCGTCCCCGTCCCCTAACACTAACCCTAACCCTAACCCTAACACTTACCCGAAGCCTTACCCTAACCCGTCCCCTAATCCTAAACCGTACGCTAACACTAAACGTTACCCTAACACGTATGCTCCTCCTAAACCGGTGTCGTACTCTAACCTGTACACTAAACCGGCCCCTAACCCTAAGCCTAACCCTAACCCTTACCCGAAGCCTTAACCTAACCCGTCCACAATCCTAACCCGTACGATAACACTAACCCGTGTCGTAACACGTACGCTCACCCTAAACCGTTGTCGTACCCTAACCTGTACCCTAAACCGTCCCCGTCCCCTAACTCTAACCCTAACCCTAACGCTAACCCTAAACCTAACCCTAACACTTACCCGAAGCCTTTCCCTAAGCCGTCCAATAATCCTAACCCGTACACTAACACTAACCCGTTACCTAACACGTACAATCACCCTAAACCGCTGTCGTCCCCTAACCTGTACCTTAAACCGTCCCCGTCCTGGTACCCTAACCCTAACCCTAACCCTAACCCTAAAACTTACCCAAAGCCTTACCCTAACTGGTCCCCTAATCCTAACCCGTACGATAACACTAACCCATAACCTAACACGTACGCTCACACTAAACCATTGTTCTACACTAACCTGTACCCTAAACAATCACTGTCCCCTAACCCTAAACCTAAGCCTAACCCTAACAGTTACCCGAAGCCTTACACTAACCCGTCCCCTAACTCTAACCCGTACGCTAACACTAACCCCTACCCTAACACGTACGCTCAACCTAAAGCATTGTCATATCCTAACCTGTACCCTAAACCTTCCCCGTCCACTAACCCTAACCCTAACCCTAAACCTAACCCTTACCCGAAGCCTCACCCTAACACGTCCCATAATCCTAAACCATACGCTAACACTACGCTGTACCCTAACCCGTACGCTCACCCTAAACCATTGTTGTACACTAAACTGTAACCTAGACCGTCCCCGTCCCCTAACCCTAACCCTAACCGTTACCTTAAGCCTTACCCTAACCCGTCCCCTAATCCTAACCCGTACGCTAACACTAATCCGTACCCTAACACGTTCACTCACCCTTAACCAATGTCGTACCCTAACCTGTACCCTAAACCGTCCCGTCCCCTAACACTAACCCTAACCCTAACTCTAACCCTTACCCGAAGCTTTACACTAACCCGTCCCTTAATCCTAACCCGCACGCTAAAACTAACTCTTGCCCTAACACGTACGCTCACCCTAAACTGTTGTCGTACCCTAACCTGTACCCTAAACCATCCCCGTCCCCTAACCGTAACCCTAAACCTAACCCTAACCCTCACCCGAAGCCTTACCCTAACCCGTCACCAATCCTAACCCGTACGCTATCACATACGCTCACCCTAAACTGTTGTCGTACACTAACCGGTACCCTAAACCCTCCCCATAACCTAACCCTAACCCTAAAGCTAACCCTATCCCTAACCCTTACCCGAAGCCTTACCCTCACCCGTCCCCTAATCCTAACCCGTACGCTAACACTAACGCGTACCCTAACACGTACGCTCACCCTAAACCGTTGTCGTACCCAAACATGTACCCTAAACCGCCCCTGTCCCCTAACCCTAACCCTAACCCTAACACTAACCCTAACCCTTACCCGAAGCCTTACCCTCACCCGTCCGCTAATACTTACCCGTACGCTAACACGAACCCGTACCCTAACACGTACACTCACCGTAAACCGTTGTCGTACCCTAACCTGTACCCTAAACTGTCTCCGTCCCCGTCCCCTAACCCTAACTTTAACACTAACCCTAACCCTTACCCGAATCCTTACGCTCACCCGTCCCCTAATCCTAACCCGTACGCTAACACTAACCCATACCCTAACACGTACGCTCACCCTAAACCGTTGTCGTACCCTAACCTGTACCCTAAACCGTCCCCGTCCCCTAACCCTAACCCTAACCTTAACCCTAAGCCTTACCCGAAGCCTTACCCTCACCCGTCCCCTAATCCTAACCCGTACGCTAACACTAACCCGTACCCTAACACGTACGCTCACCCTAAACCGTTGTCCTACACTAACCTGTACCCTAAACCGTCCCCGTCCCCTAACCCTAACCCTAACCCTAACCCTAACCCTAACCCTTACCCGAAGCCTTACCCTCACCCGTCCCCTAATCCTAAACCGTACGCTAACACTAACCCGTACCCTAACATGTATGCTCACCCTAAACCGTTGTCCTACCCTAACCTGTACCCTAAACCGTCCCCGTCCCCTAACCCTAACCCTAACCCTAATCCTAACCCTAACCCTTACCCGAAGCCTTACCCTCACCCGTCCCCTAATCCTAACCCGTACGCTAACACTAACCCGTACCCTAACACGTACGCTCACCCTAAACAATTGTCATAACCTAACCTGTACCCTAAAGTGTCCCCGTCCCCGTCCCCTTCCCCTAACCCTAACCCTAACCCTAAACCTTACCCGAAGCCTTACCCTCACCCGTCCCCTTATCCTAACCCGTACGCTAACACTAACCCGTACCCTAACACGTACGCTCAACCTAAACCGTTGTCGTACCCTAACATGTACCCTAAACCGTTCCCATCCCCTAACCCTAACCGTAACCCTAACCCTAACCCTAACCCTTACCCGAAGCCTTACCCTCACCCGTCCCCTAATCCTAACCCGTACGCTAACACTACCCCATACCCTAACATGTACGCTCACCCTAAACTGTTGTTGTACACTAACCTGTACCCTAAACCGTCCCCTTCACCGTCCCCGTCCCCTAACTCTAACTTTAACCCTAACCCTTACCCGAAGCTTTATCCTAACTCGTCCCCTAATTCTAACCCGTAGGATATGACTAACCCGTACCCTAACATGAACGCTCACCCTAAACCTTTGTCGTACCCTAACCTGTACCCTAAAGCATCCCCGTCCCGGTCCCCTAACCTTAACCCTAACGCTATCCCTTACCCGCAGTCTTACCCTAACCCGTCCCCTAATCCTAATCCGTACGCTATCACTAACCCATACCCTATCACGTATGCTCACCCTAAACCGTTATTGTACCCTAACCTGTACCCTAAACTGTCCCCGTCCCCTAAACCTAACACTTACCCGAAGCCTTACCCTAACCCGTCCCCTAATCCTAACTCGTACGCTAACACTAACCGTTGCCCTAACATGTACGCTCATCCTAAACCATTGTCGTAGACTAACCTGTACCCTAAACTGTCCCCGTACCCTAACCCTAATCATAACCCTAACCCTAAACCTTACCCGAAGCCTTACCCTAACCCGTCCCCTAATCCTAAACCGTACCCTAACACTAATACGTACCCTAACACGTACGCTCACCGTAAACTGTTGTCGTACACTAACCTGTACCCTAGACCCTCCCCGTCCCCTAACACTAACCCTAACCCTAACCCTTACCCGAACCTTACGCTAACCCGTCCCCAATCCTAACCCGTACGCTAACACTATCCCGTGCCCTAACACGTACGCTCAACCTAAACTGTTGTTGTACAGTAAACTTTACCCTAAACCGTCCCCTTCCCCATCCCCGTCCTCTAACCCTAACTTTAACCCTAACCCTTACCCGAAGCCTTATCCTAACCCGTCCCCTAATCCTAACCCGTAGTCTATCACTAACACATACCCTAACATGTGCGCTCACCCTAAACTTTTGTCGTACCCTAACATGTACCCTAAACCATCCCCGTCCCGGTCCCCTAACCCTAACCCTAACCCTATCCCTTAACCCAAATCTTACCCTAACCCATCCCCTAATCCTAATCCGTACGCTAACACTAACATGTACCCTAACACGTACGCTCAATCTAAACCGTTATCATACCCTAACCTGTACCCTAAATTGTCCCCGTCCCCTAACCCTTACCCGAAGCCTTACCCTAACCCCTCTCCTAATCCTAAGCCGTACGCTAACACTAACCCGTACCCTAACATGTACGCTCACCCTAAACCATTGTCATAACATAACATGTACCCTAAACCGTCCCCGTCCCCTAACCCTAACCCTAAACCTAACCCTAAACCTAACCCTTACCCGAAGCCTTACCCAAACCCGTCCCCTAATCCTAAACCATACGCTAAAAATAACCCTTGCGCTAACATGTACGCTCACACTAAACCGTTCTCGTACACTAACCTGTACCTTAAACCATTCCCATACCCTAAACCTTACCCTAACCCTAACCCTAACCCTTACCCGAAGCCTTGCTCTAACCCGTCCCATAATCCTATCCGATACGGTTACACGAACCCATACCCTAACACGTACGCTCACACTAAACCGTTGACGTACTCTAACCTGTACCTTAAACCGTCCCGTCCCCTAACCCTAACCCTAACCCTAACCCTAACCCTAACCCTTACCCTCACCCGTCCCCTAATCCTAACCCGTACGCTAACACTAACCCGTACCCTAACACGTACGCTCACCCTAAACTGTTGTCGTACACTAACCTCTACCCTAAACCGTCCCTGTCCCCGTCCCGTAACCCTAACCCTAACCCTAACACTAACCCTAACCCTTACCCGAAGCCTTACCCTCACCCGTCCCCTAATCCTAACCCGTACGCTAACACTAACCCGTACCCTAACACGTACGCTCACCCTAAACCGTTGTCGTACACTAACCTGTACCCTAAAGCGTCCCCGTCCCCTAACCCTAACCCTAACCCTAACCCTAACCCTAACCCTTACCCGAAGACTTACCCTCACCCGTCCCCTAATCCTAACCCTTACGCTAACACTAACCCGTACCCTAACACGTAAGCTCACCCTAAACCGTTGTCGTACCCTAACCTGTACCCTAAACCGTCCCCATCCCCGTCCCCTAACGCAGACCCTAACCCTAACCCTTACTCGAAGCCTTACCCTCACCCGTCCCCTAATCCTAACCCGTAAGCCAACACTAACCCGTACCCTAACACGTACGCTCACCCTAAACCGTTGTCGTACACTAACCTGTATCCTAAACCGTCCCCATCCCCTAACCGTAACACAACCCTAACCCTAACCCTTACCCGAAGCCTTACTCTCACCCGTCCCCGAATCCTAAACCGTACGCTAACACTAACCCGTACCCTAACACGTACGCTCACCCTAAACCGTTGTCGTACACTAACCTGTACCCTACACCGTCCCCGTCCCCGTCCCCTAACCCTAACCCTAACCCTAACACTAACCCTTACCCGAAGCCTTACCCTCACCCGTCCCCTAATCCTAATCCGTACGCTAACACTAACCCGTACCCTAACACGTACGCTCACCCTAAACCGTTGTCATACAATAACCTGTACCCTAAACCGTCCCCTAACCCTAACCCTAACCCTAACCCTAACCCTAAACCTTACCCGAAGCCTTACCCTCACCCGTCCCCTAATCCTAACTGTACGCTAACACTAACCCGTACCCTAACACGTACGCTCACCCTAAATCGTTGTCGTACCCTAACCTGTACCCTAAACCTTCCCCGTACCCTAACCCTAACCCTAACCCTAACCCTAACCCTAACACTTACCCGAAGCCTTACCCTCACCCGTCCCCTAATCCTAACCCATACGCTAACACTAACCCGTAGCCTAAAACGTACGCTCACCCTAAACCGTTGTCGTACCCTAACCTGTACCCTAAACCGTCCCCGTCCCCTAATCCTAACCCTAATCCTAACCCTTACCCTTACCCGAAGCCTTACCCTAACCCGTACCCTAATCCTAACCCGTACGCTAACACTAACCCGTACCCTAACACGTACGCTCACCCTAAACCGTTGTCGTACACTAACCTGTACCCTAAACCGTCCCCGTCCCCTAAGCCTAACCCTAACCCTAACCCTAACCCTAACCCTTACTCGAAGCCTTACCTTCACCCGTCCCCTAATCCTAACCCGTGCGCTAACACTTACCCGTACCCTAACACGTACGTTCACCCTAAACCGTTGTCGTACCCTAACGTGTACCCTAAACCGTCCCCGTCCCCTAATCCTAACACTAACCCTAACCGTTACCCGAAGCCTTACCCTCACCCGTCCCCTAATCCTAACCCGTACGCTAACACGAACCCATACCCTATCACGTACGCTCACCCTAAATCGTTGTCGTACCCTAACCTGTACCCTAAACCGTCCCCGTCCCCTAACCCTAACCCTAACCCTAACGCTAACCCTAACCCTAACCCTTACCCGAAGCCTTACCCTCACCCGTCCCCTAATCCTATCCCGTACGCTAACACTAATCCGTACCCTAACACCTACGTTCACCCTAAATCGTTGTCGTACCCTAACATGTACCCTAAACCGTCCCCATCCCCTAACCCTAACCCTAAACCTAACCCTAACCCTAACACTTACCCGAAGCCTTACCCTCACCCGTCCCCTAATCCTAACCCTTACGCTAACACTAACCCGTACCCTAACATGTACGCTCACCCTAAACCGTTGTCGTACCCTACACTGTACCCTACACCGTCTCCGTCCCCTAACCCTAACCCTAACCCTAACCCTAATCCTAACCCTTACCTGAAGCCTTACCCTCACCCGTCCCCTAATCCTAACCCGTACGCTAACACTAACCCGTACCCTAACACTTACGCTCACCCTAAACCTTTGTCGTACACTAACCTGTACCCTAAACCGTCCCCGTCCCCGTCCCCTAACCCTAACCCTAACCCTAACCCTAACCCTTACCGGAAGCCTTACCCTCACCCGTCCCCTAATCCTAACCCGTACGCTAACACTGAGCCGTACCCTAACACGTACGCTCACCCTAAACCGTTGTCGTACTGTAACCTGTACCCTAAACCGTCCCCGTACCCTAACCCTAACCCTAACCCTAACCCTAACCCAAACCCTTACCCGAAGCCTTACACTCACCCGTCCCCTAATCCTCAACCGTACGCTAACACTAACCCGTACCCTAACACGTACGCTCACGCTAAACCGTTGTCGTACCCTAACCTGTACCCTAAACTGTCCCCGTCCCCTAACCCTAACCCTAACCCTAAACCTTACCCGAAGCCTAACACTCACCCGTCCCCTAATCCTAACCCGTACGCTAACACTAACCCATACCCTAACACGTACGCTCACCCTAAATCGTTGTTGTACCCTAACTTGTACCCTAAACCATCCCCGTCCCCTAACCCTAACCCTAACCCTAACCCTTACCCGAAGCCTTACCCTCACTCGTCACCTAATCCTAAACCGTACGCTAACACTAACCCGTACCCTAACACGTACGCTCACCCTAAACCGTTGTCGTACCCTAACCTGTACCCTAAACCGTCCCCGACCCCTAACCCTAACCGTAACCCTAACCCTAACCCTTACCCGAAGCCTTACCCTCACCCGTCCCCTAATCCTAACCCGTACGCTAACACTAACCCGTACCCTAACACGTACGCTCACCCTAAACCGTTGTCGTACCCTAACCTGTACCCTAAACCGTCCCCGTCCCCTAACCCTAACCCTAACCCTAACCCTTACCCGAAGCCTTACCCTCACCCGTCCCCTAATCCTAAACCGTACTCTAACACGAACCCATACCCTAACACGTACGCTCACCCTAAACCGTTGTCGTACCCTAACCTGTACCCTAAACCGTCCCCGTCCACTAACTCTAACCCTATCCCTAACCCTAACCCTAACGCTTATCCGAAGCCTTACCCTCACCCGTCCCCTAATCCTAACCCGTACGCTAACACTAACCCGTAACCTAACACGTACGCTCACCCTAAACCGTTGTCGTACACTAACCTGTACCCTAAACCGTCGCCGTCCCCGTCCCCGTCCCCTAACCCTAACCCTAACCCTAACCCTTACCCGAAGCCTTACCCTCACCCGTCCCTAATCCTAACCCGTACGCTAACACTAACCCGTACCCTAACACGTACGCTCACCCTAAACTGTTGTCGTACCCTAACCTCTACCCTAAACCGTCCCTGTCCCCGTCCCGTAACCCTAACCCTAACCCTAACACTAACCCTTACCCGAAGCCTTACCCTCACCCGTCCCCTAATCCTAACCCGTACGCTAACACTAACCCGTACCCTAACACGTACGCTCACCCTAAACCGTTGTCGTACACTAACCTGTACCCTAAAGCGTCCCCGTCCCCTAACCATAACCCTAACCCTAACCCTTACCCGAAGACTTACCCTCACCCGTCCCCTAATCCTAACCCTTACGCTAACACTAACCCGTACCCTAACACGTAAGCTCACCCTAAACCGTTGTCGTACCCTAACCTGTACCCTAAACCTACCCGTCCCCGTCCCCTAACGCTAACCCTAACCCTAACCCTTACTCGAAGCCTTACCCTCACCCGTCCCGTAATCCTAACCCGTAAGCCAACACTAACCCGTACCCTAACACGTACGCTCACCCTAAACCGTTGTCGTACACTAACCTGTATCCTAAACCGTCCCCATCCCCTAACCGTAACACAACCCTAACCCTAACCCTTACCCGAAGCCTTACTCTCACCCGTCCCCGAATCCTAAACCGTACGCTAACACTAACCCGTACCCTAACACGTACGCTCACCCTAAACCGTTGTCGTACACTAACCTGTACCCTACACCGTCCCCGTCCCCGTCCCCTAACCCTAACCCTAACCCTAACACTAACCCTTACCCGAAGCCTTACCCTCACCCGTCCCCTAATCCTAATCCGTACGCTAACACTAACCCGTACCCTAACACGTACGCTCACCCTAAACCGTTGTCATACAATAACCTGTACCCTAAACCGTCCCCTAACACTAACCCTAACCCTAACCCTAACCCTAAACCTTACCCGAAGCCTTACCCTCACCCGTCCCCTAATCCTAACCTGTATGCTAACACTAACCCGTACCCTAACACGTACGCTCACCCTAAATCGTTGTCGTACCCTAACCTGTACCCTAAACCGTCCCCGTACCCTAACCCTAACCCTAACCCTAACACTTACCCGAAGCCTTACCCTCACCCGTCCCCTAATCCTAACCCATACGCTAACACTAACCCGTAGCCTAAAACGTACGCTCACCCTAAACCGTTGTCGTACCCTAACCTGTACCCTAAACCGTCCCCGTCCCCTAACCCTAAGCCTAATCCTAACCCTAACCCTTACCCGAAGCCTTACCCTCACCCGTCCCCTTATCCTAACCCGTGCGCTAACACTAACCCGTACACTAACTCGTACGCTCACCCTAAACCGTTGTCGTACCCTAACCTGTACCCTAAACCGTCCCCGTCCCCTAACCCTAACCCTAACCCTTACCCGAAGCCTTACCCTCACCCGTCCCCTAATCCTCACCCGTACGCTAACACTAAACCGTACCCTAACACGTACGCTCACCCTAAAACCTTGTCGTATCCTAACCTGTACCCTAAAACGTCCCCGTTCCCTAACCCTAACCCTAACCCTAACCCTAACCCTAACCCTTACCCGAAGCCTTACGCTCACCCGTCCCCTAATCCTAACCCGTACGCTAACACTAACCCGTACCCTAACACCTACGCTCACCCTAAACCGTTGTCGTACCCTAACCTGTACCCTAAACCGTCCCCGTCCCCTAACCCTAACCGTAACCCTAACCCTAACCCTTACCCGAAGCCTTACCCTCACCCGTCCCCTAATCCTAACCCGTACGCTAACACTAACCCGTACCCTAACACGTACGCTCACCCTAAATCGTTGTCGTACCCTAACCTGTACCCTAAACCGTCCCCGTCCCCTAAACCTAACCCTAACCCTAACCCTTACCGGAAGCCTTACCCTCACCCGTCCCCTAATCCTAACCCGTACGCTAACACGAACCCATACCCTAACACGTACGCTCACCCTAAACCGTTGTCGTACCCTAACCTGTACCCTAAACCGTCCCCGTCCCCTAACCCTAACCGTAACCCTAACCCTAACCCTTACCCGAAGCCTTACCCTCACCCGTCCCCTAATCCTAACCCGTACGCTAACACTAACCCGTACCCTAACACGTACGCTCACCCTAAACTGTTGTCGTACCCTAACCTGTACCCTAAACCGTCCCCGTCCACTAACCCTAACCCTAACCCTAACCCTAACCCTAACGCTTACCCGAAGCCTTACCCTCACCCGTCCCCTAATCCTAACCCGTACACTAACACTAACCCGTACCCTAACACGTACGCTCACCCTAAACCGTTGTCCTACACTAACCTGTACCCTAAACCGTCGCCGTCCCCGTCCCCTAACTCTAACCCTAACCCTAACCCTAACCCTTACCCGAAGCCTTACCCTCACCCGTCCCCTAATCCTAACCCCTACACTAACACTAATACGTACCCTAACATGTACGCTCACCCTAAACCGTTGATGTACACTAACCTGTACCCTAAAACGTCCCTGTCCCCTAACCCTACCCCTAACCTTAACCCTAACCCTAACCCTAACCTTTACCCGAAGCCTTACCCTCACCCATCCCCTAATCCTAACCCGTACGCTAAACCTAACCAGTACCCTAACACGTACGCTCACCCTAAACCGTTGTCGTACACTTACCTGTACCCTAAACCGTCCCCGTCCCCGTCCCCGTCCCCTAACCCTAACCCTAAACCTAACCCTTACCCGAAGCCTTACCCTCACCCGTCCTCTAATCCTAACCCGTACGCTAACACTAACCCATACCCTAACATGTACGCTCACCCTAAACCGTTGTCGTACCCTAACCTGTACCCTAAACCGTCCCTGTCCCCGTCCCCTAACCCTAACCCTAACCCTAACACTAACCCTTACCCGAAGCCTTAACCTCACCCGTCCCCTAATCCTAACCCGTACGCTAACACTAATCCGTACCCTAACACGTACGCTCACCATAAACCGTTGTCGTACACTAACCTGTACCCTAAACCGTCCCCGTCCCCGTCCCCTAACCCTAACCCTAACCCTAACCCTTACCCGAAGCCTTACCCTCACCCGTCCCCTAATCCTAACCCGTACGCTAACACTAACCCGTACTCTAACACGTACGCTCACCCTAAACCGTTGTCGTAGCCTAACCTGTACCCTAAACTGTCCCCGTCCCCTAACCCTAACCCTAACCCTAACCGTAACCCTTACCCGAAGCCTTACCCTCACCCGTTCCCTAATCCTAACCCGTATGCTAACACTAACCCGTAACCTAACACGTACGCTCACCCTAAATCGTTGTCGTACCCTAACCTGTACCCTAAACCGTCCCCGTCCCCTAAACCTAACCCTAACCTTAACCCTAACCCTAACCCTTACCTGTAGCCTTACCCTCACCCGTCCCCTAATCCTAACCCGTACGCTAACACTAACCCGTAACCTAACACGTACGCTCACCCTAAACCGTTGTCGTACCCTAAACTGTACCCTAAACCGTCCCCGTCCCCTAACCCTAACCCTAACCCTAACCCTAACCCTAACCCTTACCCGAAGCCTTACCCTCACCCGTCCTCTAATCCTAACCCGTACGCTAACACTAACCCGTACCCTAAGACGTACCCTCACCCTAAACCGTTGTCTTACCCTAACATGGACCCTAAACCGTCCCCGTGCCCGTCCCCTAACCCTAAACCTAACCCAAACCCTAACCCTTTCCCGAAGCCTTACCCTCACCCGTCCCCTAATCCTAACCCGTACGCTAACACTAACCCGTAACCTAACACGTACGCTCACCCTAAACCGTTGTCGTACCCTTACCTGTACCCTAAACCGTCCCCGTCCCCGTCCCCGTCCCCTAACCCTAACCCTAAACCTAACCCTTACCCGAAGCCTTACCCTCACCCGTCCTCTAATCCTAACCCGTACGCTAACACTAACACATACCCTAACATGTACGCTCACCCTAAACCGTTGTCGTACCCTAACGTGTACCCTCAACCGTCCCTGTCCCCGTCCCCTAACCCTAACCCTAACCCTAACACTAACCCTTACCCGAAGCCTTACCCTCACCCATCCCCTAATCCTAACCCGTACGCTAACACTAACCCGTACCCTAACACGTACGCTCACCATAAACCGTTGTCGTACACTAACCTGTACCCTAAACCGTCCCCGTCCCCGTCCCCTAACCCTAACCCTAACCCTAACCCTTACCCGAAGCCTTACCCTCACCTGTCCCCTAATCCTAACCCGTACGCTAACACTAATCCGTACCCTAACACCTACGCTCACCCTAAATCGTTGTCGTACCCTAACATGAACCCTAAACCGTCCCCATCCCCTAACCCTAAACCTAAACCTAACCCTAACCCTAACACTTACCCGAAGCCTTACCCTCACCCGTCCCCTAATCCTAACCCGTACGCTAACACTGACCCGTACCCTAACACGTACGCTCACCCTAAACCGTTGTCGTACCGTAACCCGTACCCTAAACCGTCCCCGTCCCCTAACCCTAACCCTAACCCTAACCCTAAACCTAACCCTTACCCGAAGCCTTACACTCACCCGTCCCCTAAACCTCACCCGTACGCTAACACTAACCCGTACCCTAACACGTACGCTCACCCTAAACCGTTGTCGTACCCTAACTTGTACCCTAAACCGTCCCCGTCCCCTAACCCTAACCCTAACCCTAACCCTTACCCGAAGCCTTACCCTCACCCGTCACCTAATTCTAAACCGTACGCTAACACTAACCCGTACCCTAACACGTACGCTCACCCTAAACCGTTGTCGTACCCTAACCTGTACCCTAAACCGTCCCGTCCCCTAACCCTAACCATAACCCTAACCCTAACCCTTACCCGAAGCCTTACCCTCACCCGTCCCCTAATCCTAACCCGTACGCTAACACTAACCCGTACCCTAACACGTACGCTCACCCTAAACCGTTGTCGTACCCTAACCTGTACCCTAAACCGTCCCCGTCCCCTAACCCTAACCCTAACCCTAACCCAAAACCTTACCCGAAGCCTTACCCTCACCCGTCCCATAATCCTAACCCGTACGCTAACACTAAACCATACACTAACATGTATGCTCACCCTAAACCGTTGTCGTACTCTAACCTGTACCCTAAACCGTCCCTGTCCCCGTCCCATAACCCTAACCCTAACCCTAACCCTAACCCTTACCCAAAGCCTTACCCTCACCCGTCCCCTAATCCTAACCCGTACGCTAACACTAACCCATACCCTAACACGTACGCTCACCCTAAACCGTTGTCGTACCCTAACCTGTACCCTAAACCGTCCCCGTCCCCTAAACCTAACCCTAACCCTTACACGAAGCCTTACCCTCACCCGTCCCCTAATCCTAACCTGTACGCTAACACGAACCCATACCCTAACACGTACGCTCACCCTAAACCGTTGTCGTACCCTAACCTGTACCCTAAACAGTCCCCGTCCACTAACCCTAACCCTAACCCTAACCCTACACCTAACGCTTACCCGAAGCCTTGCCCTCACCCGTCCCCTAATCCTAACCCGTACGCTAACACTAACCCGTACCCTAACACGTACGCTCACCCTAAACCGTTGTCGTACACTAACCTGTACCCTAAACCGTCGCCGTCCCCGTCCCCGTCCCCTAACCCTAACCCTAACCCTAACCCTTACCCGAAGCCTTAACCTCACCCGTCCCCTAATCCTAACCCGTACGCTAACACTAACCCGTACCCTAACACGTACGCTCACCCTAAACTGTTGTCGTACCCTAACCTCTACCCTAAACCGTCCCTGTACCCGTCCCGTAACCCTAACCCTAACCCTAACACTAACCCTAACCCTTACCCGAAGCCTTACCCTCACCCGTCCCCTAATCCTAACCCGTACACTAACACTAACACGTACCCTAACACGTACGCTCACCCTAAACCGTTGTCGTACCCTAACCTGTACCCTAAAGCGTCCCCGTCCCCTAACGTTAACCCTAACCCTAACCCTAAACCTAACCCTTACCCGAAGACTTACCCTCAACCGTCCCCTAATCCTAACCCTTACGCTAACACTAACCCGTACCCTAACACGTACGCTCACCCTAAACCGTTGTCGTACCCTAAACTGTACCCTAAACCGTCCCCGTCCCCTAACCCTAACCATAACCCTAACCCTAACCCTTACCCGAAGCCTTACCCTCACCCGTCCCCTAATCCTAACCCGTACGCTAACACTAACCCGTACCCTAACACGTACGCTCACCCTAAACCGTTGTCGTACCCTAACCTGTACCCTAAACGGTCCCCGTCCCCTAACCCTAACCCTAACCCTAACCCAAACACTTACCCGAAGCCTTACCCTCACCCGTCCCATAATCCTAACCCGTACGCTAACACTAAACCATACACTAACATGTACGCTCACCGTAAACCGTTGTCCTACCCTAACCTGTACCCTAAACCGTCCCTGTCCCCGTCCCCTAACCCTAACCCTAACCCTAACCCTAACCCTAACCCTTACCCAAAGCCTTACCCTCACCCGTCCCCTAATCCTAACCCGTACGCTAACACTAACCCGTACCCTAACACGTACGCTCACCCTAAACCGTTGTCGTACCCTAACCTGTACCCTAAACCGTCCCCGTCCCCTAAACCTAACCCTAACCCTTACCCGAAGCCTTACCCTCACCCGTCCCCTAATCCTAAACTTTACGCTAACACGAACCCATACCCTAACACGTACGCTCACCCTAAACCGTTGTCGTACCCTAACCTGTACCCTAAACCGTCCCCGTCCACTAACCCTAACCCTAACCCTAACCCTAACCCTAACGCTTACCCGAAGCCTTACCCTCACCCGTCCCCTAATCCTAAGCCGTACGCTAACACTAACCCGTACCCTAACACGTACGCTCACCCTAAACCGTTGTCGTACACTAACCTGTACCCTAAACCGTCACCGTCCCCGTCCCCTTCCCCTAACCCTAACCCTAACCCTAACCCTTACCCGAAGCCTTACCCTCACCCGTCCCCTAATCCTAACCCGTACGCTAACACTAACCCGTACCCTAACACGTACGCTCACCCTAAACTGTTGTCGTACCCTAACCTCTACCCTAAACCGTCCCTGGCCCCGTCCCGTAACCCTAACCCTAACCCTAACACTAACCCTAACCCTTACCCGAAGCCTTACCCTCACCCGTCCCCTAATCCTAACCCGTACGCTAACACTAACATGTACCCTAACACGTACGCTCACCCTAAACCGTTGTCGTACCCTAACCTGTACCCTAAAGCGTCCCCGTCCCCTAACGCTAACCCTAACCCTAACCCTAACCCTAAACCTTACCCGAAGACTTACCCTCAACCGTCCCCTAATCCTAACCCTTACGCTAACACTAACCCGTACCCTAACACGTAAGCTCACCCTAAACCGTTGTCGTACCCTAACCTGTACCCTAAACCGTCCCCGTTCCTGTCCCCTAACCCTAACCCTAACCCTAACACTAACCCTTACCCGAAGCCTTACCCTCACCCGTCCCCTAATCCTAATCCGTACGCTAACACTAACCCGTACCCTAACACGTACGCTCACACTAAACCGTTGTCATACCCTAACCTGTACCCTAAACCGTCCCCGTCCCCTAACCCTAACCCTAACCCTAACCCTAACCCTTACCCGAAGCCTTACCCTCACCCGTCCCCTAATCCTAACCTGTACGCTAACACTAACCCGTACCCTAACACGTACGCTCACCCTAAATCGTTGTCGTACCCTAACCTGTACCCTAAACCGTCACCGTACCCTAACCCTAACCCTAACCCTAACCCTAACCCTAACACTTACCCGAAGCCTTACCCTCACCTGTCCCCTAATCCTAACCCGTACGCTAACACTAACCCTTACCCTAACACGTACGCTCACCCTAAACCGTTGTCGTACACTAACCTGTACCCTAAACCGTCCCCGTCCCCTAACCCTAACCCTAACCCTAACCCTAACCCTTACCCGAAGCCTTACCCTAACCCGTCCCCTTATCCTAACCCGTGCGCTAACACTAACCCGTACCCTAACTCGTACGCTCACCCTAAACCGTTGTCGTACCCTAACCTGTACCCTAAACCGTCCCCGTCCCCTAACCCTAACCCTAACCCTTACCCGAAGCCTTACCCTCACCCGTCCCCTAATCCTCACCCGTACGCTAACACTAACCCGTACCCTAACACGTAGGCTCACCCTAAAACATTGTCGTACCCTAACCTGTACCCTAAACAGTCCCCGTCACGTAACCCTAACCCTAACCCTAACCCTAACCCTAACCCTTACCCGAAGCCTTACACTCACCCGTCCCCTAATCCTAACCCGTACGCTAACACTAACCCGTACCCTAACACGTACGCTCACCCTAAACCGTTGTCGTACCCTAACCTGTACCCTAAACCGTCCCCGTCCCCTAACCCTAACCCTAACCCTAACCCTAACCTTTACCCGAAGCCTTACCCTCAGCCGTCCTCTAATCCTAACCCGTACGCTAACACTAACCCGTACCCTAACACGTACGCTCACCCTAAATCTTTGTCGTACTTTAACCTGTACCCTAAACCGTCCCCGTCCCCGTCCCCGTCCCCGTACCCTAACCCTAATCCTAACCCTTACCCGAAGCTTTACCCTCACCCGTCCCCTAATCCTAACCCAGACGCTAACACTAACCCATACCCTAACATGTACGCTCACCCTAAACCGTTGTCGTACCCTAACCTGTACCCTAAACCGTCCCTGTCCCCGTCCCCTAACCCTAACCCTAGCCCTAACCCTAACCCTAACCCTTACCCGAAGCCTTACCCTCACCCGTCCGCTAATCCTAACCCGTACGTTAACACTAACCCGTACCCTAACACGTACGCTCACCCTAAACCTATGTCGCAGCCGAACCTGTACCCTAAACCGTCCCCGTCCCCTAACCCTAACCCTAACCCTAACCCTAATCCTTACCCGAAGCCTTACCCTCACCCGTCCCCTAATCCTAACCTGTACGCTAACACTAACCCGTACCTTAACACGTACGCTCACCCTAAACCTTTGTCCTACCCTAACCTGTACCCTAAACCGTCCGCGTCCCCTACCCCTAACCCTAACCCTAACCCTAACCCTAACCCTTACCCGAAGCCTTACACTCACCCGTCACCTAATCCTCACCCGTACGCTAACACTAACCCGTACCCTAACACGTACGCTCACCCTAAACCGTTGTCGTACCCTAACCTGTACCCTAAACCGTCCCCGTCCCCTAACCCTAACCCTAACCCTTACCCGAAGCCTTACCCTCACCCGTTCCCTAATCCTAACCCGTACGCTAACACTAAACAGTACCCTAAAACGTACGCTCACCCTAAACATTTGTCTTACCCTAACTTGTACCCTAAACCGTCCCCGTCACCTAACCCTAACCCTAACCCTAACCCTTACCCGAAGCCTTACCCTCACCCGTCCACTAATCCTAACCCGTACGCTAACACTAACCCGTACCCTAAAACGTACGCTCACCCTAAACCGTTGTCGTACACTAACCTGTACCCTAAACCGTCCCCGTCCCGTACCCCTAACCCTAACCCTAACCCTAACCCTAACGCTTACCCGAAGCCTTACCCTCACCCGTCCCCTAATCCTAACCCGTACGCTAACACTAACCCGTACCCTAACACGTACGCTCACCCTAAACCGTTGTCGTACACTAACCTGTACCCTAAACCGTCGCCGTCCCCGTCCCCGTCCCCTAACCCTAACCCTAACCCTAACCCTTACCTGAAGCCTTACCCTCACCCGTCCCCTAATCCTAACCCGTACGCTGACACTAACCCGTACCCTAATACGTACGCTCACCATAAACTGTTGTGGTACTCTAAGCTGTACCCTAAACCGTCCCTGTCCCCGTCCCGTAACCCTAACCCTAACCCTAACACTAACCTAACACTTACCCGAAGCCTTACACTCACCTGTCCCCTAATCCTAACCCGTACGCTAACACTAACCAGTACCCTAACACGTACGTTCACCCTAAACCGCTGTCGTACCCTAACCTGTACCCTAAACTGTCCCCGTCCCCTAACCCTAACCCTAACCCTAACCCTAACCCTAACCCTTACCGGAAGACTTACCCTCACCCGTACCCTAATCCTAAACCTTACGCTAACACTAACCCATACCCTAACACGTAAGCTTACCCTAAACCGTTTTCGTACCCTAACCTGTACCCTAAACCGTCCCCGTCCCCGTCCCCGTCCCCTAACCCTAACCCTAACCCTTACCCGAAGCCTTACCCTCACCCGTACCCTAATCCTAACCCGTACGCCAACACTAACCCGTACCCTAACACGTACGCTCACCCTAAACCGTTGTCGTACACTAACCTGTACCCTAAACCGTCCCCATCCCCTAACCCTAACCCTAAACCTAACCCTTACCCGAAGCCTTACCCTCACCCGTTCCCTAATCCTAACCCGTACGCTAACACTAACCCGTACCGTAACACGTACGCTCACCCTAAACCGTTGTCATACCCTAACCTGTACCCTAAACCGTCCCCGTCCCCTAACCCTAACCCTAACCCTATCACTTACCCGAAGCCTTACCCTCACCCGTCCCGTAATCCTAACCCGTACGCTAACACTAACCCGTACCCTAACACGTACGCTCACCCTAAACCGTTGTCGTACCCTAACCTGTAACCTAAACCGTCCCCGTCCCCTATCCCTAACCCTAACCCTTACCCGAAGCCTTACCCTCACCCGTCCCCTAATCCTCACCCGTACGGTAACACTAACACATACCCTAACACGTACGCTCACCCTAAAACGTTGTCGTACACTAACCTGTAACCTAAACCGTCCCCGTCCCATAAACCTAACCCTAACCCTAACCCTAACCCTAACACTTGCCCGAAGCCTTACCCTCACCCGTCCCCTAATCCTAACCAGTACGCTAACACTAACCCGTACCCTAACACGTACGCTCACCCTAAACCGTTGTCGTACCCTAACCTGTACCCTAAACCGTCCCCGTCACCTAAACCTAAACCTAACCCTAACCCTAACCCTAACCCTTACCGGAAGCCTTAACCTCACCCGTCCCGTAATCCTCACCCGTACGCTAACACTAAGCCGTACCCTAACACGTACGCTCACCCTAAACCGTTGTCGTACCCTAACCTGTACCCTAAACCGTCCCCGTCCCCTAAACCTAACCCTAACCCTAACCCTAACCCTAACCCTTACCCGAAGCCTTACCCTCACCCGTCCCCTAATCCTAACCCGTACGCTAACACTAACCCGTACCCTAACACGTACGCTCACCCTAAACGGTTGTCGTACCCTAACCTGTACCCTAAACCGTCCACGTCCCCTAACCCTAACCCTAACCCTAACCCTAACCCTTACCCGAAGCCTTACCCTAACCCGTCCCCTAATCCTAACCCGTACGTTAACACTAACACGTACCCTAACACGTACCCTCACCCTAAACCGTTGTCGTACCCTAACTTGTACCCTAAACCGTCCCTGTTCCCGTCCCCTAACCCTAACACTAACCCTAACCCTAACACTTTCCCGAAGCCTTACCCTCACCCGTCACCTAATCCTAACCCGTACGCTAAAACTAACCCGTACCCTAACACGTACGCTCACCCTAAACCGTTGTCGTACCCTAACCTGTACCCTAAACCGTCCCCGTCCCCTAACCCTAACCCTAACCCTAACCCTTACCCGAAGCCTTACCCTCACCCGTCCCCTAATCCTAACCCGTACGCTAACACGAACCCATACCCTAACACGTACGCTCACCCTAAACCGTTGTCGTACACTAAGCCTTACCCTAAACCGTCCCCGTCCACTAACTCTAACCCTATCCCTAACCCTAACCCTAACGCTTACCCGAAGCCTTACCCTCACCCGTCCCCTAATCCTAACCCGTACGCTAACACTAACCCGTACCCTAACACGTACGCACACCCTAAACCGTTGTCGTACACTAACCTGTACCCTAAACCGTCGCCGTCCCCGTCCCCGTCCCCTAACCCTAACCCTAACCCTAACCCTAACCCTTACCCGAAGCCTTACCCTCACCCGTCCCCTAATCCTAACCCGTACGCTAAGACTAACCCGTACCCTAACACGTACGCTCAACCTAAACTGTTGTCGTACCCTAACCTCTACCCTAAACCGTCCCTGTCCCCGTCCCGTAACCCTAACCCTAACCCTAACACTAACCCTAACCCTTACCCGAAGCCTTAACCTCACCCGTCCCCTAATCCTAACCCGTACGCTAACACTAACCCGTACCCTAACACGTACGCTCACCCTAAACCGTTGTCGTACACTAACCTGTACCCTAAAGCGTCCCCGTCCCCTAACCCTAACCCTAACCCTAACCCTAACCCTAACCCTTACCCGAAGACTTACCCTCACCCGTCCCCTAATCCTAACCCTTACGCTAACACTAACCCGTACCCTAACACGTAAGCTCACCCTAAACCGTTGTCGTACCCTAACCTGTACCCTAAACCGTCCCCGTCCCCGTCCCCTAACCCTAACCCTAACCCTAAACCTT